>NC_053495.1:12716974-13049474 GCF_905171775.1 Rana temporaria
TAACAAACATGTCATATTTACCTTCACTGTGCAGCTCGTTTTGCACAAAGTAGCCCCGATTCTCTAATTCTGGGGTCCCACGGCGGGTGTCTCGGCTCCTCCTGGCCTCAGCTAACCCCCCTGGAAAGTGCATTCTCAAGGGGGTTACCTTGCAGGCACGCTCGCGAGTCCTGTATTCGGCGTCCATAGTCGCCAACTACAGGACTCGGTCCCGCCCCCCGGCCAGTGTTGCCAACCGTCCGTATTTTTACGGACAGTTGGTAAAAAAGGGCACCTTTTTCCCCGTCCGTAAATGTCAGTGGTTGCGAGAATGTGCCAGTAAAAATAGCCAAGGTCGGTTCGGCTTGGAACTGCGTTTGCGCAGTTCCGGAGCTTGCCGAGCATATGCTGTATTCGGTCGTCGGGGGGCGGATTTCAGAGGCTGTGCCGCGCAGCGCCCGGCGAGTGATGTATTAGGACATCCCGCCAGGCGCGCGCGCGCTAGAATTTTAAATCTGTAACTAACCAGAAGGCCGGAGGAGCACAGCACTGGAGCAGGAGTCAGGACTCGGAGGCTGAGCAGCACGCGGCAGCGGAATGCAGGAGCCTGCTGCATCCAGGCAATAGAAAGTTCACAGGGGAGTCGGGGACGGACAGAGTGACAGACAGCCCAGCCGACAGTGACATCAGGTGATGGTGGCAGAGGGGCATCCGATGGAGGCAGGGGGTTATTGGAGGCAGGGGGAGATTGGAGGCAGGGGGTGATGGTGGCTGCGGTGGCAAAGCAAGAGGGGGATGGAGGCAGGGGGCAATGGAGGCAGGGGGAGTTAGTGGCAGGGAGTGATTGGAGGCAGGGGGTGTTGGTGGCACCACAGAGGGGGATGGAGGCAGGGGGTGATTGGAGGCAGGGGGCCTGGGGGAAATTGGAGGCAGGGGGTGTTAGTGGCAGGGGGTAGGAGGCAGGGGGTGTTGGTGGCACCGCAGAGGGGGGTGGAGGCAGGGGACGATGGAGGCAGGGGGTGATTGGAGGCAGGGGGCCTGGGGGAGATTGGAGGCAGAGGGTGTTAGTGGCAGGGGGTGATTGGAGGCAGGGGGTGTTGGTGGCACCGCAGAGGGAGATGGTTGCACCACAGAGGGTGGGGGATGGAGACAGGGGTTGTTGGTGGCGCCGCAAAGGAAGATGGAGGCAGGGGGTGATTGGAGGCAGGGGGCCTGGGGGAGATTGGAGGCAGGGGGTGATTGGAGGCAGGGGGTGATTGGAGGCAGGGGGAGATTGGAGGCCGGGGGTGATTGGAGGCAGGGGGAGATTGGAGGCCGGGGTGATTGTGGCACCGCAGAGGGGGATGAAGGCAGGGGGTGTTGGTGGCAGAGGGGGATGGAGGCAGGGGGTGATGTGACTAAATAATTTGCCCTGATTTTATATCGAAAATAGCAAAAATATGTTTTTTTTACCTTAATCTACCTTAAATCACATTGCTATTTGCCTAGCGTACTTGTTTGTAGCCTAAATACTGAAATTTGCACCTAAAAATGTAATTTTGTGAAATGCCAGTAAAAACGTGGCTGCGCCAGTAAATTTCGGGTGTCGTGCCAGTAAATTTCAATCTGATAGGTTGGCAACACTGCCCCCGGCCCTCTCGTCATTGGAGTTGATTGACAGCTGCACGAGCCAGTGGCTGCGCTGCTATCAATCTATCCAATAAAGGGCCGAGAAGCCAGCGCGTTCACGCCGCTGGACTTTTGAGGGCTCAGGTAAGTAAGGGGGGGGGGGCTGGGGGATGTTTTTTCACCTTAAGGTGAACAAAATGGAAACTTTACAACCCCTTTAACTGACAATTGCGCGGTCGTGGATATTTAGGCTCTAAGAAACCTACAGTATCCCATAGTTGGCCTTATCTCAGGATAACCCTAGTGAACCTCCAAAGAGGTCCGTGTTGGGTGGTCAGTTTCAGCTGTAAAAGTTGTAGGTCAGTGCCTGTACCGTGTCTAAAGACGCACGATCGTTTCCTGAGCTGAGTATAAAATCAGAAGGAGCGGCGAATGGTTCTGGCAGACTTCCAGTATACAGGATCAGCCATTATAGATAAGGAATCCAGACCACACCATGTATTGTGTAATTGTCTACATTTACAATGCCCCGTCACACGGAACAGCGGCACCGAGCAGATGTTATAAAATATATCTATGGTCCTGGAAGACGGCGCAGGGGTAAAAATAGAGACACGAGGTAGAAAGACAACTGTGTTTTTTTTTTTATTATCATCTGGCCTTTAAAAATGCATGGAATTAAACGTGTTCGTCCTTGTAAGTTTAATACGCTTGTTTATCTTCTCGCCCATAAAACGGCGCTTTGGCCCCTCGTATTTATTGCTTCTAGATACTGGAGATACCAACACTTAATGAAACCATTCACTTCCTTCCAGACATAACAGGTGCCCAAGGATTTGTCTCGGACTGTATTTTTATACTGCTGGCAGGCTTGAGAATCAACAAGAGAGACTCTCATCCTCCGTCTTCCATTAAAAGAGAAAAAAATAATAATCCACCCAAAAAAAAAAGGTTCAACAGCTCACCGGTTCAGGAATTTTACACTAGAGGGCTATTGGCCGGGTTATGTGATGAGAGGCTTCGGGCTCGGTTCTCCGCTACAGATGTCAGGGACTTATTTTCCACGTTTTCTCGAAGCATCGGGAATGAGTGGAAAAGGGGCCATCAAAATTCATTCATTATTTTCAACATCAAAAAAGCTTCTGTTGAATTCATCAATTTAACCACTTAAGCCCCGGACCAATATGCTGCTAAATGCCCAAAGGCGTTTTTACAATTCGGCACTGCGTCGCTTTAACAGACAATTGCGCGCTCGTGCGACGTGGCTCCCAAACAAAATTGGCATCCTTTTTTCCCCACAAATAGAGCTTTCTTTTGGTGGTATTTGATCACCTCTGCGGTTTTTATTTTTTTGCGCTATAAACAAAAATAGAGCGACAATTTTGAAAAAAATTCAATATTTTTTACTTTTTTCTATAATAAATATCCCCCAAAAAATATATAAAAAAAACATTTTTTTTCCTCAGTTTAGGCCAATATGTATTCTTCTACCTATTTTTGGTAAAAAAAAATCGCAATAAGCGTTTATCCGTTGGTTTGCGCAAAATTTATAGCGTTTACAAAATAGGGGATAGTTTTACTGCATTTTTATTAATTCTTTTTTTTTTACTACTAATGGCGGCGATCATCGTTTTTTTCGGACACTTTTGACACATTTTTGGGACCATTGGCATTTTCACAGCAAAAAATGCTATAAAACTGCATTGTTTACTGTGGAAATGTCAATTGCAGTTTGGGAGTTAACCAGAAGGGGGCGCTGAAGGAGTTATGTGTGACCTCATGTGTGTTTACAACTGTAGGGGGGTGTGGCTGTAGGTGTGACGTCATTGATTGTTTCCCCCTATAAAAGGGAACACACGATCGATGCCGCCGCCACAGTGAAGAACGGGGAAACTGTGTTTACACACGGCTCTCCCCGTTCTTCAGCTCCGGGGACCGATCGCGGGACTCCAGCGGCGATCGGGTCCGCGGGTCCCGCGGCCACGGAGCTTCAGACCGGGTCGCAACCCACGGCTGGACAATAGCACAGCACGTACCTGTACGTACATGTGCCCAGCCGTGCCATTCTGCCGACGTATATGTGCAGGAGGCGGTCCTTAAGTGGTTAAAACGATAACGAAAAAAACAGAAATTCAGACGAAAACTAATGCACATGTCTAATAAATAATATGCAATTCACTTTCAAAATTCATATCAATTCACTTGATCTCCGAAAAGATTTACCCCCCTTCACGACCAGGCCATTTTTCGCAATACGGCGCTGCATTACTTTAACTGACAATTGCGCGGTTGTGTGATGCTGTAGCCCAAAAAAAAAAAAATTGATGACCCCTTTTTTCCCACAGATAAAGATTTATTTTGGTGGTGTTTGTTCATCACTGTGTTTTTTATTTTTTTGCGCTACAATTAAAAAAAAACATCAATTAAAAAAAAAATATATATATATATATTTTACATTCTGCTACAAAAAAATAAAAAAATCGAATTTCTTCATAAATTTAGGCCAATATGTATTCTGATACATATTTTTGGTATAAAAAAAAAAAAAAAATCCCAAAAAGCGTAAATTGATTGGTTCATGTGAACGTTATATCATCTACAGCAGGGGTCTCCAAACATTCTAAACCAGGTGTCTCTAAATGGCGGCCCTCCAGCTGTTACAAAACTACAAGTCCCATGAGGCATTGCAAGGCTGATAGTTACAAGCATGAGACTCCCACAGGCAGAGGCATGATGGGACTTGTAGTTCCGCAACAGCTGGAGGGGTAAATCTTACATCATGTAGTAAAACGAGCGTATAATATATAATATAATGAAGTGGAAATGACTGATTGGTTGAGATTCTCTCAGCCTGTGATAATATCCAGGAGCACAATCATCAATCAGAAATTAATTAAGCTCATTATCTCTCCCGAGATCTGTTTACCAACCAGCCGCCGCAGATTCGGCTTTAATAATAGGAAACATTGTTTTTATTCTCTAATTTTCCTCTCTTCCGCACAATGTGCATCTGGGGCTGTCTGACAGGCCGCACAATGGAGGCGCGCTCGCCGCGTCTGAAGAATACCCTATTCGCTTACGCAATTTCCTCCTAAAAACAATAGACGCCATGAAGTCATTGTGAGCGCGCTCTGCGGGAGACGACGGAAGCCGATCTACGGGGGGAAACGCATGGAGGATGTATACACAGGCTGGGGGATCACACGGCCCCTTACTGCTGGAACACTCATAGTGGAGAGATTAATTTATTCATATCGTGCCAACACTTTATACCGCGCTTTACACATTGTACTTTCCTATCAGTTTCTGGTGTCAAGGAGCTTACAATCTAAGGTCCCTCCCTACCTCACATACACATGTATACTATTATTATTATACAGGATTTATATAGCGCCAACAGTTTGCGCAGCGCTTTACAACATGGGGGGCAGACAGTACAATTACAATACAAATAAGAGGAATCAGAGGGCCCGTTAGAGCTTACAATTTAGAAAGGAGGGTCAAGTGGAACTAAAGGTAATAACTGTGGGCAGGGGCGGACTGACCATTCGGGCACTGCCCGAGGGCCCCATGCCACTAGGGGGCCCCATCAGGGTTGCCAGCCTCAGTAAAAACAGAGGGCCAGATTCAGATAGGTCAGTGGATCTTTCTGATTTACGTTACGCCGGCGCAAGTTTTTGAGGCAAGTGCTTGATTCAATAAGCACTTGCCTCTAAAGTTGCGGCGGCGTATCGTAAATCCCCCGGCGGAATTCAAAGGGGGATGCAATGCATGAATCTATCTATTGTTAATTGATGGGTGCAGGAGAGAGGGGGCGGCGCTCCTGCGCCCTCTATGGACGCGCCGCCACTGGCCCCTACCCTCTTCCCACCTGGGGTTTGGCTTCCTTCAGAGATAGACAGCAGCTACAATGAACCTAACGTATATGCCTTGTAGGTGGGTGACATCTCATCATATACTGTTATTGAAGGAAACCCATCATGAGAGCAATATGGCGGGGTGGGTGCCATTCTCCGAAAATGATAGTTGCCTGGCTGTTTAGGTTTCAGTAGTTGCCGAGTCACTTATGAAGGACAAGTATGTAAATCTTGAAAGTCATCGAAAAGTCAGAACCTGCATATTTATCCTAAGTCCGTAATTCAAAGTCGTGATGCAAGAAGAGCAGCATGACAGCCAGGCAAGTAACATTTTCAGGAGACAACCTCCGTGTTTTTCTCACGGAAGATTCCTTTAAGAGGCAACTCTGATCAACAGTCACCTCTTATGAAGTTGGGTTATTAGAGCTGCTGCCAACATGATGGATAAGATGAGCCATTCCGACCTGCGAGGAGGACATGAATGAAGAGTCAACACTGAAATGCTCGGAGGAAACCCATAAATCTTGTCAAATTCCCTCTGAGGTGCTGCTGTTGTCTGCCCTATGAGTAAGGACAGTCTATGTCCTAGCTTCCCCCCTCCCCCCCCAATCTCCATCGGCAACATGCTTCATCTTAATGGACTTCAGCCAAGAAACTGAACGTAGACCATGTGGAAAGGACGGCAACATCATTTTAAGGTTGGTGAGGACAGAGATGGGACTCTAACATTACAGAGTCAATAAATCTCAGAGGGCTAGATTCAGGTAGCAATTACGGCGGCGTATCTCCAGATACGCCGCCGTAATTTCAAATCTGCGCTGGCGTATCTTTACGCCGATTCTCCAAGACAGATACGTCGAAAAAATCGGCTTCCTCCGCCAACGTAACTTGAATACGGCAGCATATAATTGTGTGAATTCTTACGTTGGCCGCTAGGGGCGCTTCCGTTGTTTTCGGCGTAGAGTATGCAAATTACCTAGTTACGCCGATTCACAAACGTACGTGCGCCCGGCGGTAGTTGTTTACGTCGTTTGCGTAAGGCTTTTTCGGCGTAACGTTGTTCCTGCTTCTATGAGGCGCACCCAATGTTAAGTATGGACGTCGTTCCCGCTAAGCTAAGTGCAGAAAGCCCCCTGGAGGTGACACAGGGGGTGCTATGCCCAGAGATGCAGGAGTTGCCATCAGTGGCGACAATTAAAGGGCACAGTGGAGAAAATTAAAGGGCACAGTGGTGACAATTGGCACAGTGGCGACATTTGGCACAGTGGCGACAATTGAGGGGCACAGTGGCTGCGTTTGATGGCATGGCACAGTGGTGACAATTGATGGCACAGTGGCTGTGTTTGTTGGCATGGCACAGTGGCTGCGTTTGATGGCATGGCACAGTGACTGCGTTTGGCATGGCACAGTGGTGCCAATTGATGGCATAGTGACTGCATTTGATGGCATGGCACAGTGGTGATAATTGATGGCACAGTGGCTGTGTTTGATGGCATGACATCATTTGCGCCCCCCCAAAAATTTGGAGCACCAGCCGCCACTGAGGCCCACCGGGATCGGTAGGAAAGGCCCCGGTACCAGAGGAAAGGGCCCCAGTGGTCGGGGCTCTGAAGGTTCTTGTTACGTCTCTGTTACTGCATTTTCAAAGTGATAAAATATGGGAAATGTGTCCGTTTTGGAGATATGCCCTGAATAACTTTTTTATTTTTTTTGTCTCAACACACACCTTGAACGTTTGAATTAAAGAAAAAACATTCTGTGCTCATCAAGCCGCGTACAATAGTTGGGTAATAAGCGCGGCGCATCAGCACTTCTCCAAAACGCGTAGGCATTGTAAGCAAGTCATTAATCACGGCTCAGACGTGGCCTGAAAAGGATATTTTTGTTACTTAGACGAGCAATGTCCCAGCTCTGCGCTCCAATCTCCTGCGGCACACAGAAAAGGGATTGAGAACAATAAGACAGAGGTGCTGCAATTACTTCCAAAACGGCTTTTCCTCGCAACAATTTCATAGATTGTAGCTTCTGCGATAAGGCGTTTGGGCTGGCCGTCGCGGACAATAGACGCGGCGCGGGTCATATTCAACAGAACCAGCAGCCATTAAATTACAAAACTTCTGCAGTTCACAATGACTTAAACATTCATTAGATATGAAATTAAATGATTTAGACTTGTCACCCCCCCTCCCCCCCCACCTTCCAGCATCACTCTTTATATTATCCTTAAAGAAGATCTGCGCTAACAGTGGCGGCCCCTCCATACGGGGCGTGATGCCCCCCTAATCCATATGTTCATCCCCCTAATCTACATACAAGGCGCCGGATGCATGGATTCCAATGTTTTTTGTTGAAACATGTGATTAGGGCCTGAGGCTCTAATTGGCTTCAATAAAGGGTAGGCGCGGCGGGGGGGGGGAGCAGCAGAGCACTGGGCAAGACCAGTCTCCCTGCACACGGAGGGACAGATCTGTAGGAGGGGCCCAGCAGGTTCCACCCACTACAAACAGCCTGCAGAAAACTACAGGAGGGGGCGGAGACAAGACCAGTCACCCTGCACAAGGAGAGAGAGCAGCAGTGAGCGGTCTTTATTACAGGAAGTCTCACACTGGATTACTGCACAGATCTGGAACAAATACACAAAGCTCATCCAGATTTTTGTAGACGGAATTTGCCCAGAATTCTCATGCTCCTGTAATTGGCTCCCCTCCTTTCCCAGAAGTATGCACAGAGCTTGAGGTCAGATTACAGACATCCCCGGCAGGGTACTTAAATTTATGTTGGTGACTGTTCCATTAGTGCCCTGTCCATACGGGGCACAGGGGCCGACCCCCTAATCCATGCACCCCGGGTCCTACTCTACATGCAGGGCACTGGACTAGGGTGGCCACATTTCCAAACTGCCATTCAGGGACACACCCCCTCTCTCACCTTCCCCCCCCCAAAAAAATGAGGGGGGTGTAGTCTCGGGGTTGATGGGGAATTTGGCGTGGGTTATTTGTCAGGTGAATGTGCCACTTGCCACCAGATGCAGTGCCGCTTGCCACCCATAGCCTGCCACCAGATGCAGTGCTGC
Organism: Rana temporaria; assembly: GCF_905171775.1. Classification (NCBI taxonomy): domain Eukaryota; kingdom Metazoa; phylum Chordata; class Amphibia; order Anura; family Ranidae; genus Rana; species Rana temporaria. The sequence continues at coordinate 12,725,492 of NC_053495.1, forward strand.
TCTCACTCCCTCTGCATGAGCCACGTGCGTAGAAGGAAAGGAGTGGTGTCACTATCTGGAGAGTGAAGATCACACCAGTCCCTGCTGCTTGCCGCTGGGTGCCGGAGAAGGAGGAGATGCCAAGGTGGGTGGGGACAGCAGTGCTGCACTAGGCACAGGCCTCGCTCTAACTGTCTGAGAGTAAATTGTCACTGGTTGCAAGATGCCAGGCAGCACCGACTCTAGCAACCAGTTCCGGAAATGTATTGATTAGTTAGTAGGGGTGGCTGTGTTCTCCATTTCATTCCAGGACATTGTATTGTCCCAGACTGAAGGTGCCCGGGACCCGGGACAGACATGTCAATTGCGGGACAGTCCCGGGCAATCCGGGACAGGTGGGCACCCTACACTGGACGCATGTATTTCAAAGTTTTTTTTATTTATTTTCGAAGCACGTTATTAGAGCTTGAGGCTCTAATTGGGCTTGGGGCACAGAATACGGCGCTCCCAGCCCACTTACTTGTGTGACAATAGCGAATTAGTATTCACTATTGTCTTCTTGATTGGCCGGGAGACGAATCAGGAAGACAATTGTGAATATTAATGAAGCCATGTGATTAGAGCCTGATGCTCTAATTGGCTTCAATAATGGGTGGGCTCAGGGCGCAGAGCTCTGGGCCCCGAGTCCATCCACTTGTGTGACAATAGCGACTTAAAATTGGCTATCGTCTTCCTGATTCCCCACCCGGCCAATCAGGAAGCAGTTCCTGAGACCTGATTGGCCAGAGAAGTCTTAGGACTCCCAATCATGTCTCAGAACACACTGGTAGTAAGAACAGCCGGGAAGACTGTAATCCTTGAAGTGTCGTTTATTGGTACATCAGAGTAACAATAAAACAATAATACTGACGCGTTTCGGCAATAGCCTTAGTCGTAGCTAGTTTGAAACAGATATGGCAAGATATATATTTACTCACATACACAAATACAAGAACTGTTTGACTCTAAACTGGTCAATTGGAATAGTCCCAGTGCGGTGTCAGGTAGACAGTGGTTAAAGGGGAAGTAAACCCTGGTTGGTTTTTCTTCCTTTCTTCTTCCCTGCAAAGTAAAGGCATAATAGGCTAGTATGCATCGCATGTATGCACGTATGTATTTTACCGTAGGAGAGGTTTATTCCCCTTTCCACGCTACATTGCGACGGATGCAAAGAAAAAAAGCAGATTGTGAAAATTGGTAGCATACCATTGAGATAAGTTTAAGTTGGGTTGGTGAGGGCAGACATTAGCATGATGTTGAGGAGTTTTTTCCAGGTTGGCGGCCGACTTGTTTCCAGGTCGTTTCCACTTCTGGCCAGACTTCTCCGGACAGTAGATGGGTATACCTGGGTCCCACTGGTTTCCCCCAGTTCTGTGCCGATGGGTCTGCTGGACATCTTCTGACGTTGAAGGGAAATAACATAACGTGTCTTTCATCGGCTGCATTAAGCTTCCTTGGCCGACCACTAAGTCTACGGTTCTTAGCGTTGCCCGTTTCTTTATACTTTTTCAAAATAACTTTAACAGCACATCTGCTTTGAATTATTTGCCTGGGAGAGACCTTGCTGATGCAGTACAAATACATTGTGTTCAGTGGCGGCTGGTGCTCAATATTTTGGGGGGGGGGGGGTGTGGCGATCTGTGGCCTTACCTTCTGATTACAAGGTGGTGCTGGATCCGCAATAGGGCTCCTTGAAGCATCTGTTGCTGCCACTGCTCCTTGTTCCAACTTGCCGAGGGAAGAGCCGGGGGCCAATGCTTCTCCTCCCGGCCGAACAGGAAGTGGGTCCTGAAACCTGAAAGTCCTAAGACTCCCAGGCCAATCTAGTCTCTGGACCCGCTTTCTTATGGGCCAGGAAGAAAAGCGGGAAGACATTAGCAAATATTTACATCACAAAAATGGGAAGGTTTAGGGTGCAGTGCTCTGTGCCCCAAGCCCAGCCTTTTTTTAAGCCAATTAGAGCCTCATGCTCTAATCATGTGCTTCAAAATAAAATTGAAATCCATGCATCCAGCGCCCTGCATGGAGATTAGGGACCGGGGCGCATGGATTAACGGGGCAGTGTCCCTGCGCTCCTGATGGAACGCCCGCCACTGCTTGTGTCTTGTTGCTGTGTTCAGTCTTGCCATGGTGTATGACCTGTGACATAAAACGGTCTACCACAACCTCACCTTAATAGCAGAGTTTGCCTGTTCCTTACCCAGGTTTATGCCTCCTACACAGCTGTTTCTGTTTAAGTTATTGAGTATGTTTCAACCTACATATGAAATTGACGATCATTAGCTCCTGCTTATTATAATTGATTAATCATACATTTGACTCTAATCCTACAGAATCCCTGACTTTGTGCAAGTAGACTCCATTCACACTAATGCTTTTTTTGATGCATTTTGCAGGAATGCAGGGAAATTTTTTAACATGGTTTCCTAGGGAACATGTTCACATCAATGCTTTTTTGTGCCTCTGCGTTTTTGGAAAGGGTCAGGGACTTTTTTTCCTGCAAAAAGCAGCGTTTTGCATGCAATAGAATTCAATGGAATCGCATCCAAAAACGCAAGTGCCGCGATTTGCGTTTTTTTTACCTGTTTATAGCTGGTTGTTAAAGGAAATGTAAAAAAAAAATATTCCTGGCAAAAAAAAAAAAATGCAAAACGCAAATCGCGGTAAAAACGCACATCAAAAAACACAGCAAGCACCGCAAAAAGCATTGCAAAAACGCTCAAAAGCAACATGCATAGGTATGAATCGAGCCTAAGAACTGATGTTAGTTTGAAGCCAAATGGGTAGATTTAGGTAGGGGCGCGCTAATTTGCGGCGGCGTAGCCTAGCGTGTTTACACTACGCTTCCTTAAGTAAGAGAATCAAGTACATGATTCACAAAGTACTTGCCTCCTTACTTAGGGCGGCGTAGTGTAAACGCGGCGGGCGTAAGGGCGCCTAATTCAAATGGGTTGGAGGGGGGCATGTTTAATGGTAATGAGGCTTGACCTCACGTTTTTGATGTTTTTTGGGTACTGCACATGCGCAGGGCGCCTACATTTCCCAGTGCGCATTGCGGCTAAGTACGCCGTACGGGCCTATTGATTTTGACGTGGACGTAAACGACGTAACTCCCGATTCGCGGACGACTTACGCAAACGGCGTAAAAAATTCGAACCTCGCGGCAGGAACGGCGGCCATACCTTAACATTGTTATTCCACCTCATAGGTGGAATAACTTTAGGCCGCCTAAGGCCTTACGGAAACGGCGTAAATCGACTGCGGCGGCCGGGCGTACGTTCGTGAATCAGCGTATCTACTCATTTACATATTCTACGCCGACCGCAATGGAAGTGCCACCTAATGGCCATCCGAAAAATTGCTTAGATATGTTTAAGCGTATCTCTGTTTGAGCATACGCTTAAACATAAGTCGGCGTAGATTCTGAGTTAGGCCGGCTTATCTACTGATAAGTCGGCCTAAGGCCTCGTACACACGGCCGAGGAACTCGACGTGCCAAACACGTCGAGTTCCTCGGCGAGTTCAGCCCTGAAGCCGCCGAGGAGCTCGGCGGGCCGAGAGCTTCCATAGAACAACGAGAAAATAGAGAACATGTTCTCTATTTTCTCGACGAGTTCCTCGGCGGCTCCATCGGGCCGAAAGTGTACAGACGACAGAGTTTCTCGGCAGAATCAGGCTCTGACCGAGTTTCTCGCCGAATTCTGCCGAGAAACTCTGTCGTGTGTACGAGGCCTCACTCTTACTAAATCTACCTAAAAGTGCGGTCACACCAAATATTAATTTGATTTAGATTTTTCTTCCGTTTGCTTACATTGTATTTTGTAAATTGATAAAAATAGATTTTTTTTATATATATTTTTAAAAGCTTTCTTACTTTACAGCATTTCTTTACACCTGCACAGTACTATACATATATATATATATTCAATACAGTATATATTCAATGAAAGCTGTGGTCTCACGTCAAAGCCTTCAGAACACATTGGTCTTGCTGCACAGACGTCTAAAATAATGAGCAGTAACGTTGTCACCCTCTCCCCTGCTGCTTCTCTGAAATCCCTTCCCTGCAAAAGTAATTTGGAAGACATAATAGAAAATTAATTCATGACATCACTGACCTAAATTTAGAGGGAAGACAATAAAAAGTCAAAATTACATTAGAATTGCTTTCTGGGACACAAAAGCCGCAAATGATTCAAACTTTCCTTAAAACGAAAAAAAAAAAAAAATGATCTTTCTTTTTTTTGTGCTATGGCGGTAATCTGTGGAATCGGGTGACGAACAACGCACCTGCAAATATTAATGTGCCCCGTCATCAGTCACTGCCTGTCAGTGTCAAACAATCCAATTATAGCCGGCAATGCTTGTAGAATATTGATCCGCCGCTTATTTACAGGATCGTATTCTCTGTTTGGCTAGGTGGTATAAAAGTGGAACTCCGCCTAGCAGCTAAACTGGCCAAGCAAGTGAAGCCCTAATTCAGGGTTTGACAAATTTGCTTGGAATCTAGGAGCCAGCTAAAAAAGTTAGGAGCCAGAAAACGCCCCCCGTCCCGACGAGCTTGCGCGCAGAAGCGAACACATATGTGAGCAGCGCCCGCATATGTAAACGGTGTTCAAACCACACATGTGAGGTATCGCCGCGATTGGTAGAGCGAGAGCAATAATTCTAGCCCTAGACCTTCTCTGTAACTCAAAACATGCAACCTGTAGATTTTTTTAAACGTCGCCTATGAAGATTTTAAAGGGTAAAAGTTTGTCGGCATTCCACGAGCGGACGCAATTTTGAAGCGTGACATGTTGGGTATGAATTTACTCGGCGTAACATTATCTTTCATAATATTAAAAAAAATGGGGATAACTTTACTGTTGTCTTATTTTTTAATAACATTTTTTCCCAAAAAAGTGCGCTTGTAAGGCTGCTGCGCAAATACGGCGTGACAGAAAGTATTGCAACGATCGCCATTTTATTCTCTAGGGTAAAAAAAAAGGCAAGGAGAGAGGCGCCTCTGGGTGTAGTAGCTTAAAAACAATTTAATGGTTAAAAAACAAATACATGTGGTTGTTGCACTCACATTTGAGCAGTATGGAACAGGCACGTAAAGGTTTCTTTTAGGCTGGGTGAGCAGTCATCCGAGGAGGTAAGTTCCTTTTCCAGTCAGAGGGAGCGCTGTGCGGGGAGGTCACTATTTCATCCGAAGGATGGCATCCATGGGGATGTAGATGGTTCTCAACCCGAGGTCTGGAGCGCACGTGGAAGGCTGGCGAGGGCGGATGACGTCACTGGTATGCGACGCGTTTCAGAGTCTCAAAAACAGCTGATGGATTTTGCTGCTTACACTCCTTTCTCAAGCATGCTTGAGAAAGGAGTGTAAGCAGCAAAATCCATCAGCTGTTTTTGAGACTCTGAAACGCGTCGCATACCAGTGACGTCATCCGCCCTCGCCAGCCTTCCACGTGCGCTCCAGACCTCGGGTTGAGAACCATCTACATCCCCATGGATGCCATCCTTCGGATGAAATAGTGACCTCCCCGCACAGCGCTCCCTCTGACTGGAAAAGGAACTTACCTCCTCGGATGACTGCTCACCCAGCCTAAAAGAAACCTTTACGTGCCTGTTCCATACTGCTCAAATGTGAGTGCAACAACCACATGTATTTGTTTTTTAACCATTAAATTGTTTTTAAGCTACTACACCCAGAGGCGCCTCTCTCCTTGCCTTTTTTCTAGAAATTGGAACATGGTCTCTGTTCCCCTCTGATGGCAGCCCTGGAAGTATTTTACCCATCTCAATTTTTAACACAGACTTCTTGATCAGTTTATCCAAAACTGTCACATTCTGATTTTTATTACCATGCTGTGTTTATGCTGTATCTGACACCCAAGGTTTATGTGTACCTATGCGCATTATTTACTTGTCTCCTTATTCTCTAGGGTGTTAGGATAAAAATTATATATAATGTTTGGGGGTTCTAATTAGAGGGAACAAGATGGCAGTGAAAATAGTGAAAAATTACATTAGAATTGCTGTTTAACTTGTAATGCTTAACTTGAAATACCAACGGCCACCACCAGATGGCGCCAGCTCACATCTGGTGGTAATAACTTGTAATACCAACGGCTCACCACCAGATGGCGCCAGGACACTATTTCTAGTCGCCATGGCGACCTGGCACCCGGGATTTGTCGAGCCCTGCCCTATTTTGAGGGGAGGTTATGGGAAAATGCCCCCCCCCCAAGCAGGGTATTGCACTAAACCTAAAGGAAAATAAGAGAACCAGAACCTTCACTAAAGCCTCGTACACACGCACGGTTTTCTTGGCAAGAAAACTGCTGGCAGAGCTTTCTTGCCGAGTAAACCGAGCGTGTGTACGAGGCTTTGAGGTTACTGGTCAAGAAAACTGCCCAGAATCTCGACGTGAAAAATAGAGAACCTGCTCTCTGTTTTCTCGTCGTGAGATTCTCGGCAGTGTTTTCCTGCCGAGAAACCCAAAAGTGTGTATACGTACCTCTCCATGGAAATCCGCGCATGCTCGAAATGACTTTGACGCATGCGCGGTAGCTTCCAAGGAATAGGTAGGGTGAAGCAAGATGGCGGCGACGGCATCGAATGTGACGAGCGCATGCTCTTCGAACTCGATGACTTCACCGCGTTTGTGCCATTAAAGAGAACGGCGGTTCTTTTGAATGGCCTGTGTGTACACTCGGCCGGCAAGAGAATCTTGCCAAGAATTGGGTAATTAGTCAGTAATAAAATCAAGTAAATGGAGGAACTACTGCAATCAGCATATAACATTAACTACAAGTTTTCTATAAGAAAAATGTATAACAGTATATACCGTATTTATCGGCATTTATCGCGCACTTTTTTGCCCTGAAATTCAGGGCAAAATCGTGGGTGCGCGATATATGCCGATACCCGCTTCCCGCGCCTAAGTTTGAATGCCTGCGCCGCAATATACCGAGGCTCGGCTTCACCCGTAGTCACGCTCTGTGACGTTTATGCATGAGAAGCCGAGCCTGGCCGAATATAGTGTTAATGTGATGAAAACACATCTCTTTCCGTCATTGCTCTGCCTGCTTGTGTCTATATCAGATCTGATTACTGTATATCTCTCACCTGCAGAGCACTAGACTGAGAGATTCAGGAAGTGTGGGACAAGTAGTTTCTTCACAGGAAGTGTTAGTTCTCACACTACAGACAGAGGTCATACATTAATCTGTGCATGTTTGAATACGAACAGAAACTTCTGACACAGGAATGTAATCATTTACTCTACTATAGGATGTGCATACAGGGCAATAAATGACACCATGAAACTACATGATCAATGCACATCTTATACAGATGAAGAACACATGGTACAGGTAGGAAGGTTTATAATGCCTTTTAAAAAAAAAAAAGCTTTTTTGTGTAAGAAAAAAACTAATTTGTGTGATTAAAGGAAGGACTCCGAGGTCATTTTTAGTTGGACTTTTATGATTGCACCGGACTAAGGACTGCTGTGATACAAGACAGATTTTGACTTTCAGCCTCATTGATGCGCGGCGCTCCTCAGTGCAGGGACTGAAGCATTTACAAGGAAGGATGTGTGGGGTGAGGTAAAGGCACCTCTGGCATAATGGAGATTGATTGTGCAGATCCAGCCATGTGTAATGCCTATTCTGGGTGCAGCGCCGGGCCCCTAGCAGCCGTCCGCCTCTTCACTTTTCCGTATCTCTGTACGACTCCGGCAAACGTCCCCAAAGTGTACATCTGATTTCCTCTGATCCATGTTGATGCTCCAGATTGATCATGTGTATGTGTGAGACGGGAAGATGGATGGAAAGAGACGTCTTCCCCCAACTGAGGCGGAATGATGCAGCTCGGCCTTCTGCCCCAACCAGCATCAACACTTTACCTGCCTGAAGGTACGGGGGGCGCCGAGACGTGGCTGGTGCCTCCCCCATGTATTAACAGACCAAATGTATGGGAGGGTTCAGCAAGATGATTATTGTTTCTGTATTTTATATATAAATATATGTAGTGTGTGTATATATATATATATATATATATATATATATACAGCGAAACCTCGGATTGCGAGTAACGCGGTTAACGAGCGTTTCGCAGTACGATTATTTTTTTTAAAATGCAGACTCGGTTTGCAAGCAGGATTCAAGCCACAGCGGTGTGCAGTACCGCATTTGGCCAGAGGTACGGTGGCGCCGGAGCCGATGGGAGCTGAGTGAAGCCGTTGGGAAATACTCCGTTCCTGAGCCTTTCCGAGTTCAGCCAAGCTGTCCCCGAGTATTTACAAGGCTCCCGGGCACCCCCCCCCCCCCCACCTCTGGTCACATGCGGTATTGCAGGCCATAGAAGTCAATGAGAAACAAATTATTTTAATTTCCATTGACTTCTATGGGGAATCTCATGTTGATATGTGAGTGCTTTGGATTACGAGCATTCTCCTGGAACAGATTATGCTCGTAATCCAAGGTTCCACTGTATAAACAGTATCTCACAAAAGTGAGTACACCCCTCACATTTTTGTAAATATTTTATTCTATCTTTTCATGTGACAACACTGAAGAAATGACACTTTGCTACAATGTTGTGTAGTGAGTGTACAGCTTGTATAACGGTGTAAATTTGCTGTCCCTTCAAAATAACTCAACACACAGCCATCAATGTCTAAACCGCTGGCAACGAAAGTGAGTACACCCCTAAGTGAAAATGTCCAAATTGGGCCCAATTAGTCATTTTCCCTCCAAAATGTCTTGTGATTCGTTAGTGTTACAAGGTCTCAGGTGTGAATGGGGAGCAGGTGTGTTAAATCTGGTGTCAACGCTCTCACTCTCTTATATTGATCACTGGAAGTTTAACATGGCACCTCATGGCAAAGAACTCTCTGAGGATCTGAAAAAAAGAATTGTTGCTCTACATAAAGATGGCCTAGGCTATAAGAAGATTGCCAAGACCCTGAAACTGAGCTGCAGCATGGTGGCCAAGACCATACAGCGGTAAAACAGGAGAGGTTCCCCTCAGAACAGGCCTCGCCATGGTCCACCAAAGAAGTTAAGTGCACATGCTCAGCGTCAGATCCAGGGGTTTTCTTTTTTGTGAAATAGACGTATGAGTGCTGCCAGCATTGCTGCAGAGGTTGAAGGGGTGGGGGTCAGCCTGTTAGTGCTCAAACCATACGCCGCACACTGCATCAAATTGTTCTTCATGGATGTCGTCCCAGAAGAAAGCCTCTTCTAAAGATGATGCACAAGAAAGCCGCCAAACAGTTTGCTGAAGACAAGCAGACTAAGGACATGGATTACTGGAACCATGTCTTGTGATCTGATGAGACCAAGATAAACTTATTTGAATCAGATGGTGTCAGGCGTGTGTGGCGGCAACAAGGTGAGGAGGACAAAGACAAGTGTGTCTTGCCTACAGTCCAGCATGGTGGTGGGAGTGTCATGGTCTGGGGCTGCATGAGTGCTGCCGGCACTGGGGAGCTACAGATCATTGAGGGAACCATGAATGCCAACATGTACTGTGACATACTGAAGCAGAGCATGATCCCCTCCCTTCAGAGACTGGACCGCAGGGCAGTATTCCAACATGATAACGACCCCCAAACACACCTCCAGGACGACCACTGCCATGCTATAGAAGCTGAGGGTAAAGGTGATGGACTGGCCAAGCATGTCTCCAGACCTAAACTGCATTTCCCCACTTTCCTGCTGACAAAAAGCCCTGTGTGTATATATATATATATATATATATATATATATATAGTGCAGGTAAAGCACCTCCTGTACTGTACATGTATTTTACCTGTTTCTTTAGTCGCTTGGCCAGATTCAAAATAGCGCACTCTGGTCTTTAATATGCACAATGCGTCTCTGCGCCACGGTCTGCTGGTTTGTAAATGAGAGTCAGCATCGCATGCGCCGGGGCTGCAGCCTCCGAATTCACGTGCTCGCAGAGTTTAATTGCCTACATTTGACCCCCGCTGTTGCTCATTACTAGTTCATCCCAGACCCCCGACCGGCAGTTTCCCAGCCTGCCACACGTTCAGCGGGAGGGAACTCCGCACAAGGCCATCATCTGTTAATGAGCAAAATATTGGTGTGTTAGCCTGATCCTAATTCTCCGGTACGGCGAGGACACAAGAGAACGGCCCCCATCACAAGAGAACGGCCCCCATCACAAGAGAATGGCCCCCGTCACAAGAGAACAGCCCCATCACAAGAGAATGGCCCCCGTCACAAGAGAACAGCCCCATCACAAGAGAACGGCCCCCGTCACAAGAGAACAGCCCCCATCACAAGAGAACAGGCCCCATCACAAGAGAACGGCCCCCATCACAAGAGAACGGCCCCCATCACAAGAGAACAGTCCCCATCACAAGAGAACGGCCCCCATCACAAGAGAATGGCCCCTATCACAAGAGAACGGCCCCATCACAAGAGAACGGCCCCCGTCACAAGAGAACAGCCCCCATCACAAGAGAACAGGCCCCATCACAAGAGAACGGCCCCCATCACAAGAGAATGGCCCCTATCACAAGAGAACGGCTCCCATCACAAGAGAATGGCTCCCGTCACAAGAGAACAGCCCCATCACAAGAGAACGGCCCCTATCACAAGAGAACGGCTCCCATTACAAGAGAATGGCCCCTATCACAAGAGAACGGCCCCATCACAAGAGAACGGCCCCCGTCACAAGAGAACAGCCCCCATCACAAGAGAACAGGCCCCATCACAAGAGAACGGCCCCCATCACAAGAGAATGGCCCCTATCACAAGAGAACGGCTCCCATCACAAGAGAATGGCTCCCGTCACAAGAGAACAGCCCCATCACAAGAGAACGGCCCCCGTCACAAGAGAACAGCCCCCATCACAAGAGAACAGGCCCCATCACAAGAGAACGGCCCCCATCACAAGAGAATGGCCCCCATCACAAGAGAACGGCCCCCATCACAAGAGAACGGCTCCCATCACAAGAGAATGGCTCCCGTCACAAGAGAACAGCCCCATCACAAGAGAACGGCCCCTATCACAAGAGAACGGCCCCTATCACAAGAGAACGGCCCCCATCACAAGAGAACGGTCCCCCTGTCACAAGAGAATGGCCCCCATCACAAGAGAACGGCCCCCATCACAAGAGAACGGTCCCCCTGTCACAAGAGAATGGCCCCTATCACAAGAGAACGGCCCCCATCACAAGAGAACGGTCCCCCTGTCACAAGAGAATGGCCCCCATCACAAGAGAACGGCCCCCCATCACAAGAGAACGGCCCCTATCACAAGAGAATGGCCCCCATCACAAGAGAACAGCCCCCATCACAAGAGAACGGCTCCCATCACAAGAGAATGGGCCCCGTCACGAGAACAGCCCCATCACAAGAGAACGGCCCCCATCACAAGAGAACGGCCCCCATCATAAGAGAACGGCCCCCATCACAAGAGAACGGCCCCCATCACAAGAGAATGGCCCCGTCACAAGAGAACAGCCCCCATCACAAGAGAATGGCCCCCGTCACAAGAGAATGGCCCCCGTCACAAGAGAATGGCCCCCGTCACAAGAGAACGGCCCCCATCACAAGAGAACGGCCCCCATCACAAGAGAACGGCCCCCATCACAAGAGAACGGCCCCCATCACAAGAGAATGGCCCCCGTCTCAAGAGAACAGCCCCCATCACAAGAAAACGGCCCCCTGTCACAAGAGAATGGCCCCATCACAAGAGAACGGTCCCGATCACAAGATAATGGTCCCGATCACAAGAGAACGGCCCCCATCACAAGAGAACGGCCCCCATCACAAGAGAACGGCCCCTATCACAAGAGAATGGCCCCCATCACAAGAGAATGGCCCATATCACAAGAGAACGGCCCCTATCACAAGAGAATGGCCCCCATCACAAGAGAACGGCCCCTATCACAAGTGAACGGCCCCCATCACAAGAGAACGGCCCCCATCACAAGAGAACGGCCCCTATCACAAGAGAACGGCCCCCATCACAAGAGAACGGCCCCCATCACAAGAGAACGGCCCCTATCACAAGAGAACGGCCCCCATCACAAGAGAACAGCCCCCATCACAAGAGAACAGCCCCATCACAAGAGAACGGCCCCCATCACAAGAGAACGGCCCCCATCACAAGAGAACGGCCCCCATCACAAGAGAACAGCCCCATCACAAGTGAACAGCCCCCATCACAAGAGAACGGCCCCCATCACAAAAGAACAGCCCCCATCAGAAGAGAACGGCCCCTATCACAAGAGAACAGCCCCCATCACAAGAGAACGGCCCCCATCAGAAGAGATTTGTGGGGGAAAAAGGACGTCAATTTTGTTTGGGTGCTACGTCGCACGACCGTGCAATTGTCAGTTAAAGCGACGCAGTGCCGAATCACAAAAAGTGCTCTGGTCAGGAAGGGGGTAAATTCTTCCAGGGGGCTGAAGTGGTTAACTCCGAAACTGAAAAAGAAAGAAAAACGTTTTCACCGTCATACACCTTACAATTGGATTAAAAACATTTAAAATATCCTACCCTGCAAAATGCCATTGAAGTGGATTTCAGAGAATCGCGATGCTGGACCCCCACCTGCAGATTCAGTCGCCCGCAAAGCATGCTGGGACTTTTTACTTCTTCATCAGCCAAAGAGCAGCGGGCTGTTCATTATGCCGCATTCCTTTCAGTGTCAGGTTTCATCCGTCATGGCTGAAGCGCCCGTCACCGCGCTCCGAGCTCGCTATAAAGAATTACTTGCCATTAAGCCTAATAATTAATACCTTGGAAATGGCCCAACAATAGTAACACGAGACAGTCATCCCGCTAAATTGCACATTAGACATTCATTTCCAATGTCGCCCCCATTGTGTGACGCCACATAATGATCGCATCCAACGTCGTTTGTTGTAAACAAAACTGTTTCTATTTGTAGCTTGATGTCCGTCTCTGTGATGAGTGACGCGGGACCGCAGCGGAGACCGCAGAATACTGAGACTAACGTGACGCAGGGTTTGCATCACAGCTATGCTCACATGTAATCTGATGTGCCGCGTTCCGGTTCTTTTCCGTGAGTTTCAGAGATGGAACTTTTCTACATATTGTTGGCCATCAAGAGTAATAAGATGAATACATTTCATGAGGCTTACTTATGCCTTGTTTCCACTGAACGGAACGGTTCGGGTCAGTAAGTTTGGAACGGTTTAGAATGGTCCGGTCTATTCTGGTGAGCGTTTCCACTGCAAATCGGACCGTCGGGGACCATACAGGATTTAGAAAAAAGGCCTAGCGTGTCCACCAATCAGTGGAATGTATTGCATCTCCGCCCTAATGGAACCGTTCCATTTTCTATGGCCCCACATCTGAAGCAGGACCCAGAATGGTCCGGTACGGTTCGGGTTTATGGCACACTTTCATAATGGAAACACCCAAAATAGCGAACCGAACCGAACCGATCCGCTCAGTGGAAACGAGGAATTAGAGAGTCTACCAAAGTTTGTATGCCATGGTTGGCCATTGTACTCCTCTATTCTATTTGAATACAAAATATGTGTTGAAACTCTGGAAGGCTTTGGATGGGGCTGGGTGTCACTGTGGTGGAGGAAGGTTCTAGAGGGGGTTAAGGGACTGTGCAGCACACTTGTTGACCCTGTAGGACAGGGGTGTCAAACTCAATTTCATTGTGGGCCGCATCGGCATTATGATTGTCCTCAAAAGGGCCGGTTGTATCTGTAAGATTAGATGTCCCTCCCCTTACATTAGATGTCAAGAGCCACCCCACCATCAGAGGTTAAAACCCCCCCTCTCCCTTACATCACAGTGAACCCCCCTTACCTTATGTTGCTGCTGGGAAGAAGAAGGATTCATTGCTTAAAAGTAGAAAGTAGAAGGAGGACCAGAGGAGGGCTGGAGCTCTCCTGCAGCTGCAGAAGAGGTGCGAGGGCCACATAAAATGACCTGGAGGGCCGGATTCGGCCCGCGGGCCTTGTGTTTGACACCTGTGCTATAGGAGATGAAGCTTCTAGAGGGAGCTGGGGGAAACCTGTGAAAGATTGGGGTTTCTGACTGGAGGGCATTGCAGGACACTACTGGGAGGGAAGGGCATTCCGGGGGGCTGGGTGTCACTGTGGTGTCACTGGGTGTCACAGGTTCTGCAGCAAGGTAGGGGGCTAAACAGGGGGAGCGGGGAAACACTGTGGTAGGTTGACAGGCACTGTGGGAACTGAGGGCTCTTAGAGGGCCTGCGGCAGTGTGAGAGGTTGAGGGACACTGAAGGCCACTATGGGATGTTTTGGTGGCACTATGAGAGCTGGTTAGGGAATCTTCAGCTTGCTGGAGGCCTGGGAGGAGGGAGGCCACAGACCAGCAGGGGGCCATGGCCTAGTGGTTGAGAACCACTGCCCTAGTCTTTCCCAACACTCTTCTCTGACATACACACATCCTTTCCAGTCCAAGTTTCACTGCATACAGCTGAGATCTATTGCAGGAGAGTCTAAGGACCTGACACTGGCCCCCAGGTCATCTAGTAGCCCCCCAAATAATATAACCAATTCCACCTCAAAGCTCAGTTTCCTTTACTTCGTAGCTGCCATGGAAAGTTACCCCTTCATCCCAAGAGCTTAGCTCCCTCCACTCAACAGCTGCCACGATCTAAGGAAACAAAATGCTCTACCCAAGGTCAAAAAGACCCCCAAACATGATTTACCCTGCCAAATGGACCCCATAGGGTCAGGGAAGGAGCTAAATAGGCTCAGAGTTTTATCTTAATAAAAAAGCATTGCTGCCATTACACAAGATAGAGGCCCTCTTGGGGGCCACTAGGAGGAGTAATGGAAAAGTTTCAATTTGAAATAGTTCTCCTTTGTGCTGAGGTTTATGTGTGTCTGTAAGACTCTTATCTATTGTAGGAGACTCTAAGGACCTGACACTGGCTCCCAGGCCATCTAGTAAACCCCCCAATTAATGTAACCAATTCCACCCCAGAGCTCAGTTTCCTTTACTTCGTAGCTGCCATGGAAAGTTACCCCTTCATCCCAAGAGCTTAGCTCCCTCCATTTAACAGCTGCCATGATCTGAGGAGCCAAAATGCTCTACCCAAAGTCAAAAAGACCCCCAAACATGATTTACCCTGCCAAAGGGACCCCATAGGGTCAGGGAAGGAGCTAAATAGGCTCAGAGTTTTATCTCCATAAAAAAACATTGCTGCCATTACACAAGATAGAGGCCCTCTTGGGAGCCACTAGGAGGAGTAACGGAAGAGTTTCAATTTAAAATAGTTTTCCTTTGTGCTGAGGTTTATGTGTGTCTGTAAGACTCTTATTTGTGCCGCTGCAATTAAGGAGTATTTTGTGTGTACAAGGATTGGGCTAAATGCGTGTGGTGTATACAAGTAAGCTCAATTACGCCTTGTCCAATATTCAGAGTAATCAAACCATGTTCACTTTTTGCAGCGACGGTCCTTCTCGAGGTCAGGGGTCCCTCTTTCTCAAGTTCTAAAGTTTGGAGGTATGATGGGTGTCTGAAAGGTTGTGGGAGACACTGAAAGATGTTAAAGTGTATAGGCAGACAGTTGGGAGGATCGGGGGGCTTTGTCAAGTAGGGTGTGTACGAGGGGCCCCATGATTTCTAATGGCAGCCCTGTCAGGTGCTCTCAATTTCTCACAAACGTTTACAGCACACTCGGCTCAAAAGGTTGCCTAACCCACGTCTAGGACTGAACTCCTCCACTGAAATCCCGAACATTCTAGTTACACACTAATCTAAATGTCATATTCCTTAATGTATAAAGTGCATCCTCGTGACTCTTCCTGGTATTCCATTAGACGGTCGTGTATTTTCCGATCTTGCCGCAGATGTCCATTTTGAGAGCTTCTAAGCATACGACACGAGGCAGAGAGGCTCGAGGACAGGATGGAACAAAAACACTTTCCTTCTGCTGGTGACATGGCGGCGGAGGGCGGACTGACCATTGAGTCACTTGGGCACTGCCCGAGGGCCCCATGCCACTAGGGGGCCCCATCAGTGTTGCCAGGCTCAGTAAAACCAGGGACAGTGACCCGGATTCAGATAGAGATACAACGGTGTATCTCCTGATACGCCGTCGTATCTCTGAGTTCCGTCCGTCGTATCTATGTGCCTGATTCAGAGAATCAGTTCCGCATAGATCTCCCTAAGATCCGACAGGTGTAAGTGACTTACACCGTCGGATCTTAGGCTGCAATTCCAGGCCGGCCGCTAGGTGGTGTTTCGTTTTTTACACACGACAATATGCAAATGAGGATTTCCGCCGATTCAGAAACGAACGCCCGCCCGTCGCTTTTTTTTTACGTCGCTTGCGTTCGGCTTTTTCCGGCGTATAGTTACCCCTGCTATGTGAGGGGTATCCTATGTTAAGTATGGCCATCGTTCCCACGCCGAGTTTTGAATTTTTACGTCGTTTGCGTAAGTCGATTCAGAAAAGAGCTGGACGCAAGTTACGCTCACGCCGAAACCAAGGACGTCCTAGCGACGTCATTTGGAGCAATGCACGCTGGAAAAATTTGCGGACGGTGCATGCGCTGTTCGATCGGAGCGGGGACGCGCCTGATTTAAATTGTAGACGCCCCCTAGCCACGGAATTTGAATTTCGCCGGGGGATTTACGATACGCCGCCGCAAGTATCTGAATCCGGCCCGATATGTAAAAATCTGTGTTTTTTTTTACATCTGTCCCTAATATGTCCGAAACCGACATGCTTTTGATGTGAAAATCCAGAGATTTTAGCTGCTCCGCCTCTGCACTGCCTCCTGGCGTGGTGGCCATCTGTAAGCCCGGGGGCCCCATAATCTTCTATTGCCCGGGGCCCCCATGAGTTGTCAGTCCGCCCCTGCATGGCGGCACAAAGCGCGGTACCCTTGTCGCTGTGTGGAGAGTCAGCTAGAAGCAAAGTACACTTATGAGATCTTTTCTGGAAGATAGGGATCAAGTTGGCTTTGGGCATTGGAAGAGAAAGAACTTTATTATAAAAAGTAGCTTTATATTTCGCTATGCAGGTTTTTGGCAATACAAAAAAGTGTTTTTCATACAGGCGTTCAGGAGGCGATTCTCCCACCTCCAGAATTCATTTTTTTTTTTTCTATTGGACTTTTTGCTAAATCACTTCAGGCTGGCTCCTTTTGCAGGTATAGCTATGTAAAACATTAAAAATAAGTGCCTATACAGTAATACGCTGCCTCATCCTGCTCTGCACATGCTCAATTTCTCCCCATTTTAGGCACTAATTTGTAGAGGCCGATCTGCTGACAGACTAAAGATTTACTGCTGCTCAGGGGAGGGGCTCCTGGCTTCAGAAAAATGCCAGCCTCTGGGCCCCCCACCCCCCCTGCTGGCCAGGGCCCTGAACTACCCCCTTATCCACAGCCTTGGCAGGATCAATCAGGTATATTTCACTCTACACAAAACGAATGCTTTAGTGGCTTTGTGAGTATGCACACTCCGGTATATAGCACTGAATGAGGGTTTTTCATAGTTGCGCCGGCGGATCATAAATCCCCTGGCGGAATTCAAATTCCGCGGCTAGGGGGAGTTTACTATTTAAATCAGGCGCGTCCCCGCGCCGATCGTACTGCGCATGCGCCGCCGGCTAAATTTCCCAGCGCGCATTGCTCCAATTGACGTCGCTAGGACGTCATTGGTTTCGATGTGTACGTAAATTACGTCCATCCGTATTGGCGAACGACTTACGCTAACGACGTAAAAAAATTCAAAACTCGGTGCGGGAACGACGGCCATACTTAACAAAGGATACGCCGCATATAGCAGGGGTAACTATCCGCCGGAAAAAGCCGAACGCAAACGACGTAAAAAAAAAAAGCGACGGGCGGGCGTTCGTTTCCGAATCGGCGTATCTCCTCATTTGCATATTCGTCGCGTACAAAAAACGAAACGCCACCTAGCGGCCAGCGGGAGATTGCAGCCTAAGATCCGACGGTGTAAGACACTTACACCTGTCGAATCTTAGGGAGATCTATGCGGAACCTGATTCTATGAATCAGCCGCATAGATCTGACGGAACTCAGAGATACGACGGCGTATCAGGAGATACGCCGTCGTATCTCTATCTGAATCTGACCCATGTGCTTTCTGAATACAGCACTTGCCTCAAAAACTTGCGCTGGCGGATCGTAAATAAGATAGATTACGCGGATCTAAAGATCCGCTGATCTATCTGAATTTACCCCACGATGAATGTCCCCCCCGGGCACTGTGCTTGTAGGAGGATTGAGATCACTCGGTTGTAGATCACTCTACGGGGCTTTTATAGGACCTGAGGCTGTTTATTAAGACCAGCGGGAAGGTCAGTTCCAGGAACTGTATGATATGGAAATTACATTGTGATTGGAACAGACAACGCGGCTCATTGTATATTATCACTGCAAGGTCATCGGCGGCGCGGCAGGAAGCTCGCCAAAACGCCATTAGACCCTGTGCTGGGGGTTACATTTCTTATTTTGGCAACATTGAGGAATATATAATATAAATAATTTCTTCAACTGATGGATTTGGTAAAAGGGAATAATTGCCTTTTTAATGCCCAATTGAACTCTCAGTTTAAATCATCGAAATGCATTCCATGCTATAAAAAAAAGAAAAAAAAAGTTGTGCCAAGTCTTACAGTTTGCTTTCTTTAGTAAGTAGCCACATCCTGAGTAGAAAAGCCTTCCCTCTGCCAGCATCCTGCAGGGAAAGACCTTTGCTCTCTGTGTGGAAGCAGTGGTCTCTCTGCAGCAGTGTTGCCAACCTACCAGATTGAAATTTACTGGCACGACACCTGAAATTTACTGGCGCAGCCACGTTTTTACTGGCATTTCACAAAAGTTACTAAATTACATTTTTAGGTGCAAATTCCAATATTTAGGCTACAAACAAGTACACTAGGCAAAAAGGAATGAGATTTAAGGTAGATATTAAGGTAAAAAAACACATTTTTGTTATTTTCGATATAATAAGGGCAAATTATTCAGTCACATCACCCCCTGCCTCCATCCCCCTCTGCCACCAACACCACCAGCCTTCACCCCCCTCTGCGGTGCCACAATCTCCCCCTGCCTCCAATCTCCCCAAGGCCCCCTGCCTCCAATCACCCCCTGCCTCCATTGTCCCCTGCCTCCATCCCCCTCTGTGGTGCCACCAACAACCCCTGTCTCTATCCCCACCCTCTGCGGTGCCACCATCCCCCACTGCGGTGCCACCAACAACCCCTGTCTCTATCCCCACCCTCTGCGGTGCCACCATCCCCCACTGCGGTGCCACAAACACTCCCTGCCTCCAATCACCCCCTGCCTCCAATCTCCCCCAGGCCCCCTGCCTCCATCCCCCTCTGCGGTGCAACCAACAACCCCTGTCTCCATCCTCCACCCTCTGCGTTGCCACTAACACCCCCTGCCTCCATCCACCTTTGCGGTGCCACCGCAGCCACCATCACCCCCTGCCTCCAATCACCCCCTGCCTCCAATCTCCATGCGCAGTTCCAAGCCGAACCGATCTCGGCTATTTTTACTGGCACATTCCCGCAACTACAGACATTTACGAACGGGGGGAAAAAAGTGCCCGTTTTTACGGACTGTCCGTAAAAATACGGACGGTTGGCAACACTGCTCTGCAGAGGTCTGGCACTTCATTGCTGAGCCAGGCCTATAGCTCTGAAGTCAGCACTACTTGTGCCCCTTGCTGTTATCACTCCACTCAACCCTAGTTGGAAATATTGGCAGGTATATCTCGCTCTTTTCTGTGTGTGGAAGCAGTGGTCTCTCTGCAACCCTCCCTAGCTTGGTGCAGAGACTTCAGCCTTTCGTTTTTCTTCTATTGTTGGGGATAAGAAGATTTTGGAAGAACTTACCGAGCTGCTCTTAGTAGGGTTGAGGAACACTGGAGCAAAGGGACGCAGAAGCGGCAGTGGGGTTGGGATGGGGAAGAGTGGAAAGGATCAGCTTTGACCAGTTCTCAGCTATGGTGCCGCCCATTTTTTTTGTTAATTATTGGTCATTAAAGTTGTATTTGTGTGAAAATAAAAAAAAGATAAAATGTTTGTTTGTGTACAGTGTCACACGACCGCGCAATTGTCATTCAGATTGCGACAGCGCTGAAAGCTGAAGATCGGCCTGGGCAGGAAGGGGGTGAAAGTGCCCGGCAGGCAAAGTGGTTAATACCGCAGTATACGCCTAATAAAAAGGCACGGAACACACAAAGCTGAAACATAAAAAATAAATAAATAAAGTTACAAATTGTTCCATGTAATGAAAAAAGAGCATAAAAGAGCCTTGGGAAAAGCAGGCGCGCGTTGGGGGGAGACGTCGCGGTGACATAAAATGCGTACTACAATTGACACGTACTTATCATCTCCGGTACACAAGCAGCGCCTCCCTCCCCCACACCCACACAAGTTTCCAGCTGCCTGCGAGCCTCGGAGGAGAAGTGAGCCGAGATGAAAGCATAAGCGCTGCTGATTGCGCCGTACGGTTACTAATTCTCCGGTTAGGGCCGCCGCGGCACACGCACCGCGCTGATCACAAAGGGGCCCTTAGATCCCCGGAACTGGGAGATTATTGATTGGGGTCCTTCACGTCTTTACATTCTTTACAAGTGCTCTTGAAAAGTTCTCGTTTGCAGTTGTCATTGAGGTGGGTTGGATGGCGGGCGGGTGAAGAGCGGGTGACGGGCGGGTGAAGAGCGGGTGACGGGCGGGTGACGGGCGGGTGGGGAGCCACCGGGCTGCAGGGTCTCTATACAGGAAGCAGAAATTATAGTTTGTCCTGGAAGGAATTCAGAAAAGCTTTATTCCTTATCTGTAATGTTTAGAACAGAGCAGCCTTTGGAAAAGGCTAATCAAGCTGTTCACAATTCATTTCTCCATATAGTTCAATGCGTTTCGGCCCAAATACATTCTCCCTTCATCAGGGGTTTAGAGAAAGTACTTGTTCACATTAGCGGGTATGGAAGGGCTTATCAAACTGTTCTCAACTCATATGTCCATATAATTCAATGACAGTACTCAAGAATTGGTATTTAATGATAAACATGATACAACGTGTTTCGGCCCTAAATAAGTTCTCCCTTCATCAGGGGTTTAGAGACAAGGCTTGTTCACATTAGCGGGTGTGGAAGGGCTTATCAAACTGTTCTCAACTCATATGTCCATATAATTCAATGACAGTGCCCAACAAATGGTATTTAATGATAAACATGATACAACATGTTTCAGCCCTAAATAAGTTCTTCCTTCATCAGGGGTTTAGAGACAGGGCTTGTTCACACCAATGGTTGTGGAAGGGCTTATCAAACTGTTCTCAACTCATATATTCATATAATTCAATGACAGGAACCCAAGAAATGGTATTTAATGATAAACATGATACAACGTGTTTCAGCCCTAAATCTGTTCTCTCTTCATCAGGGGTGTGGAGACAGGGCTTGTTCACATTAGCGGGTGTGGAAGTGCTTATCAAACTGTTCTCAACTCATATGTCCATATAATTCAATGACAGTACCCAACAAATGGTATTTAATGATAAACACGATACAACGTGTTTCGGCCCTAAATCGGTTCTCTCTTCATCAGGGGTGTGGAGACAGGGCTTGTTCACGTTAGCAGTTGTGGGAGGGCTTATCAAACTGTTCTCAACTCATATATTCAAATAATTCAATGACAGTGCCCAACAAATGGTATTTAACCACTTACCGCCCACCAATTGCAGATTGACGTCGGCAAAGTGGTTTCAATATCCTGAGTGGACGTCATATGACGTCATCCGCCGATCGTTGTTGCAGGATGTCAGTCTGACACCCCGCAACACCGATCTAGGTAAAGAGTCTCCGACGGAGACTCTTTACCACGTGATCAGCCGTGTCCAATCATGGCTGATCACGATGTAAACAGGAAAAGCCGGTAATCGGCTTTTCCTCACTCGCGTCTGTCAGACGCGAGTAGAGGAGAACCGATTGGCTGCTCCTCTGACAGGGGGGGTTTGTGCTGATCGATTATCATCACAGCCCCCCCAGGATGCCCACACTGGACCACCAGGGATGCCACTAGACCACCAGGGATGCAAAACACACTAGACCACCAGGGATGACAGAAATAATGGATGCCAATCAGTGCCCGCAATGGATGCCAATTTGAGGAAAGTGGCCAGTCGCTTCGCTCGCTCGGCCTCCTGGCTCTTTTTTTTAACCTCCAATCCACGGGGATGTTAAGGAATGAGCCTGGATGCCGGCCAAGGTTCGGAGATTTCCGTCGGCAAGGATTGCGCCTGCGCAGTCTTTACAGGAACCATCTCGATAGGGGAACCTTAACGACAAGTCACCGGCACTCCATCCTATGGTTGTATTTATAAGCCTAGCGAGCGATGTCACTAGAATGTATAGAAGAGATTTGCGTAGACCAGAGACGTATCCAGAGGAAGCAAGGAACGCTCTGCAAATACATTCCGTAGATTAATCTAAATTTCTCTTAATTCGTATGATTGAAGGCTTTGCGTCATTTTACCTCCGCTCTTCCTACGCGTTTCATCTCTGCTCAGCTGGCACCACTTAGTTGCTCCTCTCCGGATACCTTCCTGTTTGTGTTTACGGAAGCTCTTTCGTTACGCGGAAGGCACCTGCAGAGATTTCTGCCCGTCCGCTATTAGATCTCGCCGTCATCGGCTGATACGTTTATATTACCCACAATGCACAGCAGGGCCTCGACAGCTGAGATAATGAAAGATAACACTAACTAAGCCCACAGCCGCCAGGCCTTCGGTCTGCGGGGTATCTTAACCACTTCAGCCCCGGGAAGAATTTACCCCCCTTCCTTACCAGAGATTTGCGATTTGGCACTGCACCGCTTTAACTGACAATTGCGCGGTCGTGCGACGATGCACCCGAACAAAACTGACGTCCTTTTTCCCCCACAAATAGAGCTTTCTTTTGGTGGTATTTGATCACCTCTGCGGTTTTTATTTTTTGCGCTATAAACAAAAATAGAGCGACAATTTTGAAAAAAATATATATATTTTGAACTTTTTACTATAATAAATATCCCCCCAAAAATATATAAAAAAACTTTTTTTTCCTCAGTTTAGGCCGATACGTATTCTTCTACATATTTTTTCGTAAAAAAAAAAAAAATCGCAGGAAGCGTTTTATTGATTGCTTTGCGCAAAAGTTATAACGTCTACAAAATAGGGGATAGTTTTATGGCATTTTTATTCATATTTTTTTTTTTTTACTAGTAATGGCGGCGATCAGCGATTTTTATTGTGACTGCGACATTATGGCGGACACATCGGACACTTGTGATACTATTTTGAGACCCTTCACATTTATACAGCGATCAGTGCTATAAAAATGCACTGATTACTGTGTAAATGACACTGGCAGGGAAGGGGTTAACCACTAGGGGGGCGATGAAGGGGTTAAGTGTGTCCTAGGGAGTGCTTCTAACTGTAGGGGGTGTGGCTACGTGTGTCACGACACTGATCACTGCTCCCGATGACAGGGAGCTGTGATCAGTGTCCTGTCACTAGGAAGAATGCACCGATTACTGTGTAAATGACACTGGCAGGGAAGGGGTTAACCACTAGGGGGCGATGAAGGGGTTAAGTGAATCCTAGGGAGTGATTCTAACTGTGTGGGGGGATGGGCTAGCAGTGACACAACACTGATCACTGCTCCCGATGAGAGGGAGCAGACGATCAGTGTCCTGTCACTAGGCAGGACAGGGAGATGCCTTGTTCACATCCTTTTTGTGCCTGTAGTTTAGCTTTGATAGTGATTGGTTCTCTTCTGCCCTTGCTGGGTTGAACCGTTTCTGTGTGGACAGTCCTCTTGGTCAGCCAGTTTCCCCGCCAGGCCCTGACCATGCTAATCTCAAGCCTCGTACACACGATCGGATTTTCCGACGGGAATTGTGTGATGACGGGCCGTTGTCGGAAAATCCAACCGTCCGTACGCTCCATCGGACAACTGTTGTCGGATTTTCCGCCAACAAAGGTGGGACAGCAAGCTTTAAAATTTTCCGACAACAAATGCGTGTTGTCGGATTTTCCGATCGTGTGTACACTCCAAAGAACAAACACGCATGCTCAGAAGCAATGCTCACCATAACACAACATTAGCAGAAGTTGCCCAAAGGGTGGCGCTAAAGAGCTGAAAAAACACACAGGCCCAGATTCTCAAAGGGCTTACGACGGCGCAACGCAATGTGCGCCGTCGTAAGTCCCAATCTGGGCCGTCGTATCTATGCGACTGATTCTTAGAATCAGTTACGCATAGATAACCATTAGATCCGACAGGCGTAAGGCTCTTACGCTGTCGGATCTTAAATGCAATTTTTTTTTTTCGCCGCTAGGTGTCGCCTCCGTCGTTTTCCCCGTCGAGTATGCAAATTAGCAAAATACACGAATTCCCAAACGTACGCGCGGTCGACGCAGTGAAAATACGAAGTTTTTAGTTAGATTTGCGACGCGTAAAGTTGCCCCTGCTATATGAGGGGCAACCAATGTTAAGTATGGCCGTCGTTCCTGCGTCGAAATTTAAAAATGTACGTTGTTTGCGTAAGTCGTAAATGGGGCTGGACGCCATTTACGTTCACGTCGAAACCAATGACGTCTTTGCGACGTCATTTAGCGCAATGCACGTCGGGAAATTTTAGGGACGTCGCATGCGCAGTACGTTCGGCGCGGGAACGCGCCTAATTTAAATGATCCACGCCCCCTACCCGGGAATTAGGCAGGCTTGCGCCGGGGGATTTACGCTACGCCGCCGCAACTTTGCAGGCAAGTTCTTTGTGAATAAAGCACTTGCCTGTAAAACTTGCGGCGGCGTAACGTAAATGACATACGTTACGCTGCCGCAGTTTTACGCCCAGATATGAGAATCTGAGCCACAGTTTTGTGTTTGTTGGCCTGACAATTCTTTGCCGTTTGTACGCAAGACAAGTTCCTGGCCAACGCCCTTCGGAACAAAAGTCCTACGCTTTGTCCGCAGAAAATCCGATCGCGCGTGAGGCTTTACATGCGCCCATTAAGCCCAGTACAGGAGGCGACTCGGAGCCTTTAAACTAATTAATGTAATAAAGTAGTTGCGCAGAAAGCGCCACGCCAGATTAACTTTTCTTTGACCACTTGTAATCTTCCAGGAGGAAGGGTAATGTTTCATTTCACGCACATCCTATCTGCCATACAAAGTACTGTAATCACATTGGTAATACATAAGTGCCGACTTATTAGCGAGAGATTTGGGGTCAGTTGTGCCGCGCCGGGTGCCTAACACAAGTAGAGTCCGGGATTTAACCCCTTTATAACCAAGGTTTTTTTTTTATTATTATTATTTATTTAACCACTTCCATACCGGGCACTTACGCCCCTTCCTGCCCAAGCCAATTTTCAGTTTTCAGCGCTGTCGCTGTTTAACCACTTAAGACCCGGACCTTTAGGCAGCAAAAGGACCCGGCCAGGTTTTGCGATTCGGCGCTGCGTCGCTTTAACTGACAATTGCGCGGTCGTGCGACGTGGCTCCCAAACAAAATTGGCGTCCTTTTTTTCCCACAAATAGAGCTTTCTTTTGGTGGTATTTGATCAGCTCTGCGGTTTTTACTTGTGCGCTATAAACAAACATAGAGCGACAATTTTGAAAAAAAATGTCCTCAGTTTAGGCCGATACGTATTCTTCTACCTATTTTTGGTTAAAAAAAAAATCGCAATTAGCGTTTATCGGTTGGTTTGCGCAAAATTTATAGGGCCAGATTCAGGTAGAATTGCGTAAATCCGCGGCGGCGTAACGTATCACATTTACGTTACACCGCCGCAAGTTTTACGGGGAAGTGCTTGATTCACAATGCACTTGCCTGTAAACTTGCGGCGGCGTAGCGTAAATCCGTCCGGCGCAAGCCCGCCTAATTCAAATGGGGCGTGTATCATTTAAATTAGGCGCGTTCCCGTGCCGAACGTACTGCGCATGCTCCATTTTGAAATTTCCCGCCGTGCTTTGCGCGAAATGACGTCGCACCGACGTAATTTTTTTAACGGCGACGTGCGCTACGTCCTTTCCTATTCACGGACGACTTACGCAAAAAAAAAAAAATGTTAATTTGACGCGGGAACGACGGCCATACTTTAACATGGCAAGTCTAAATATAAGCCATGAAATAGCAGCCGTAACTATATGCCGGGAAAAGCCGACTAGCGACGACGTAAGAGAATGCGACGAACGCGCGTACCTTCGTGGATGGCCGTAAACAGCTAATTAGCATACCCGACGCGGAAAACGAAGCGAACTCCACCCAGCGCCAAAGTATTACACCTACGATCCGAAGGCGTACGAAGCCGTACTCCTGTCGGATCGAAGCCAAAAGCCGTCGTATCTTGGTTTGAGAATTCAAACTAAAGATACGACGCGGCAAATTTGAAAATACGCCGGCGTATAAGTAGATACGCCGGTGTATTTCAGATGTGAATCTGGCCCATAGCGTTTACAACATAGGGGATAGTTTTATTGCATTTTTATTATTTATTTATTTTTTTACTACTAATGGCGGCGATCAGCGATTTTTTTCGTGACTGCGACATTATGGCGGACACTTCGGACAATTTTGACACATTGTTGGGACTATTGTCATTTTCACAGCAAAAAATGCATTGTTTACTGTGAAAATGACAATTGCAGTTTGGGAGTTAACCACTAGGGGGCGCTGAAGGGGTTATGTGTGACCTCATTTGTGTTTACAACTGTAGGGGGGTGTGGCTGTAGGTGTGACGTCATCGATTGTGTATCCCTATAAAAGGGATCACACGATCAATGCCGCCGCCACAGTGAAGAACGGGGAAGCTGTCCCGGTCACGGAGCTTCGGACCGGGTCGCGGGCGCACGCCTCAGACCGCTACATTGTATCTTTGTAGCAAGTCACTGCAGCTGGGGCTGATCTGTGTCTAACATTTGTGAACACAACTGCCCAGGCTTCAGGATTTAAATGACTGTTTCCATCTCAGTTCAGGAAGTAGACGGTGACCCTGGATGACGCCTGAACAAAGAGGGTGCCGTCTTCCTAGAGTCTGTGGGTAATAAATACCTGGGAGTGCATGCATGCACCTTACCATGACAACATGTATCATTGCTGGGTGTCCTTTAGAATGTGAAATCTTCTGAAAAGTACAGAAGAGAAGTCAGGTTCACCTTCATAAAGGGCGCTCTGATCCTGAATCATCGGCGCGGTACGGAGCCCCGCCCCTCCGGCGGTGACAAGGTTACCGCCGGGCCCAATGGTTTTAAAAAGCCAAAAACTCCCATTAATCTTCCTTCCCACAACCCGATCACTAATCATTCCCGCCGAATCCACCCGCCCGACGCCGGCGGAAACAAAAGGCCGCTGCTTCGCATCCAGCGCGTTAAACGGCGAAATCAGCCGCTCCAGCCAGCCGCTGACCTTGTCCCCGACGTGCCGGCGCCCCCGAAACCAATTAATGAACGCGGCCTCATGGAAGCCGGCCGAGGCGTAATTAGTGTGCAGGGAATTGTGGGTGGGAGCCGGGACCAGCGCCCTGCTCTGTGCTTCGCTGAGTACAATGCGCTGCGCTCGCTCTTCATTCAAAGCAGCAAATTACTTTCCTGCTCATTAGAACGCAGAACTTCCATCTTTCCATTGGGCGGCTCCCTGTCTGAGATTAGTGGCCGAGAGAGTCATGAGGGAGAGCCAATCACACCATCATATCACAGACCAATCACATAACTATATGTTACATTGTTATATGGTTACATTATAGAGTTTTATAGTTACATAGTTATATGGTTACATAGTTATATAGTTATATAGTTACATTATAGAGTTATATAGTTACATAGTTATATGGTTACATAGTTATATAGTTATATGGTTACATTATAGAGTTTTATTGTTACATAGCAGGAAGATAATAGCAAATATTAATTGTAGATTAGGGGCCGGGCTCATGAATTAGGGGGACTGTGCCCCTGCGCTCTGCATGTAGATTAGGGGCAGGCGCATGGATTGGGGGGGTGGTGCCCCTGCGCCCTGCATGTAGATTAGGGGCTGGGCTCATGGATTGGGGGGGCGGCGCCCCTGTGCCCTGCATGCAGATTAGGGGCTGGGCTCATGGATTGGGGGTCGGCGCCCCTGCACCCTGCATGTAGATTAGGGGCGGGCTCATGTATTAGTGGCCAGTGCCCCTGCGCTCTGCATGTAGATTAGGTGCTGGGCTCATGAATTAGGGGGACGGTGCCCCTGCGCCCTGCATGTAGATTATGGGCCAGGCTCATGGATTCGTGAACAGTGCCCCTGCGCTCTGCATGTAGATTAGGGGCTGGGCTCATGGATTGGGGGGAGGTGCCCCTGTGCCCTGCATGTAGATTAGGTGCTGGGCTCATGGATTAGGGGGACGGTGCCCCTGCACTCTGCATGTAGATTAGGGACCGGGCTCATGGATTAGGGGGACGGTGCCCCTGCACCCTGCATGTAGATTAGGGGCGGGCTCATGGATTAGTGGGCAGTGCCCCTGCGCTCTGCATGTAGATTAGGGGCCGGGCTCATGGATTAGGGGGACGGTGCCCCTGCACCCTGCATGTAGATTAGGGGCGGGCTCATGGATTAGTGGGCAGTGCCCCTGCGCTCTGCATGTAGATTAGGGGCCGGGCTCATGGATTAGGGGGACGGTGCCCCTGCACCCTGCATGTAGATTAGGGGCTGGGCTCATAGATTAGTGAACAGTGCCCCTGCGCTCTGCATGTAGATTAGGCGCGGGCTCATGGATTAGGGGGTGGTGCCCCTGCGCCCTGCATGTAGATTAGGGGCCTGGCTCATGGATTAGTGGGCAGTGCCCCTGCGCTCTGCATGTAGATTAGGGGTTGGGTTTATGGATTAGGGGGGCGGTGCCCCTACACCCCTAATGGACCGGTCGCCGATAAATTCTACTAAAGCAGAATGTTGGCCAAAAAGTATTATTTTCTGGACTGGTAGTTCTCCAGAAAGTACTGTCTATATCCATCTATGGCCACTCCAACACACCCCTTCCACCCCACCCTATACCCCCAGCTTCCTGAGATGAAACGCGTCAGTTATAGGCGAAAACATATGTTTTTCCCTTCCTGTATTAAGCCGTAATGTACTGCGTTCACCTCCCAGACTGATTAATATGGCGAGATCTGTAAGCAGAAGGAATTATTCACTGGAACACTTTCATTACAGTCTTTATCTTTCTTATATTTTGTTTGTAATTTAATTACCTTGCCATCCTTGCCTCTCTTTCTCTCATCGGTGCATTAAGCCCAGGCGCGGCTCGCAGCATGCTACGGAATTAAGATTAAATGGCTGCAAGAGACAAAATAATTTCATATAAAACCTAATTGTTAATACAAGCTTGCATCGTGGGACAAGTGTGTAAATAAAAACTCCGCCGCAAATACTAATCTTGGTTAAGAATTATACTAATCCTGGCCCGGATTCAGAGAGCAATTGCTTACTTGCGCCAGCGTAACGAATGCTCCTGATTCAGGAACCTCGTTACGCCGACTGCAGCCTAAGATATGCGTGGCATAAGGCTCTTATGCCCGCATATCTTAGGCTGCATTCTTGCGATGGCCGCTAGGTGGCGTTCCCGTTGTGCTCAGCGTATAGTATGCAAATTGCATACTAACGCCGATTCACAACGTTACGCGAGCCCTGCGTACGCAGTTTACGTCGTTTGCGTACGGCGGTTTTCGCGTAAGGCTGCCCCTGTTACGTATTCCCGTCGTTTCCCGCGTCGCAAAATTTGAACTTTACGTAGTTTGCGTAAGTGATTCGTGAATGGCGCTGGACGCCATTCACGTTCACTTTGAAGCAAATGACGTCCTTGAGACGTCATTTGCTGCAATGCACGTCGGGAAAGTTTCCAGACGGAGCATGCGCTCTACGATCGGCGCGGGAACGCGCCTAATTTAAATGATTCCCGCCCCCTACAGTATCATTTAAATTGCGCACGCTTACGCCAGGCAATTTTAAAGAGCGCACACGCAATTTACGGAGCTACTGCTCCGTGAATCGCGGGTAGCGCAGTCAATTTGCGGGGGCGCAGGGCGAAAACGGTGCCCTGCGCCTACGTAAAAAATGTGTAATTGTTACTGAATCTACCCCCCTGCTTCTAAATGAGAAAAAAAATTGCGGGAACAAAATAAGCTAATGCCCCGTACACGCGATCGGAATTTCCATCGGGATAAACTCAGACGGATTTTTCAGACGGAATTCCGTTCAAGCCTGTCTTGCATACACACGGTCACACTAAATTTCGACCGCCAAGAACGCGGTGACGTACAACACTACGACGAGCCGAGAAAAAATGAAGTTCAATGCTTCCGAGCATGCGTCGGATTGATTCTGAGCATGCATGTTTTTTTTCTCCTTCGGAGTTCCATACAAAACGAATCCTCAAACGAATTACGCCGGCGTATCTATGGATACGCGGCGTAATTTCAAAGTTCCCCCGTCGTATCTCTGTTTTGTATCCACAAAACAAGATACGACGGAATCTGGGCTCGATCCGACAGGCGTACGTCTTAGTACGCCGTCGGATCGTAGGTGCATATTTACGCTGGTCGCTAGGTGGCGTTTCCATCGAATTCCGCGTCGAGTATGCAAATTAGCTAGATACGGCGATCCACGAAAGTACGTCCGGCCGGAGCATTTTTTCGGTCGTTTGCGTTCGGCTTTTTCCGGCGTATAGTTACCCCTGCTATATTAGGCGTATCCCATGTTAAGTATGGCCGTCGTTCCCGCGTCGAATTTTGAAAATGTTACGTCGCTTGCGTAAGTCGTTCGCGAATAGGGCTTTGCGTGGAATGACGTCACCGTCGTAAGCATTGGCTTGTTCCGGTTTAATTTCGAGCATGCGCACTGGGATACCACCACGGACGGCGCGTGCGCCGTTTAAAAAAAAACGTAATTTACGTCGGGTCACGACGTATTAACATAAAACACGCCCCCATCACAGCCATTTGAATTGCGCGCCCTTACGCCGCCTAAGTTACACTACGCCGCCGTAACTTACGGCGGGAAATCTTTGAGGATACAAAAAAAAAAAGTAAGTTACGGCGGCGTAGTGTATCTGAGATACACTACGCCGGACGGAGAGAAGCGCCACGCTTCGTGGATCTGGCCCTGAATTTCTGAAAATTCCGAAATTTGAACAGTGAATAGAAACATAACAGCTGCATTTTGATTGGCTGTGGTCTGAAACCCTTCTGCTTAAAAGCTTAACCCCATTAGGAGTAATAAAGGAATTCCCACTTAGAAAAAAAAAACAGAATGGATTAGTGGGAATGCTATAAATTAGAGCAGTTCTTTCACCAGTTTTGTCTGGGGAACCGCGTTCACGACTTTGCTAATTACGATTCAATATACATCAAACAAGCGGCATCGTCTTGGCAGCTTGCAGGGAAGTTCCCACACTACGGAGAACGTTCACAGTTTGTGTTTTCCTGCCTCTTGGAGCATTTTGCTGAGTTGTTTTTCATCCATCTCTTTTTTTACATTTTACTTTTTTTTACATCAGTGCTAATGACTGGCCTTTTTTTTGGCTTCTCTATTCCTCAGATCCTATTCACTTTCATATTTATTAAAGGAGATGTAATAGTTTTCCTCCTCTCCTCTGCCTCCCCTCACCTCCTAGGGGTAGCAACCAGAAAAAAGTTATTGTAAAAGAATATTGTAAAAAAAAGTAATAATAAAAAAATAATAAAAAGAAACTACTGACAACAGTCCCTGCCCACTGCCACCATCCACTGTTCTACTGACACTGTCCATTGCCCAACTGCCCCATATATATATATATATATATATATATATATATATATATATATATATATATATATATATATATATACGCATGTGTGTTTGAGCTTTTACACCTAATGTAATAGGCTGCGCACACCTATGTATATATATATATATATATATATATATATATATATATATATATATATATATATATATATACTGTATATATATATATATATATATATATATATATTTTTTTTTTTTTTTTTTTGCTTCATATGCTTGAATAGTTTGTTATATTTTTATTATTATATTATTTTATTATATTTAATAATGTATGCATTTATATATGTATTTGTTGTATTATGTTTAAATATAATAAAATAAGATAGATGTGTTTATGTGTGTGTGTATATATATATATATATATATATATATACACATCTATCTTAGTTTATTATATTTAAACATATTTAAGCATATATTTAAACATAATACACAAATACATAAATAAATGCATACATTAATAAATATAACTAAATAAATATATATATATATATATATATATATATATATATATATATATATATATATATATATATATATATATATATATATATATATATATATTTATATAATGTAATAATAATAATAAAATAATAACACAGAGAAACAACAAATTAAAAATAGCTTGTTATCATCATAAAGCGCCCAATAATAAAAATACATATAAATCTACAAAAAAAAACATGCATAATTCTTACCATGTAAAATAAAAAAAAATAAAAAAAATATATATATATATATATATATATATCTATATCTATATCTATATCTATATCTATATATATATATATATATATATATATATCTCAATATAGATATATATATATATATATATATATATATATATATATATATATATATATATATATATATATATATCAATATCAATATCAATATATATATATATATATATATATATATATATATATATATATATATATATAGAGAGAGAGAGAGAGAGAGAGATATTTTCTATCTATCTATTATCTATATAGATATATATATCTATAGATATACTATATATATATATATATATATATATATATATATATATAGGGAGAGAGAAATGAATTATATTTTTTATATATATATATATATATATATATATAAAATATAAAAAATGTATTCTTATTAAAAAAAATGCTAAAGATGGAGGCATAAACACCCTTTTAAAAAGGGGGAAGGGGAGAACAAAAGCAGTGTATATCAAATTTGTATTGATAGTATTAGGATAGACCAACGCGTTTCGGGGGATTACCTGGACTAAAATTGCCGTATCATGAAGTTTTGCATTAGGATCTCCTCACGCTCACCTTAAAGCTTTCTACTTACTGTATGCCCTCTTTTGAGACTATCAGGGCGGAAGCAGCCCAAAGGCCGGAACAAGGTTTAGCCTGCACTGCTCACTCATTCTCCACCTTTGTAAAAGAACTCATTCTGGCATTAAATTCAAAAGCAGCGATATCCCGTATCTATCAGTCCAGAGCAAGCGGTGTGCTTTTCAAAGCTTCTATTTTCAAAATCGACTGATATTTATGAGAAAGAAAAAAAAACCCCACATCATTCTGCTTATTATGAGCCATTCCAATCACATTATGAGGCAAGCTGGTATCTTCATGGAGCTAGAACAGGCTTCATAAATATTGTATGCGGTGATTATACGCGCCACGCTATGTAAATATCACAAACACAATGCAGAATTTGCTGAAAGCACCAACCTGCGATGTTGGCAAGCCATCCCACGTCTCCTAACGCCGGGTTCTCTGTTTTGCAGGCTCACAAGTTCATTGGCCGTCCTACGGGTCTGTCCCATGTCTCCATTGCCGGCTGATGGGTGTCGGAAGGTGGGATCTCCTCCATGTCTACCGTGTGCACCGATACACAGCCTTTCACCCAGCTTCCTCCTCCCCAGAATCTGCTCTCCAGACCTATGAATGTGTCTAAACCTTCAGGTAAGTCTAGTGGACTCTTCTCTGACTAGGCATGAGTACAATTTTGGGTTCAGGTATTGGCCACATTTTCAGCGAAAACTGTGAGATTTTGATGAAATTCATTATCAGAGTCAAAGCAGGAGGAATAAAACACACCTGCCATACTGCTTACTATGGGTGTTTTGGGCCAGATTCACGTAGAATCGCGGCGGCGTAACGTATCGTTACACCGCCGCAAGTTTTCATCGCAAGTGCCTGATTCACAAAGCACTTGCGGTGAAAACTACGCCGGCGGCCTCCGGCGCAAGGCGGGCCAATTCAAATGGCCGTGTGCCATTTAAATTAGGCGCGCTCCCGTGCCAGACCTACTGCGCATGCTCTGTTTCGCAATTCCCGTCGTGCTTTGCGCACCGTGACGTAATTTTTTCGAATGGCGACGCGCGTAGCGTACTTCCGTATTCCCGGACGTGTTACGCAAACGACGTTAAATTTTAAATTTCGATGCGGGAACGACGGCCATACTTTAGACAGCAATACGATTGCTGACTAAAGTTAGGGCACCCAAAACGACAACTAAATTTGCAACGGAAAACTAGACTAGCGGCGACGTAGCGATCGCGAAAATCCATCGTGGATCGCCGTAACTCCTAATTTGCATACCCAACGCTGGTTTACGACGCAAACTCCCCCCAGCGGCGGCCGCGGTACTGCATCCTAAGATCTGACAGTGTAAAACAATTACACCTGTCGGATTTTATGGATATCTATGCGTAACTGGTTCTATGAATCAGTCGCATAGATAGAAACAGAGATACGACGGCGTATCAGGAGAAACGCCGTCGTATCCCCTTTGTGAATCTGGCCCTTTTTTCCTATAGGTGAACTACCAAAAGAGTACCAATTACAGAACAGGCAAGGTTGGCGATAATACATTGTTGAAGAAGTGTTGGTAAGATGTGAGTGCAGTGTGTATGAGAACAAGCAGTATGTGCAGGAGAGGAGTGTGGAGGGTATGACAGTGGGCAGTATGTGCAGGAGAGGAGTGTGGAGGGTATGACAGTGGGCAGTATGTGCAGGAGAGGAGTGTGGAGGGTATGACAGTAGGCAGTATGTGCAGGAGAGGAGTGTGGAGGGTATGACAGTGGGCAGTATGTACATGAGAGGAGTATGGAGGGCATGACAGTGGGCAGTATGTGCAGGAGAGGAGTGTGGAGGGTATGACAGTGGGCAGTATGTGCAGGAGAGAGAGTGTGGAGGGTATGACAGTAGGCAGTATGTGCAGAAGAGGAGTGTGGAGGGTATGACAGTGGGCAGTATGTACATGAGAGGAGTATGGAGAGTATGACAATAGGCAGTATGTGCTGGAGAGGAGTGTGGAAGGTATGACAGTGGGCAGTATGTGCAGGAGAGGAGTGTGGAGGGTATGACAGTGGGCAGTATGAGCTAGAGAGTAGTGTGGAGGGTATGACAGTAGGCAGTATGTGCAGGAGAGGAGTGTGGAGGGTATGACAGTGGGCAGTATGTGCAGGAGAGGAGTGTGGAGGGTATGACAGTGGGCAGTATGAGCTAGAGAGTAGTGTAGAGGGTATGACAGTGGGCAGTATGTGCAGGAGAGAGAGTATGTTGGGTATGACAGTGGGCAGTATGCAGTGCTGGACTGGGACAAAAATTTGGCCCTGGACTTCATCCAGACTGGCCCACTTTGATATGTCTCTCTTATGGCGGCCGGACAACTCCCGCAACCCAACAACCCCCCCCCCCCAGGCCACCCAAGCCCCCTCTCCCCCTTCACTAGCCACTAGCCATTCTACTTTATTAGAGAAGAACGGTTGGTACTGGTACTCTTATAGGCAGTACCAGTGGGGAAGTTAGACATTATTTCACCCGGGGGAAAGTTTAGGCAGAAGTGAGAAACTCCCAGGCCATAGCTGTTGAGTCAGCTGTCTGTCCCCTCCCCCCTGCTCCTCTGTCGTCCCCCCTGCTCCTTTGGTCCTCCCCCTGATTCTCTGTTCCGCCCCCGTTGGTGAGCGCTGCGGGGAGGGAGAGAAGGTGAGCTCTGTGGGGAGGGAGAGACAGAGGAGCGGAGAGGGGCGGCGGTCCGCTGTCACTAAAGCTGGCCCACTGAGCCATCGGCCCACCGGGAAACTCCCTATTGTCCCAATGGCCAATGGTCCATCCCTGGCAGTATGTGTAAGAGAGGAGTATGGAGGGTATGACAGTAGGCAGTATGTTCAGAAGAGGAGTATGGAGGGTATGACAGTAGACAGTATGTACAGGAGAGAAAGTATGTTGGGTATGACAGTGGGCAGTATTTGCAAGAGAGGAGTATGGAGGGTATGACAGTAGGCAGTATGTGCATGAGAGAGAGTATGTTGGGTATGACAGTGGGCAGTATGTGCAGGAGAGGAGTTTGGAAGGCATTACAGTGGGCAGTATGTGCAGGAGAGGGGTATGGTGGGTATGACAGTGGACAGTATGTGCAGGAGAGTAGTGTGGAGGGTATCACAGTGGGCAGTATGTGCAGGAGAATATTGTGGAGGGTATGACAGTGGGCAGTATGTGCAGGATAAGGCGTATGGTGGGTATGAGAGTGGGCAGTATGTGAACAGGAGGAGTATTGTAGGGGGGGGGGAAGTGTGAAGGGTACGACAGGCGTATGTGAGGGTATGTGCAGGAGAGGGGTATGGAGAGTATGACAGTGGGCAGTGTGTGCAGGAGAGGGGTATGGAGGGTATGACAGTGGGCAGTAAGTGCAGGAGAGGGGTATGGAGGGTATGACAGTGGGCAGTAAGTGCAGGAGAGGGGTATGGAGGGTATGACAGTGGGCAGTAAGTGCAGGAGAGGGGTATGGAGGGTAGGACAGTGGGCAGTATGTGCAGGAGAGGGGTATGGAGGGTATGACAGTGGGCAGTATGTGCAGGAGAGGGGTATGGAGGGTATGACAGTGGGTAGTAAGTGCAGGAGAGGGGTATGGAGGGTATGACAGTGGGCAGTATGTGCAGGAGAGGGGTATGGTGGGTATGACAGTGGGCAGTATGTCCAGGAGAGGGGTATGGAGGGTATGACAGTGGGCAGTATGTGCAGGAGAGGGGTATGGAGGTATGACAGTGGGCAGTATGTGCAGGAGAGGAGTGTGGAGGGTATGACAGTGGGCAGTATGTGCAGGAGAGGGGTATGGAGGGTATGACAGTGGGCAGTATGTGCAGGAGAGGAGTGTGGAGGGTATGACAGTGGGCAGTATGTGCAGGAGAGGGGTATGGTGGGTATGACAGTGGGCAGTATGTGGAGGAGAGGGGTATGGAGGGTATGACAGTGGGCAGTATGTGCAGGAGAGGGGTATGGAGGGTAGGACAGTGGGCAGTATGTGCAGGAGAGGGGTATGGAGGGTATGACAGTGGGCAGTATGTGCAGGAGAGGGGTATGGAGGGTAGGACAGTGGGCAGTATGTGCAGAAGACAAGTGCTAAGGGTATCATTTTCGATACTGGGACAATTTTATAAAATACATTGAAATCTATACACAAGGGGTCAGTTGTTTTTATATATATATTTAGGGCTTTTGGCAAAAAAATGCACTAAATGCTTTTCTGCAGCTTCTCCATTGAAGTCGATTGAACCAAAAATGCAGCGTTTTTGCGTTTAAGTCACTGACCATTTCCAAAAACGCATAGATGTGAACGTGTCCCATGGGAAACCATGTTATATGGACTCTAGTGTGTTTCTGCAAAAAAAAAAAAAAACATTAGATGCGAACCGGGCCTAAGGCAGGATTTTTCTGAGAAAATAAAAAAGTAGAAATCTTCAAGTTTTACAGTAATGACCAAAAGATGCCTTTTTCACCCGGCGGTGGCATTAATTAAACGCCTCCTCTGTCCTAGTCATACGACGGCCCCGCCTGGATTTACGGCTTAATAACCATTCAGTTTTCTTCCTTTTATCTTCACATGAAAGCTGGTGGAGTCCCCGGTGATGTTCTAAAAGAAATGCGTTTGACTGATTGCCAGATTCTGCAGAGAACGCATGCAACATTCTGCGTGACGCATTCTGAAGGGGCAAAGATGTTCTCTTTATACCGAGATATACAATTTATTATATTTATCATACGGCTAGTTATGGATGGAATCGGACAAAATTCTGACTTTGAAGTGGGGTCCCAAAAACATTAGAGTCGACCTTCCATGAAATTGCAAGGCCCGGTATTTAACTAGCTCCTCCCCTCAGATAGAAAATAAACGTAACCACTTCAGCCCCAGAAGGATTTACCCCCTTCCTGACCAGGCCATTTTTTGCGATTCGGCACTGCGTCAATTTAACTGACAATTGCACGCTTGTGCGACGTGGCAC
Organism: Rana temporaria; assembly: GCF_905171775.1. NCBI lineage: Eukaryota > Metazoa > Chordata > Amphibia > Anura > Ranidae > Rana > Rana temporaria. The sequence continues at coordinate 12,763,623 of NC_053495.1, forward strand.
CCAAACAAAATTGGCGTCCTTTTTTCCCCACAAATAGAGCTTTCTTTTGGTGGTATTTGATCACCTCTGCTTATTTGTTGTGCTATAAATAAAAAAAAGCGAAAATTTTGAAGAAATTTTTTTATTTTTTTTTACTTTTTGCTATAAAAATATCCCTCCAAAAAATTAAAAAAAATATTTCTTCATCAGTTTAGGCCAATATGTATTCTTCTACATGTTTTTGGTAAAGAAAAAAAAATCTCAATCAATTATATTGATTGGTTAGCGCAAAAGTTATAGGCCTAGATTCACGTAGGGCGGCATAACGTTGTGCGGGCGTAGCGTATCTTATTTACGCTACGCCGCCGCTACTTAGAGAGGCAAGTGCTGTATTCACAAAGCACTTGCGTCCTAATTTATGGCGGGGTAGCGTAAATCGGCCGGCGTAAGTGCGCGTAATTTAAAGTAGGCAGGTCGTGGGCGTGTTGTATTTAAATTAAGCGTGACCCCATGTACATGCATGGCCGAACGAACGGCACTCAGTATAACGTCGTATTTACGCCCAAAAATACGCCGGCTCAATGCCTGTGACGTGAACGTAACCTACGTACAGCCCCATTCACGTACTACTTACGTAAACAACGTAAAAAGATATACGCTTGTTCCAACGTCCATACCTTGCATGGGCTGCGCCACCTAGAGACCAGCTTTATCTTTATGCCGGTGTATGTCTTACGTAAACGGCGTAACTAATTGCGACGGGCGTACGTACTTTCGTGAATCGGCATATCTTGCTCATTTACATATTCAACGCGGAAATCAACGGAAGCGCCACCTAGCGGCCAGCGTAAATATGCACCCCAAGATACGACGGCGTAGGAGACTTACGCCGCTCGTATCTTGGCCAAATCTATGCGTAACTGATTCTATGAATCAGGCGCATAGATACGACGGCGGCCATTCGAACTTACGACGGCGTATCTGGAGATACGCCGTCGTAAGTCTTTGAGAATCTGGGCCATAGCGTCTACAAAATAGGGGATAGATGCCATTTTTCTTATATTTTTTTTTACTAGTAATGGCAGTGATTTTTAGCAGGACTGCGACATTGTGGTGGACACATCGGACACTTTTGACACTTTATTGGGATCACTGACATTTATACAGCGATCAGAGCTAAAAAATAGCCACTGATTACTGTATAAATGGCACTGACAGGGAAGGGGTTAACACTAGGTGAGCGATCAAGGGGTTAAATGTGTTCCCTTGGGAGGTGATTCTAACTGTGGGGGGAGGGGACTGACTGGAGGAGGAGAGAGAATGCTGTTCCTGATCACTAGGAACAGCAGATCTCTCTCTACTTCCCTGACAGAACGGGGATCTGTCTGTTTACATTGATTGACAGATTCCCGTTCTGGCTCTCTGAGGAGCGATCGCGGGTTGCCGGCGGACACTGCGGCCGCACACATCGGCTCCGGCGTCCAAAAAATTAGAACGAAACGAATTGCACACGTCCAAAATCCATGCTTGCTCATCCAATGATCTCCAGATATCTGCACTGTTCAGAACTGACATCGTCTGATGTTCTTTTGTTTCTTTCTGCACAGGGGCAATTAGGAGCCACAACATGGGTTCTGCTCAGGCCCAGTGATGGAGCTGCAGACGTGCCCCAGGCCTAAACAACAGCAATCCCCTATACAGCCAATCAGGAAGAGCCAGACACCCAGCAAAAGCTGAAGCACACACAGTGAGTTGGATGCGCCCCTTTTACTGTAACATCTGTAAGAAATACCCGGGCTTAGCCAATGAGTGGGAAAGACGCCAAGTGATACAATTGCTGAGTGCAGTATACACCAATGAGCAACTGGAGTCCACTTTGTTATCAGCAGACAAGTGAAAGAAAGATTCCTATTGGTCACTGTGGATTTGGCATTATACGCTTAGGCCCCTTTCACACTTGCGCCGTTCGTAAGAAACGTCAATTACGTGGGGTCACAAGTAATTTAAATAAAACACGCCCACATCATCCACATTTGAATTAGGCGGGCTTACGCTGACACATTTACACTACGCCGCCGTAACTTAGGGCACGAGTTCTTTCTGAATACGAAACTTGCGCCCTAAGTTACGGCGGCGTAGTGTATCTGAGATACGATACGCCCGCCGATAGATACGAAAATTGATCTGAATCGGGGTCACTGTATTTAAACGGTTGAGGACGTCGACAAAATGGCACGGCTGGGCACAAGGGCGTACATGTTCGTCCCCTTTAAGATCCCAGTCGCTGCGCTCGCGACCCACGGCTGGGATCTTAAGGGGGACAAACATGTACGCCCTTGTGCCCAGCCGTGCCATTTTGTCGACGTATATCGTCCTGCGGCGGTCCTCAACCAGTTAAATACATAATTTATACACCAAAAAAAAAAAAATATATATATATAGATAGAACAGACATATAAACTGTTAAAAAAAAATGTATTCAAATTCATTCAAAAAGTTATCGCCCCCCAATATGGTCATCCTACAATAACTCCCCAATATGGCGTGTATTTTTGCGCTCGCTCTTTTGTTTATCCATGCCAGAGCATTTCTTGAGAACGATACACGGAGATGCAAACCGTCTAACGCACCAAACCCAAGTGCGTCTCTCGCCTTTGGAGTGCCAGAGAAATTTAGGTCAGGTCTAATCCGGGCTTAAAATCAGAAGCAGAAATTGTTTCTTCGCAGAGATATAGGAAGTGCGCAGCGTGCACCGAGGAGCGCGTGCGATGCCCCCGGCTATTCGCCAAATTGCTCATTCTTTTTCATAAGAAAAGACATGAAAATAAATGCATGTTTTCTATATGTATTCCTTCTCCATGGAGGAGAATAAATGACAGGAAGGCTTATGGGACATCAAAAGGTCTTTTCATAAAATGTTCATTTCTCCGACCGCGGAGAGAAGTAAAAGCCCCGTATTATTCTAGGGGGGGGGGGGGGGTTGTATCTGGGATGGCAGTTATGAAATGACAAGAATCTGTCCCCAGACGGGTTTATAATAAAAACACCAAATATTGCTATTATGTGTGAAAAAATATAAAAAGAAACATCATTTTTTCTTTTTAACCACTTGCCAACTGCCAAACATAGATACACGTCGGCAGAATGGCACGGGCAGGCAAAGCAACGTACCTGTACGCTCAGTGCTGCCATCAGGGGGTACAGGCATTACACCTATAAGGGGCCCGGCTGGCCCCCCTCCGGGTTTTTTTTTTTGCATTACACCTGTAAGGGGCCCAATGGTTCCCAGGGCCCCTTCCAGGCCTGGCCGGCCCCCCTCCCATTTTTTTTTGCATTACACCTGTAAGTGCCCCCCTACCCCCGCTTATTATCGTGCGTCAGGAGAGAAGAGATTACACTTGTCAGTGAGAGGAATAGGGCCCCTTCATTGGTGTCAGCGGAAAGAATAGTTCCCCATCATTGGTGTCATTGGAAGGAATAGTCCCCCGTATCAGTATAAGGAACAGTGCCCCATGGGCCGCATACAGACAATGCCCCATGGGCCGCATACAGACAGTTCCCCATGGGCCATATACAGACAGTGCCCCATGGGCCGCATACAGACAGTTCCCCATATGCCGCATACAGACAGTGCGCCATGGGCTGCATACAGACAGTGCCCCATGGGCTGCATACAGACAGTGCGCCATGGGCTGCATACAGACAGTGCCCCATGGGCTGCATACAGACAGTGCGCCATGGGCTGCATACAGACAGTGCGCCATGGGCCGCATACAGACAGTGCCCCATGGGCCGCATACAGACAGTGCCCCATATGCCGCATACAGACAGTGCCCCATGGGACGCATACAGACAGTGCCCCATGGGCCGCATACAGACAGTTCCCCATGGGCCGCATACAGACAGTGCCCCATGGGCCGCATACAGACAGTACCCCATGGGCCGCATACAGACAGTACCCCATAGGCCGCATACAGACAGTGCCCCATGGGCCGCATACAGACAGTGCGCCATGGGCCGCATACAGGCAGTACCCCAAGGGCCGCATACAGACAGTGCCCCATGGGCCCGCATACAGACAGTGCCCCAAGGGCCGCATACAGACAGTGCCCCATGGGCCGCATACAGACAGTGCCCCATGGGCCGCATACAGACAGTACCCCATGGGCTGCATACAGACAGTGCCCCAAGCACCGCATACAGACAGTGCCCCAAGGACCGCATACAGACAGTGCCCCATGGGCCGCATACAGACAGTACCCCATGGGCCGCATACAGACAGTACCCCATGGGCCGCATACAGACAGTACCCCATGGGCCGCATACAGACAGTGCCCCATGGGCCGCATACAGACAGTGCCCCATGGGCCGCATACAGACAGTGCATCAAGGGCCTCATACAGACAGTTCCCCATGGGCCCCTTCCAGACCTGGCCGGCCCCCCTCCCATTTTTTTTTTTTTGCATTACACCTGTAAGTGCCCCCCTACCCCGCTTATTATCGTGCGTCAGGAGAGAAGAGATTACACTTGTCAGTGAGAGGAATAGTTCCCCATTCATTGGTGTCATTGGAAGGAATAGTCCCCCGTATCAGTATAAGGAACAGTGCCCCATGGGCCGCATACAGTCAGTGCCCCATGGGCCGCATACAGACAGTACCCCATGGGCCGCATACAGACAGTGCCCCATGGGCCGCATACAGACAGTGCCCCATGGGCCGCATACAGACAGTACCCCATGGGCCGCATACAGACAGTGCCCCATGGGCCGCATACAGACAGTGCCCCATGGGCCGCATACAGACAGTGCCCCATGGGCCGCATACAGACAGTACCCCATGGGCCGCATACAGACAGTGCCCCATGGGCCGCATACAGACAGTGCCCCATGGGCCGCATACAGACAGTACCCCATGGGCCGCATACAGACAGTGCCCCATGTGCGGCATACAGACAGTGCCCCATTGGCCGCATACAGACTGTGCCCCATGGGCTGCATACAGACAGTGCCCCATGGGCCGCATACAGACAGTGCCCCATGGGCCGCATTTGGAGACCACTGTTATAAACGATACCAATGTATTGGCTCTCCAGTATTTTCCAGGCATGCAGTGTTGGTCAGGATGGACACCTATGTGTTAATATTTTCGATCAGCAAATCTGTATAAATAGACCAACAACAGGAGGGGTGATTTCCCAGCGATCCTCGCCTGCCGCTGTCAGGTGTGTGCAGACGGATGACAGTAATCCCGAGCGCAGAACAGAAGTCTTAGTGCCAGATGGTCGCTTTGCCTTCACAATAAATGTGCGGAGCGCGGCCGGGCCACTCCTCCTGCCCTCTTCAGCTGTTCTTCTTGTATGGACAAGATACATTATATGAATTTCTACCAGAGTCAAGGCAAGACTACAGCGGGGTTTTCTTTGCGGTGACATACGGCTTTGCTCACAGTACACAATATTTGTCGCTTTTAAAGGTCAGGTTTTTCTCAAGCCCCGGAAATCTGACAAAATGTATGCAAATGAGGCATTTTTCAAAGGCGGGCACCCCTTCCATAGACTCCCATGTTAAACGTCAGTCTAGTCAAGGGCACAGTGAGGCTTGGGCACCGTGAGGCATGGACACAGTGAGGCATGGGCACAGTGAGGCATGGGCACAGTGAGGCATTTGCGAGAATCTGGGCCATTATGTTTAGGGAACTGAGGAGGAAAATTCGGCATAGTGAGCATAAGCAGCCGGCGGCAAGTATGATTAGTCACCCACCAATTGGAGGGGGGGGGGGGGCGGCGATGTACCCAGCCTGGCACAAGGGGCATCAATGTTGAATCACGGTTCACAGACTCGGCACACATTGTGCGGAGAAGATATTAACCCCAATGGGGGAGGAAAGCCACCGCTGCCTCTGACTTTGACTAACCCTGGCGGGGGGGGGGGGGGGCGACCGCTTCTCCTCTGCACAAAATATCCAGCGCAAAAACTATCCCCCCCCCCCCCCCCATGGTAAATGACAATAATAAAAAACAAAATGTAATTAAAAATGAATACAAATAATTAAACATAATAATACATCTGAATCCGGCGCGCTGGTCCTTTCCCCCTTGGGGATTTTTTTTTGGTGTCGCTTCTCCTCTGCGCCAACCCCGGCTGTAAGTGAACAGCACGCCGTACTGGAATATAGGTCATTCGATCGCCGCAGACTCCGAGCTGATGAACATTTTGCATGCTCAAGAGCGACTTAGGACATTGGGCAGATCTATTTTTTGCTCGACTTGCTTTGCGTGTCCTGAAAATCCCGCTCTTTTTCTTTCGCTCCGACATAAAAGCTACAAACCGACCTGGAAATACAGAAAATCGTATTTGTAGAACGCGAGTAAAAATAAGAAAAAAAAAATTCCCGAAAAAGGAAATGGGGCATCAGCCAATTGCAGTGTTCTTATTTTTCTATGCATTACTGGAGTATTAAACCCAAAAGCAAACATTATATTGCTGAAATAAAAATAGAAGGTGGCGCTAAAAACATATAGGTGTAAAAACAGTGGGCCAGATTCAGGTACCTGCGCCGCAGCGTAACGTATCCCGTTTACGTTACACCGCCGCAAGTTTTCAGCGTAAGTGCCTGATTCACAAAGCACTTACCTGTAAACTTGCGGCGGTGTATCGTAAACACGTCCGGCGCAAGCCCGCCTAATTCAAATGGGGCGTGTACCATTTAAATTAGGCGCGCTCCCGCGCTGAACGTTCTGCGCATGCTCCGTTCGTAAATTTCCCGACATGCTTTGCGCGAATTTACGGCGGCCCGACGTGTTTGTGAATGGCGACGTGCCGTACTTACGCCAAAAAAAATATTTTTTCCATTTGACGCGGGAACGACGGCCATACTTTAACATGGCTTGTGTAAAGTTAAGCAATGAAAAAGATTGCTTAACTTTGCGACGGGAAAAACCGACGTTACGCACGCCCCCCCTCATTACCCTTTTTTTGGGAGTGGGTAACGGGAGTCCTGTCAGAGTAAATTTTTTTGCCTTAGCTTTGTGCGGGGGGGCCATTGGTTCCATTGTTTCGACTCCAGCATGAATGAAAGCAAGCAAACATTCATTGATGGAAGCTGGTGATGCTGCATTTGATGGGCGCTGGTGAGGCTGCATTGATGGGCGCTGATGAAGCTGAATTTGATGGGCGCTGGTGAGGCTGCATTTGATGGGCGCTGATGAGGCTGCCTTTGATGGGCGCTGGTAGGCTGCATTTGATGGGGGCTGGTAGGCTGCATTTGATGGGAGCCGGTGAGGCTACATTTGATGGGCACTGGTTAGGCTGCATTGATGGGCGCTGGTGGGGCTGCATTGATAGGCGCTGGTGAGGCTGCATTGATGGGGGTTTCATTAAAAAGGTGGGGTATACATTGGCAGGGTAAAGGGGGTGGAGTCAGGGGTGGAGCCAGGGTGTCAAAACTCATGCCGTGGTTGGCAGTAGGAATCCTTTTGGTATTTTAAATGTGCAATTACACCTACCCTAAAAAGTGGTCAAACACCTGTGGTGAGTTGCCACCTTTCCATTGAGCAGCTGTGGTGGAAGAACTACAAGTCTCATTTGGTGTTGGGATCACTATTATAAATGTGGGCTACAAATTGGCTTTCTTTCACCAATGTCTTCCTTCTTGTCACTCTTCCATAAAGGCCAGATTTGTGGAGAGACCACTAATAGTTGTCCTGTGGACAGATTCTCCCCCCTGAGCTGTGGATCTCTGCAGCTCCTCCAGAGTTACCATGGGCCTCTTGGCTGCTTCTCTGATGAATGCTCTCCTTACCCGGCCTGGTCAGTTTAGGTGGACGGCCATGTCTTGGTAGGTTGTCAGTTGTGCCATACTCTTTCCATTTTCGGATGATGGATTGAACAGAAGCTCCGTGAGATGTTCAAAGTTTGGGATTGTTTTTTTATAACCTAACCCTGCTTTATACTTCTCCACAACTTTATCCCTGACCCGTCTGGTGTGTTCCTTGGCCTTCATGATGCTGTTTGTTCACTAAGGTTCTCTAACAAACCTCTGAGGGCTTCACAGAACAGCTGTATTTATACTGAGATTAAATTACACACAGGTGGACTCTATTTACTAATAGGTGACTTCTGAAGGCAATTGGTTCCTCTAGATTTTAGTTAGGGGTATGGGGCTGAATACAAATGCAGCCCTCACACTTTTCACATATTTATTTGTAAAAGAATATGAAAACCATTTATCATTTTCCTTCCACTTCACAATGATGTGCCACTTTGTGTTGGTCTATCACATAAAATCCCAATAAAATACATTTACGTTTTTGGTTGTAACTTGACAGCATGTGGAGAATGTCAAGGGGTATGAATACTTTTTCAAGGCACGGTAAATGTAATTTGCGTACAACGTTACATGAGTGCGCAATTACCATTTAAAGTAGCGCAGCGCTGAATAGCAAAAAAACGGCCTGGTCATAAAAGTCAGTAAAACCTTCCGGAGCTCAGTGGTTAATTACCGTATTTATCGGCGTATACCGCGCACTTTTTTGCCCTGAAAATCAGGGCAAAATCGTGGGTGCGCGATATACGCCGATACCCGGTTTCCCGCGCCGAGTTTGAATACTGCACCGGCATATACCGAGCGCAGTACACTCGTGTATAGTCGGGCAGTCTCGGCTCCTCCCGCGCTAACGTCCTGGACGTACAGGACGTGAGCGCGGCAGTATTCAAACTCAGCGCGGGAAAGCGGGAAACGAGCGAGGAGGATGCCGCAGAAGGACGCCGGACCCGACGAAGAGGACACCCGAAGCCGCAGACGGACGCCGGACCCGACGAGGCCGCCGATGGACGCCGCGCAAGACACCAAAACTGTAAGTACAAAATCCATTTTTCCACAGGAATTCTGGCCAACTTTAGGGGTGCGCGCTATACGCGGGAGCGCGCTATACCCCAATAAATACGGTACGTAACAAAAAAACAAACAAACGCACAATAAAAAAGGGCAAAAAATGATCACTAAACTTCCATCACATTCCCCCCGAATTAATTTTTCTATAATCATCTCTATTCCTGAACGGAAAAAAAAATCAGACGACGCGTCTCCAGCGTAGAACAGAAGAGTATTGCGAAATAAATCTACATATTTACTGCAGATTGCTGGAAAACTGTAGGTTGTGCCCTGAGGGCCGCGCGCCACGCGGGAAAGCGACGGCCTTATCTCTCCAGAGAAAGAGGCTTAGCACCAGGTGGAAAATATGACCTCATATCCTAAAGGAGGAAAAATGATGAGAGATGAAAACAGTGTCTGGCTAAGCCAATAAAAACAAACGGTAACGGAAAAAAAAACGAAGCGTGTTAGTGATCCTTCCAAAGGACCCGACATGACAGATTCATAATAAACGCGGCTCTGTAATCATTGAGACGTCATTAGGTGTATTTATAAAAAGTATGCAGTGTGTACATGAACCTGACCTGGTATCAGAATCCCTGTATAGCACAGCTGGAGTGTGAGAGGAAGAAGCAGCACAGGGAGCCAATCAGTTCTTGTGCTGACAAAAAGAATGCAGATAGGAGGAGAGAGTAAAGTGATAAGGAGATGAGCTTGTCACATAGCCTGGGGTGGGTCCAGGATGACCTGGGATATGAAGAAGTGGATTAAGTGATGCTGGCCACCTGTCCTGATGAAGTTCCGGTGGGCAGAGCGAAACATGTAGACGACGTTCACACAGGGACGAGCCCGCTACAGACAGCCCTTCCTCTGGCCCAACCACAGGTCACTGTGCTACTTCTCCTTTCACCGCCCAGACATAGCCTTGGACGGGTCCAGGATGACCTGGGATATGAAGAAGTGGATTGAATGATGCTGGCCACCTGTCCTGATGAAGTTCCGGTGGGCAGAGTGAAACATGTAGACGACGTTCACACAGGGACGAGCCCGCTACAGACAGCCCTTCCTCTGGCCCAACCACAGGTCACTGTGCTACTTCTCCTTTCACCGCCCAGACATAGCCTTGGGTGGGTCCAGGATGACCTGGGATATGAAGAAGTGGATTGAATGATGCTGGTCACCTGTCCTGATGAAGTTCCGGTGGGCAGAGCGAAACACTTGAGGCGATTTAGTTCGCATTTGCAGCGCCATACAAGTTATTCACTCACTTTATATTGGCTTTTGGAATTTAGAAATGCAGAAATTTAGAAATCAGATGCAGAGGCGGCTCTAGGCTTTGTGAGGCCTTAGGCAAAACTTGACATGGGGCCACACTCACACCCATGATGGGAAAAATAATTCAAGGACAAGAGCCTCTTCCACACAACCCTGGCCGGTGGTTGTGGGGGGTCTTCGGGCAGGGGGGCTTATCGGAATCTAAAAGCCCCCCTTAACAAGACGGCCTCCAAATCCTGCTCTTTAATAACTAAGGGGCAGGGGCCACCCGGTGATGTCACCTGGTGAACCCGCCCCCTTGTGACATCATTGACTGAGGGCATGCTGGGTCATTGACGTCACAAGGGATGGGGTCACCGATATTCGATGGCTGTTAGGGATGCTGGCAGCCCCGTTCCTGAGTCGGGGCTCTTAACGCTGCCTGTGCACAGCTCAAAACTTAGGTAATGCATTGGGTAAGTTAGGGGGCCGCGAGGCCTTAGGCGACTGCCTAATTTGCATAATTAAAGAGCCGCCTCTGATCAGATGAAAGGTTTAGCGCTGGGAAACACTTTTTGATAGATAAAAAGTGCACTTTATGTACAACTAGGGGTGCAACGGATCAAAAAACTCACGGTTCGGATCGTTCCTCGGATCAGGAGTCACGAATCGGATCATTTTTCGGATCAGCAAAAAAAAAATCTCCCCCACTGTAATATCCACATCCCCCCCCCCCCCCACACCAACTATAGTACCCCCTCGTTGCAGACACCCCCCCCCTCCTCTCAGTACAGAGACCCCCCCTCCTCTCAGTACAGAGACCCCCCTCCTCTCAGTACAGAGACCCCCCCCCCCCTCCTCTCAGTACATTGACCCACCCCTCCAGGTAGTACCGACAGACACTCCCCCCCCACTCGGGCAAGACACCCCCCCCCCTCAGGTAGTACAGTCACTCCCCGAGCGGTGTGTCCCACGAGTGTAAACAGAGGAGGGCCGCCGCCGGGTGTACCAAGATGGCCGCGGCTCCGGAGCTAGGCCGAAGCCGCGGGCTTTCCTAATGTTATTCCTGCGGCTCCAGAGCTAGGCCGAAGCCGCAGCCTTTCCTAGCTGTATGGTCGTGGCTCCGGAGCTAGGCCGAAGCCGTGGCCATAACATTAGGAAAGGCCGCGGCTTCGGCCTAGCTCCGGAGCCGCGGCCGTAACATTAGGAAAGGCCGCGGCTTCATTGTAGCTCCAGAGCCGTGGCAATCCGCGGATCACAGTGTGTTCCGATCCGAAGGGGGTGACCCGTTCGGATCACGGATCAACTGTGATCCGTTGCACCCCTATGTACAACTATACAGATGAGACCAAAATGAGGGACAAATGAGGAGAATGAGGGACAGAGGGACATTATTCCAAATCAGGGACAGTCCCTCGAAATCAGGGACAGTTGGGAGCTATGGATAAGTCTAATGGGCCTTAAATATTTGTAAAATAAGGAAGTTATAGCAATAATGTTAGTTTTATATAAAACATCAGTATAGTAACTTAGTAAGGAAGTATAAAACAAAAACTATTCCCCGGTACAGAGAAACAAATGAACTCCACAAAGCTTTGCAGAGAGGGCGTTATACTGTAGATCATGGCTACTTCATTCCATGTAACTTTGTAGCGACATTCATTTATTTCATGTACATCAAATCTTTTTCTGCACAATTTCACCCCAACCTTTGGCATCTTCTGCTAATCCATATAAAGGTCCCAATTTACATTGCAATGATTGCTTCATTCAGAAGATTGTCAAATGAAAATGACCAGCGCCACCTCTTGGCAATCTTTGGGTATGACATACAAGTATGTTGAATCTCATGCCGCGTACACACGATCATTTTTCGGGTTGTAAAAAAATACGTTTTTCAGGCTCTAGAAAAAAACGTTTTTTTCAACTTCATCATTAAAACGGCCTTGCCTACACACGATCATGAAAAAAAAATGCTCTAGCAAAGCGCTGTGACATACAACACGTACGACGGCGCTCTAAAGGGGAAGTTCCATGCGGATGGCGCCACCCTTGGGGCTGCTTTAGCTGATTCCGTGTTAGTAAAAGACGATTCGCTCTTTTCTGTCTGTTACAGCGTGATGAATGTGCTTACTCCATTATGAACGGTAGTTTTACCAGAACGAGCGCTCCCGTCTCATAACTTGCTTCTGAGCATGCGCAGGTTTTTTCACGTCGTTAAAGCCCACACACGACCATTTTTTACAACCCAAAAAAATAAGAACCCGAAAAATGCTCTGAAGCCCACACACGATCGTTTTAAATTACATTTTTAAAAAACTTTGTTTTTTACAACCCGAAAAATGATCGTGTGTACGGGGCATCAGATTTTACTTAAAGTATATCTAAAGCCAAAACCTATTTATGTTACCGAGTCATAGGTGTGCGCTGCCTATTGCCTTAGGGTGTGCATCCCAAAGCTCAAACTCACATGTGTGTGTGTGTGTATGTATATATATACCGTATTTATCGCGGTATAACGCGCTCCCGCGTATACCGCGCACCCCTAAAGTTGCCCCCCGAAATTCCTGTAAAAAAAAAAGTTATATGATTTCATTACTTACAGTTTTGGTGTCTTCCCAGCGTCCATCGTCCGGTCCAGCGTCCGTCTGTGGCCTCGATGGTGTCCTCCCGGCTTCTCCAGCGCGCGCCCCAAGTCGAGTCCCCACTTCCCGTGCTCAGTTCGAACGCCTCCGCCGACATATACCGAGTGCAGTACACTCGGGTACATTCTGGAAGGCTCGGCTTCGCTTGCGCTCACGCTCTGTGACGTTTATGCGTGAGCACGAGCGAAGCCGAGACTAGCCGAATGTACCCGAGTGTACTGCACTCGGTATATGTCGGCGCAGGATTTCAAACTGAGCGTGGGAAGCGGCTATTGGCGTATATTGCGCACCCACGATTTTCCCCTTATTTTAAGGGGAAAATAGTGCGTGATATACGCCGATAAATACGGTATATATATATATATATATATATATATATATATATATGTGTGTGTACAGTATCTCACAAAAGTAAGTACACCCCTCACATTTTTATTCCATCTTTTCATGTGACAGCACTGAGGAAATGACACTTTGCTACAATGTTGTGTAGTGAGTGTACAGCTTGTATAACAGTGTAAATTTGCTGTCCCCTCAAAATAACTCAACACACAGCCATCATCTTTCACATTATACAAAAAAAATTGGGCTAATTTTACTGTTTTTTTGTTTTTAATTAATAAAAAAAAATCCAAAAGAATTGCGTTTGAAAGCCCGCTGCGCAACTACAGTGTGACATAAAATATTAAAACGACCGCAATTTTATTTTATCTCTAGGGTCTATGCTAATATATATATATATATATATATATACACAGTATATAGCCGGATTCAGGTAGAGCGGCACATCTTTAGTTTGGCGTAGCGCATCCCATTTGCACTACGCCGACGTAACATAGTGAGGCAAGTACTGTATTCACAAAGCACTTGCCTCCTAAGTTACGTCGGCGTAGCGCAAGGGAGGCAAGCAGGCATGCAGGTCTCACTCTTTGTGCCAGATTCACGTAGCTCAGCGGATCTATAGATCCGCTCGATCTACGTGAATTAAGATCCGCTCCCGCAAGTTTAGGAGGCAAGTGGCAAATTCACAAACCACTTACCTCCAAACTTGCGACGGCGGATCCTAAATCCCCCGGCGGAATTCGGCGCCCGCACCGATTTAAATGCGCAGGCGCCGTCCGCGAAGTTTTCCCGCCGTGCATTGCTCCCGCTGACGTCGCTAGGACGTCAGTGGTTTCGACGCTTACGTAAACGACGTCCGTCCGTATTCGAGAACGACTTACGCAAACGACGTTAAAAAATTCAAATTCGACGCGGGAACGCCGGCTATACTTAACATTGGCTGCGCCTGATAAAAGAAGGGGTAAGTATACGCCGGGAAAGCCGCTACGGAAGCGTCGTAAGAAGACTGCGTCGGGTCCGCGTAGGTTCGTGAATTTGCGTATCTCGCTGATTTACATATTATTTATCGTAAATCAGCGGGAACGCCCCCGGCGCCATTTTTAAATTGAAAAAAAGATCCGACAGTGTAACACAGTGTAACACTGTCAGATCTTAGTCCTATCTATGCGTATCTGATTCTATGAATCAGGCGCATAGATAGGACCAGTGTAAGTCAGAGATACGATGGTGTATCTGTAGATACACCGTCGTATCTCTTTGTGAATCTGGCCCTTTATTTAGAAGTTTCACATTCAAATTCTTGATCCAGCAGCAAAGCAAATTAAGGGAGGATCAGGAAGGCGCTGGAGGGGTCTCTGTGCCGGAACACCGAGGGTCTGATGGGTCCATTTTTGGAATAAAGGAGAACACCCCTTTAAAAAACAGGCATCATAGAATTCGTGTTCTTCCTGCGCCGGAGAGCCGCAGGGGGGCCAATGAAATGAAAGGGAATAGAAGCTGGTGATTGCGTCTCCTGAGCTCTTGCGTCTCGTCTGGCAGGAATCGAGTTAAATGTCAGAAATGAAATAAGTCGCGTTGATGTAATGCAGATTGCCGTTCTGCTCACAGATGTGCCGTCTCAACCACTTCATAGAAATCCTTGCTGAACTGCGGGCCACTCGAGACGTCACTTCCAATTGCTTCAGGGAAGAGATGAAGATTTTCTTTTTCGTCTCTCTTTTTATTTCTCTATCTGCTGCAGAAGAGCCGCGTGCACTCTGATAGGCCGTCCTTCAAGGTGGCTTCCACCAAACCGCTAAATACACGGCTGGGGCACATACAGTGGAACCTCAGATTACGAGCATAATTCGTTCCAGGAGAATGCTCGGAATCCAAAGTACCAGGTGGGTGCGCGGGGGGGCAGGCCGCACCCGGGTGACACCCCGTGGCTAGCAGCACCACTAACACAACCGCTGCCCTGATTAGCGGTACACAGTGGCGCGGACCGAAGCCGCTTCCTCCTTTCTATTTACATCCACAGTGGAGGAGGAGCCTGCGCTCGAGGGACACACAGTGTGTGTATATCTGTCAGCGCTGTTCTGAGGTATGTAAGGGGGGGCATCTATACTGCTGGGGGGTCTGCACTGAGGGGGGTCTGTAATGCTGGGGGGTCTGCACTGGGAAGGGTGTCTGTACTGAGGGGGGTCTGTAATGCTGGGGGGGTCTGCACTAGGGGGGGGTGTCTGTACTGATGGGGGGGTCTGTACAGCGGGAGGGGGGGTCTGTACTGAGGGGGGACTATAGTTGGTGGGGGGGTGACACCAACCCTAGTGACGCCACTGCAAAGTACTCACATATCAAAGCGAGTTTCCCCATTGAAGTCAATGGAAACGAAAATAATTTGTTCATTGACTTCTATGACATGCAATACCGCATGTGGCCAGAGGTGGGGGGGGGCGCCGGAGAGCTTTGGAGACACCCGGAAAGGCCCAAGGACAGCTCGGCTGACCTCGACAAACCTTGCAAATGCTCGGGAACGGAGTATTTCCCAGTCTTTCTGAGCATTTCCGAACGGCACCGATCGGCGTCCCCCCCCCCACCTCAGATCAAACGCGGTACTGCACACCGCTTTGGCTTGAATCCTGCTCATTTTGCGAGACAACACTCGCAAACCGAGTTAGGATTTATAAAAATACAGCGCTCGTATTGCGAAACGCTTGTTAACCACGTTACCCGCAATCCGAGATTCCACTGTACCTGTGATCACATGTTCCATCACAACATATAGGAGGAGGGCGACACCTCCGTGGTGTCTCTGCTTCACCTCTGGCCTGCTCACAGGACTATAAGGCCCCATTTAGACCCGTTCATTTGAAGTGAGTTTACCAAAGAACATCAATACTCAACATTAAGATTCCCATTATATTCAATGGTGCCCGCTTGGAGCCACGCAGGACCCCTTCATCAGGCATGTGATGGCATCACATGCCTGACAAAGGGGTCCTGTGTGGCTCTGAAATGTTGAAGCACACTAAGGGTCTTCAAGATAACATCCAAAAATGTATTGAGCGATCACAATACAGTTTCAGGGGGGGGGGGCATGCAGGACCCCTTCATTAGGGAGGACGCCTTCATCACAAGCCTGATGAAGGGTGCATGACACTGAAATTTCCGATTTCACTTCAGTGATGCGATCGCTTTGATATGATTTTTGGAAGCCATCTTCAAGATCCGTGGGCACCGCAAGAGTCATGGAGGTTCTTGTAATGAGCATCGCTGGGGAAATTATAGAGGTCCTTAAAATGGGCATCAAAGGGGCCTTAGAAGTTCTTGTAATGGGCATCACTGGAGTTAAGTCATAAAGGTTCTTGTAATGGGCATTATGAAGGGGCGTAGAGGTTCTTGTAATGGGTATTATGAAGGGGCGTAGAGGTTCTTGTAATGGGCATTACTAGGGTTATAGAGGTTCTTGTAATTGGCATTATGGGGGTAATAAAGGTTCTTGTAATGGGCATCACTGGGGTCATAGAGGTTCTTGTAATGGGCATCAAATTAGAGGTTCTTGTAGTGGACATTACTGGAGGTTGTAGAGCACAGGTGTCAAACTCAAGGCCCGCGGGCTGAATACGGCCCTCCAGGCCATATCATGTGGCCCTCGCACCTTTCCTGCAGCTGCAGGAGAGCTCCAGCCCTCCTCTGGTCCTCCTCTCAAGACCACTACTGTTTGCTTTTAAGCAATGCATCCAGCTTCTTCCCAGCAGCAGCATAAGGAAAGGGGGGTGCACTGTGATGTAAGGGAGAGTGGGGGACTCAACTTCTGATGGTTGGGGGGGCTCTTGACATCTAATGTAAGGGGAGGGGATGCGCTGGACATCTAATCTTACAGATACAACCGGCCCTTTTCAGGGCAATCTTAATGCTGATGATGCGTCCCACAATGAAATTGAGTTTGACACCCGTGTTGTAGAGGTTCATGTAATGTGCATCACAGGGGTCATATAGGTTCTTGTAATGGACATCATGAGGGTCATGGATTTTTTTGCAATGGGCATCACTCTGGTTGTAAAGGTTCTTGTAATGGGCATTCTTGTAATGGAGATTACTGGGGTCATAGAGGTTCTTGTAATGGGCATCACTGGGGTCATGGAGGTTCTTGTAATGGGCATCACTGGGGTCATGGAGGTTCTTGTAATGGGCATCACTGGGGTCATGGATGTTCTTGTAATGGGCATCACTGGGGTCATGGAGGTTCTTGTAATGGCCATCACATTAGAGATTCTTGTAATGGACATTTCTGGAGTTCGTAGAGGTTCTTGTAATGGGCATCATTGGGGTCATAGAGGTTCTTGTAATGGGCAACACAGGGGTCATGGAGGTTCTTGTAATGGGCATCACATTAGAGATTCTTGTAATGGACATTTCTGGAGGTCGTAGAGGTTCTTGTAATGGGCATCACTCTGGTCATAGAGGTTCTTGTAATGGGCATTCTTGTAATGGAGATTACTGGGGTCATAGAGGTTCTTGTAATGGGCATCACTGGGGTCATGGAGGTTCTTGTAATGGGCATCACTGGGGTCATGGAGGTTCTTGTAATGGGCATCACTGGGGTCATAGAGGTTCTTGTAATGGGCACCACAGGGGTCATGGAGGTTCTTGTAATGGGCATCACATTAGAGATTCTTGTAATGGACATTTCTGGAGGTCGTAGAGGTTCTTGTAATGGGCATCACTGGGGTCATAGAGGTTCTTGTAATGGGCACTACGGGGGTCATGGAGGTTCTTGTAATGGGCATCACATTAGAGATTCTTGTAATAAATATTTCTGGAGGTCGTAGAGGTTCTTGTAATGGGCATCACTCTGGTCATAGAGATTCTTGTAATGGGCATCACTCTGGTCATAGAGGTTCTTGTAATGGGCATCACTCTGGTCATAGAGATTCTTGTAATGGGCATCACTCTGGTCATAGAGGTTCTTGTAATGGGCATCACTCTGGTCATAGAGGTTCTTGTAATGGGCATCACTCTGGTCATAGAGGTTCTTGTAATGAGCATCACTCTGGTCATAGAGGTTCTTGTAATGGGCATCGCTTGGTTTGTCCAGATTCTTTTGGGCAGAAACATGCATTTCCCTTCACTATCACAGGATGTACAGATGTGAACGGGGCCTAGATGTACAGGCTGCAAAACAAACATCTATTAATGGCAACCATTTTTTTTTATTATTATTGTTCTCATTTTTCAAATTCTAACAAAATCTTCTAGACGATGTCTATCTGCATAAATGAATGACTGGATTGGTCAATGAGTGATGCTCGCTGTGTACAATATCACCAAAGAGCATCACACGGTCCCTCAGATCTCGGTAGATGCCCCTCGTGGCCCCTCAGTCAGCAGAGAGAATCGATTTTATTGAAATGAGTTCATCTTCTCTATGTGTGTCGGGTAACCCCGGGGTCACCAGAAAGATAATCATTTAGTACAGATTTCAAAACGGCGGTCCTTAGAGTAAACCTCAGGGACCTCATCAGTCCCGGGGATTATGATAGTGCAGTGGTTCTCAACCTCTCTAGTGCTGTGGCCCCCTGATAAAATTTCCCAAGTTGTGGGGACCCCTAACAGTAAAATTCTTTTCATAGCGTGGGTTGTCAGCTCCCAAGGCAAGACAAGTAATTTGCACCCCCAATCCATGGACATTTAGCGCTCCCTGAGTCCCTTCCACTCGTACAGTATTAAAACCTCTTATGGTACATTTTAGAATGTACCACTCTCTCTTTTTTCTCCTTTCTTGCCCTTTTATCCCTCTCTATCCTAATTTATTTATTTATTTTTCCCCATCCCTCTCTCTAGCCATCTTTCTTGTTCTTTCTCTTATTCTTTCTCTCATTTTACTTTTTTCCTCCCCCTCTTTTCCTCTCCCTTCCATGTATTCTCTATTTTTATTCATTCTCTTACTTCTTGAAGGGGGGGGGGGGGTGGAATGAGTGGCAGTGGTGGGGGGAGTTCTGATCAGCCAACTTAGGTGCTCTTGATGAAGGTGGGAGGGGCTGGAGGAGACCCTATCTCCTGACTTCAGCATAGGTGGCACTGCTACGAGACACCACAAAGTCGGAGACACAGTGAGTAACACTACCTGTGATTGACCACAGGTAGTGTTACTCACTGTGTCTCCAACTTTGTGGTGTCTCGTAGCAGTGCCACCTATGCTGAAGTCAGGAGATAGGGTCTCTTCCAGCCCCTCCCACCTCACAATCCTCACCTGTCAGCGGACCTCTAGTCTCTGCCCCCCAGCCATGCCGTGAACTGAATGGGCGGCTGCAAAGAGGCTGGGTCGGTGGCCGTGGGCTCCAGGAACAGTCCAGCTGGGTGGTCACAGGCTCCATAAACAGCCCTGCTGGGCAGTCGCAAAAAGGCTGGGAGAGTGGTGAGGACTTCAGGAACAGCCCAGGATTTGGTGACCCCTGGCAAATCATCAATTGACCCCCGAGGGGGTCCCGACCCCAGGTTGAGAACCACTGTGATAGTGCTTTATATTTTCAGAATACACATTTACTCCTCAAGTGATTCTGCAAAATCCTCATTTCCTAATGTGTGTATAGAGCTAAAACATCCTTCCTCACACTTTTTACCCCAAAGGAACTCTGACAGTAACGTTCAGGTCTCGGGGGAACTTCTGATAAAAATAGAAGAATGTTCCTTACATTGGTGATCAGTGGGAAGAATATTCCTTACATTGGTGATCAGTGGGAAGAATGTTCCTTACATTGGTGATCAGTGGGAAGAATGTTCCTTACATTGGTGATCAGTGAGAAGAATGTCCCTTACATTGGTGATCAGTGGGAAGAATGTTCCTTACATTGGTGATCAGTGGGAAGAATGTTCCTTACATTGGTGATCAGTGGGAAGAATGTTCCTTACATTGGTGATCAGTGGGAAGAATATTCCTTACATTGGTGATCAGTGGGAAGAATGTTCCTTACATTGGTGATCAGTGGGAAGAATGTCCCTTACATTGGTGATCAGTGAGAAGAATGTTCCTTACATTGGTGATCAGTGAGAAGAATGTCCCTTACATTGGTGATCAGTGGGAAGAATGTTCCTTACATTGGTGATCAGTGAGAAGAATGTTCCTTACATTGGTGATCAGTGGGAAGAATGTTCCTTACATTGGTGATCAGTGGGAAGAATGTTCCTTACATTGGTGGTCAGTGGGAAGAATGTTCCTTACATTGGTGATCAGTGGGAAGAATGTTCCTTACATTGGTGATCAGTGGGAAGAATGTCCCTTACATTGGTGATCATTGGGAAGAATGTTCCTTTCATTGGTGATCAGTGTCACTTTAAAGCCCCCGGTCCTTCCTTGGAGTGGAATTCTCTGACAGGTACACTTAGCAGAGCACACAGTGATACGTTTCTCCATCTCCCCCATCCACAGCACAATGAGATGTAATGAAACGTCGGGTCTCTCTATTAGAACTTCATCAGCGTTCATAGCTGCAATCCATCACTCTACTTATTGAACTCGGCACTTCGCTGTTCTTTCACCATACAAGAGCCCTTCGCTGTGCGCACTCCACTCCTCCCTTCTATGTACAAAAACATCTGAAGTGGAGCCGACCTCCTTTCAATGCTTCACCTGCCAAAGGATTTGTATTTATGTCCATCCAGTATTTTCTAAAATAAAAAAGGCGATTGTTTATAACACGCAGTGCTTTAGCAAATTAAATTTCCATTTGGGGTTTAGATTTACTTTAACTTTTTGTTGGCTTGCGTGGCCCTTCCCCCCCCCTCCACCCCCCCCCATCCTTTCATCTCAGCCCCTCCTCATCAATATACATTGAGCGCTGCATCGTGCCATCAGTCATACAGCGGGATGATTCACCGTGTGCCAGAGATTATTCCCACCTGAAATCCACTTTGTTTGTCTATTCATCCAGCTTTGCCGCAGACTTCTCCATGCGAGGCATGCTCTGAATCCAAACCGGCTCCGGCTAATGAGAAGATCCAGCACCGGAGCACGTGCCGCTGTGGGCTTCCTGCGTATTGTTCCCTTGCACGATACAGCGAAAAGACGCCCACTCTCAGCAGGCTCAGACGCCAGAGCGTTGGAGAACGCTTCAAAGTACCACCTTACCATCCTATTATTGGATCTTCTCAGTACAAGTTTATAGTCCCAGCATTAGAGAATTCAAGGAGAAGCTTACTTAGATTCCACAGCTGGACCCCAGTCCCCTCCTTCCGCCCCAATTGTCTTTTCCTTGGGTCCAGTGGCGGCTGGTGCTCAAATTTTTTGTTGGGGGGGGTCGCAAACAAACTAAAAAAAAAAACATCAATTGCAGCCACTGTGCCCATCAATTGCCCCACTGTGCCCATCAAATGCAGCCACTGTGCCATCAAACGCAGCCACTGTGCCATCAAACGCAGCCACTGTGCCATCAAACTCAGCCACTGTACCCATAAATTGCCACCACTGTGCCCATTAAATGCAGCTACTGTAACCATTAATTGCCGCAAGTGTGCCCCATCAATGGCCTCCAGTTTGCCCCATCAGTAGCTGCCAGTTTGCCCCATCAGTTGCCGCCAGTGTGCCCCATCAATTGCCTCCAGTGTGCCCCATCAATTGCCGCCAGTTTGCCCCATCAAGTGGCGGAGCCAGAGCTCTGTGTGTGAATGGATATGCAGAGCAGCGGCTCGGGATAAACTTTTATTATAATTATATTATTATTTGTTATAATTATTTATAGTTATTTATTATATTATAATTTATGATTTTGTTTTTCAAACTTTATCATACCCGGGATGTCTACTAGACTATTGTTTGGACAGATTTAAGTGAGTTATTTCTAAGAATTACCGTATTTATCGGGGTATTGCACGCTCCGGCGTATAGCACGCACCCCTAAAGTGTACCCGCATTCCTGTAAAAAAAAACATTTTAGTACTTACAGTTTTGGTGTCTTGCGCGGCGTCCATCGGCGGCCTCGTCGGGTCTGGCGTCCTTCTGCGGTGTCCTAACCGCTCGATCCCCGCTTCCCGCGCTGAGTTTGAACCACTGCGCCGGCATATACCAAACGCAGTACACTCGGGTATAGTCGGGCAGGCTCGGCTCCTCTCGCGGTCACGTCCTGTGCATCCTGTACGTCCAGGATGTGACCGCGAGAGGAGCCGAGCCTGCCCGACTATACCCGAGTGTACTGCCCTCGGTATATGCCGGCGCAGTGGTTCAAACTCGGCATGGGAAGCGGGTATCGGCGTATATCGCGCAACCACGATTTTGCCCTGACTTTCAGGGCAAAAAAGTGCGTGGTATACGCCGATAAATACGGTACAGGTCTACAATGTAAAACGACAAATTTTCTTGCAAAATAATGGTACCGCTTTCAGCACCTAAAATCTGAAATAATCATACCACCAGGGAGGTGAAGGGTATAGCAATGAAAACTTTTGAAATGATGTTATTTATCAATATACTGATTGGTTTACTTATTTTCTTTTGCTTACAGGGGAATGTACTGAAGAAATTCCTCATTCCTAGGACTATGCAGAGGACAGAATGGTGTCAGCCAAGGAGACAGATATGTACGACGCCATCTTGGAAACTAACGATGGATCTAGTTCCGATGCCAGCTGGTACTTTCCGTACCCGCTGGGCTTCCAGGTGTCCCTCACCAGCTTCCTCATGTTGGAAATTGTATTGGGTTTTAGCAGCAACTTGACAGTCCTCGTGCTTTACTGCATGCAGTCCAACCTTGTGGATTCAGTCAGCAACATGGTGACCATGAACCTTCACGTTTTGGACGTCATCATCTGTGTGATCTGTGTCCCACTGACAATAGTCATCATCTTGATTCCTCTAGAGCAGAACATAGCTCTGGTTTGCTGCTTCCATGAGGCCTGTGTCACCTTCAGTAGCATCGCAACAGCCATCAATGTCCTTGTCATCAGTCTGGACAGGTACGATATCTCCGTGAGACCCGCGAATCGGGTTCTCACCCCCAGCAGGATGGTGCTACTCCTGTCCTGTGTCTGGTTCGTCTCGCTCATGGTCTTCTTCATTCCTTTCTTCGAGGTGGAATTTTTTGGTGACCCAGATCACATTGCTACCTGGCAGAACCGGACTTTACTCTGCGTAAGTGTCAATGAGTATCACACAGGGGTGGGTATGTACTACCACCTTGTCATCCAGATACCCATCTTCTTTGCAGCGGTGGCTGTTATGCTGGTCACCTATTCCAAAATCCTTCAGGCCCTCAACATTAGGATCGGCAACCATTTTAAGAGGAGCCAACGTCGGAAAACCAAGAAGAAGAAGAAAAGGAAATCTTCGGACCAAAGCACCATGGCGGAAACCAAGAGACTGGCTCCTCCTCCTGCTGGCCCAAACCCGCCAATGAGGGTACAGGCTTCTGTGTCTGTTATCATCGCCTTAAGGCGCGCAGTGAAACGCCACCGGGATCGCAGAGAACGCCAGAAACGTGTCTTTAGGATGTCTCTCATTATCATCACCACCTTCCTGCTCTGCTGGGCCCCCATATCTATTGTGAACCTACTTATCCTCTGTCTGGGGCCCAGTGATTTCATGGTAAAACTGCGAATCTGCTTTATCACCATGGCCTACGGCACAACCATTTTCCACCCTCTGGTGTATGCCTTCACTCGCCAGAAATTCCGCAATGTCTTGAAAAATAAGATGAAGAAGAGAGTGGTTTCAGTGTTGCAAGTAGACCCCGCTCCTGGGGGGACAGTGATACACAACTCTTGGATAGAGCCCAAAAAGGGGAGGAAAGCAAAGTTGGAGTGTAGCGAAGGGACCGACCGATGTCTTACAGATGCCGTGAAGGAATGATCCTATCTGGTTAGAAGCTGGTGTTACAAGACTCTTATGACAGAGGGATTAATGGCGGATACAAGTGCACAATTTTATTTTTATTTTTCCAACTCTCAACCTTTATATGATCGAGGAGCAGTATATTCTATCGGTTGT
Organism: Rana temporaria; assembly: GCF_905171775.1. NCBI lineage: Eukaryota > Metazoa > Chordata > Amphibia > Anura > Ranidae > Rana > Rana temporaria. Next base: position 12,787,674 of record NC_053495.1, read on the forward strand.
AGCCCAAAAAAACTATAGCCTAGCTCCATTTTTAAAGCACTGCCATGTTACCTCTGTGGCTTGGCTCGCCACAAGTCCATTCAACCCATCCGATGTAGGGTGGATAATCCAGGTGATCTGTACCCCGTATGTAGGGGCGGCTGCAGTGAATTTTCGAAGTCACCGTTGAGTCGATTTTTGTCCAAAACCTGGCAAATCGAGAATCTAGAAGTTTTTATAGTGAGTAGAACCGCATGCCTCGATGTGACAAAGAATCATCCTAGGACAGAAATTTGTTCTTTCAAGTTAATAAAAATGGACACACATCAAAGAAACAGGAACTTCTTAAAGAACCCGTATTTTTCTACGGATAATATATTTGATTTTAACATCGCCGCAGCCAAGAACTGTAAATTTAGGACTGTAAAAAGAAAAAAAATATATCAACAATATTTGTTTTATAGTTTTAAAAAGAATATATATAGATATATATATATATAGATATATATATAGATATATATATATATATATATATATATATATATATATATATAGATATATATATATATAGATATAGATATATATATATATATATATATATATAGATATATATATATATATATATATATATATATATATATATATATATAGAGAGAGAGAGAGAGAGAGAGAGAGAGAGAGAGAGAGAGAGAGAGTGTGGTGTCTAAATATTCAGTCTGGCTATAAAAGGCATAAGCCTCCCTAGGGACACTTTAGTAATTGTGCGTTAGTTTGCACATATTTTAAATCCACTACAGATAGTCAATGTATTCTTCCACTTTTCTTAAAAAAAAAAAAAAAGAAACAAACAAAACTAATAAATGTAACCTTCCATTTTATTGAGGCAATTCATATTAGAGCCAGTGGCAATTTGCACCAGGTTTTCTGCAACACGCAAAGGATGCAGTTCTGACATTGTGAATGGTACGCTGTACGTTTCATCCACGTGGTACGTCTGTAGAAGATAGTCGGCTCATTAAAGCACAATAGGATGTATTTGTCGGCAATATAATGACAATGTCGGTGCAAAAAAAAAATAACACAATGCAAGGGAACTTGACAGAGGCTGAGGGATCCGATCCCTTCACAGCTTAACATGTGAACGGGCCCTGGAAACCCATGTTGTGCGCCACGCAGGCTGCCAATTCACTAACAGGAACATGGCTGGAAACGGGAACAGTTTAGAAGGCATTGCTTTTTTGAAAAGTGGTAAAGGGCACAAGTAGGGTCACGTTTTCAGGGGCATTGTTAAATAGAATGTAAAATGAAGCTTCACTTGAGTGAAAGGTGGAAGGGCCACATACAGACAGGCATCCCTTGACTGAAGGGTGGACAAGGGCACACTTAGAAAGGTAGCCCTTGACTGATCTGTGGAACAGAACACATATAGTAGTTCTACCTTTGAGTGAAAGGTGGAGAGGCCACATACAGACAGGCATCCCGTAACTGAAGGGTGGACAAGGGCACACTTGGAAGGGTAACCCTTGACTGATCTGTGGAACAGAACACATATAGTAAGTCAACCTTTGAGTGAAAGGTGGAAGGGCCACCTACAGACAGGCATCCCTTGACTGAAGGGTGGACAAGGACACACTTAGAAAGGTAACCTTTGATGGAACTGTGGAACAGAACACATATAGTAAGTCAACCTTTGAGTGAAAGGTGGAAGGGCCACCTACAGACAGGCATCCCTTGAATGAAGGGTGGACAAGGACACACCTAGAGAGGTAGCCCTTGACTGATCTGTGGAACAGAACACATATAGTAGTTCTACCTTTGAGTGAAAGGTGTAAGGGCCACATACAGACAGGCATCCCTTGACTGAAGGGTGGACATGGGCACACTTGGAAGGGTAACCCTTGACTGATCCGTGGAACAGAACACATATAGTAAGTCAACCTTTGAGTGAACTGTGGAAGGGCCATCTACAGACAGGCATCCCTTGACTGAAGGGTGGACAAGGGCACACTTAGAAAGGTAACCTTTGATGGAACTGTGGAACAGAACACATATAGTAAGTCAACCTTTGAGTGAAAGGTGAAAGGGCCACATACAGACAGGCATCCCTTGACTGAAGGGTAGACAAGGGCACACTTAGAGAGGTAGCCCTTGATGGAACTATGGAACAGAACACATATAGTAAGTCAACCTTTGAGTGAAAGGTGAAAGGGCCACATACAGACAGGCATCATTTGACTGAAAGGTGGACAGGGGCACATTTAGAGAGGCAGTGAATTGTGGAACAGGGCACATATCCAGGGTCATTGGTAAACAGAATGTAAAGTGAAGCTTCACTTGAGTGAAGGGTGGAAAGAGGTACGTATAGTAAGGCAAACTTTGTGTGAAATGTAGAAAGGCCGCATACATTACATCCTTTGACTGAAGAGTGGACAAGGGCACATTTAAGGAGGCATCCCTTAAGTGAATTGAGGAACAGGGCACACATTCTAAGGCTTTGGTAAATAGAATGTAAAGTGAAGCTTCACTTGAGTGAAGGGTGGAAAGGGGTAAGGCAAGGCAACCCTTGGGCTAAAGGTGGACAGTACACATACTGTACATCCCTTGACTAAATAATGGGCAAGGGTACATTTAGAGAGGCACCCCTTTAGTGGAACAGGGCACATATCCAAAGGCAATGTTAAATAGAACCTAAAGTGAATTTAAAGTGAAGCTTCACTTAAATAAAGGGCAGAAAAATGTACATATAGTAAGACAACCATTGGGTGAAAGGTGGAAGAAATGCATATGGAGAGGCATCCATTGATTGAAGGGTAGACAAGGGCACATTTCGAGAGTCAGTCCTGGAACAGGGCATGTATCCAGAGGCAACAATAAATAGAATGTAAAATGAAGTTTTACTTGAGTGAAGGGTGGTAAAGGGCACGTAAAGCGAGGCAAACCATGAGTGAAAGGTGGAAAGGCCACTTATTGAGAGCCATCAATGGCTAAAGGGTGGACAAGGGCACATTCAGAGAGCCATCAATGGCTAAAGGGGGGACAAGGGCACATTCAGAGAGCCATCCCTTGAGCCAATTGTTAAAAAAAAAGCCATGTATCCACATGCAATGTTAAATAGAATGTTCAGTGAAGCAGGGAAAAGGGCACAATTAGTCAGGTAACTCTTGAGTGAAAGGTGGAAAAGCCAAATACAGAAAGGCAACCCTTGACTGAAGGGTGGAAAAGGGCACATTTAGGGAGGCATTACTAGTAATGGGGGCGATCTGCAATTTTTATCGTGACTACGACATTGTGGCGGACACATCTGACACTTTTAAAGCCATTTTGGGACCATTGTCATTGTCATTTTTACAGCGATCAGTGCTATAAAAATGCACTGGTTGCTGTAAAAATGACACTGGCAGGGAAGGGGTTAACCAGTAGGGGGCGCTGAAGGGGTTAAGTGTGTCCTAGGGAGTGATTCTAACTGTTAGGGGCGTGGCTACGAGTGACACATCACTGATCGCTGTTCCCGATGAGAGGGAACCGGCGATCAGTGACATGTCACTAGGAAGAACGGGGAAATGTTGGCCCGGATTCAGAAAGACCTACGCCGTCGCAAGTCCGAATCCGCGCCGTCGCAACTTTAAGCGTATGCTCAAACTGAGATACGCTTAAATGTTGCTAAGGTACGACCGGCGTAAGTCTCCTACGCCGTCGTATCTTAACTGCATATTTACGCTGGCCGCTAGGGGCGTGTACGCTGATTTACGCCTAGAATATGTAAATCAGCTAGATACGCCTATTCACAAACGTACGCCCGGCCGTCGCAGTACAGATACGCCGTTTACATAAGGCTTTTTCCGTCGTAAAGTTACCCCTGCTATATGAGGCGCAGCCAATGTTAAGTATGGACGTCGGGACCGCATAGAATTTTTTCGTCGATTACGTCGTTTGCGTAAGTCGTTCGCGAATAGGGCTGTGCGGAATTTACGTTCACGTCAAAAGCATTGAATTTTTGCGGGTTAATTTGGAGCATGCGCACTGGGATACGTTCACGGACAGCGCATGCGCCGTTCGTAAAAAGCGTCATTTACGTGGGGTCACAATACATTTAAATAAAACACGCCCACCTCTTCCAGATTTGAATTAGGCGGGCTTACGCCGGCCAATTTACTTTCGGAGTAAGTGCTTTGAGAATACTGCACTTGCCTGTCAAAGTTGCGGAGGCGTAGCGTAAATAGGATACGCTACGTCCGCACACAAATACGCGCTCCCTACCTGAATCTAGCCCGTTGTGTTTACACTGACATCTCCCCGTTCTTCAGCTCTGTGACCCGATTAGGGGACCCCGGCGGACATCGAGCCCACGGGTCCCGCGGGCTAGGAGCTTGCGACAGGGCCGCGACCACGCGGCGGAAAAGGGAACGTCTATATACGCCCATTCGGCCAGCCGTGTCATTCTGTCGACGTAAAAAGGTGTGCGGGGGTCGGCAAGTGGTTAATTCATTCGGATTTTCGGACGATTGCATTTTTTATTGAAACGAATTTCGGGAGTAACTTAATAATAATGAATTTTGAGCAGAGGCAAATTGGGCGGCCGCGAGGCCCCTGTGAGTGCGAGGCCTTAGGCGACCGTCCCAATTTGCCTAATTAAAGAGCCGCCTCTGTAAGGTGTCAGGTGAGTGAAGGGTGGAAGAGGGCACATATAGGGAGGTAGGGGGAGCAAAGGAACATACAAAGCCATACATTTGATAGGTGGCAGCTTCCGTTTATGTGGCCTTTTCTATCAATCAATGTAGGAAAAAGCTGCAGCATTGCTTCTGGTGTGGACTGTCCCTTTAAGTGGCCTATTTAAGATCAGAGGAAAGAGTTTTTCGGCAGTCCAGAGCGGTCAGGTCGAAGAACGGTGACGTACGATTGGTTTGCACATTGCTCCCTGCTTTACTAATGAAAGACTAAATAAACGTCCCTAATAAGTGACAACGACCAATACGATTTTATTTCACTGTAATCATGCCAATAAAACAAGATTTGGTTGGTTGGTAGTTGATTTTGCTCGTTGGTTATTTCTACATAAAATAAAAAAGCTGCCAGTGGCTTAAAGGCATAGTTCACCTTCCCCCCCCCCCCCCCAAAGAAAAAACTGCCTCTGCAGGTAAGTGGTGTCTGTAGAAAAAAAGAACAAACTGTTCAGCTCTGGCCAAGGTTGACTATTGCCTTTGCTATGGGTTCCGGCAATTTACGTACCTCCTGAAACCTGGATGAAAAACTCCCAGAGATCGCGCCTCAGGAGTCTGGGAGGAGCCAGGGAGGAACCTGGGAGGAGCCAGGGAGGAGCCTGGGAAGAACCTAAGAGGAGCCTGGGAGGAGCCAGGGAGGAGCCTGGGAAGAACCTGGGAGGAGCCTGGGAAGAACCTGGGAGGAGCCTGGGAAGAACCTGGGAGGAGCCAGAGAGGAACCTGGGAAGAACCTGTGAGGAGCCAGGGAGGAGCCTGGGAAGAACCTGGGAGGAGCCTGGGAAGAACCTGGGAGGAGCCATGGAGGAGCCTGGGAAGAACCTGGGAGGAGCCTGGGAAAAACCTGGGAGGAGCTAGGGAGGAGCCTGGGAAGAATCTGGGAGGAGCTAGGGAGGAGCCTGGGAAAAACCTGGGAGGAGCCTGGGAAGAACCTGGGAGGAGCTAGGGAGGAGCCTGGGAAACACCTGGGAGGAGCCTGGGAAGAACCTGGAAGGAGCCATGGAGGAGCCTGGGAAGAACCTGGGAGGAAGGACATCTCACAGGTATTTGCTGCGCTGCATCTGAGGTCTGTGTGATTGAGGGGGGAGCATTGCAGGGGGGGGGGGGGACTTATGCTGGGTATGAGAGTATTTTTGCTAGAAAGGGGGAGGAGAAGAAGATTAGCGCTATGAAGTTGGGGGGGGGATATGTGTATGGGGGGAGGATTGAGGGGGAGGGGATTTTTGTTCTGAGAAGAGTAATTTGGGGACGGAAGTGACACAAGATTTGTTTTAAGGGGCAAAATTGGGGGACAGGATTTGTGGTGGTGGGAGGGGGGGGTGATTTTGAGGGGAGGATTTGTGTTGGTAGGGATGCCTGGGGGGGGGGGGATTTGTAATAGGAAGGGAAATTAGGGGGGTATGATTTGTGCTAGGAGGGGAAATTTGGGAGGATTTATGCTCAGAGGGTTAATTTGAGGGATGAAGGATTTATTCTAGGAGGGGGGACTTGGGGAGGGAAAGGATTTAAGCTAAGGGGGGTATTTTGAGGGGATGTGCTAGGAAGGGGGGGGGTTGTGCTAGTAGGGAAGACTGGGGGGAATTTGTGATAAGAGGGGAAATTTGGGGGTATGATTTGTGCTAGGAGGGGGATTTGTTTTCCTACAAACCTGTATGGGAAGACCTCAGGGATAATGGTGAATGTCGGTTTGGGAAATGGTGAATGTTGGTTGGGGAAATGGTGAATGTTAGTTTGGGAAATGGTGAATGTCGGTTTGGGAAATGGTGAATGTTGGTTGGGGAAATGGTGAATGTTAGTTTGGGAAATGGTGAATGTCGGTTTGGGAAATGGTGAATGTTGGTTTGGGTAATGGTGAATGTTGGTTTGGGAAATGGTGAATGTTGGTTTGGGAAATGGTGAATGTTGGTTTGGGAAATGGTGAATGTTGGTTTGGGAAATGGTGAATGTTGGTTTGGGAAATGGTGAATGTTGGTTTGGGAAATGGTGAATGTTGGTTTGGGAAATGGTGAATGTTGGTTTGGGAAATGGTGAATGTTGGTTTGGGAAATGGTGAATGTTGGTTTGGGAAATGGTGAATGTTGGTTTGGGAAATGGTGAATGTCGGTTTGGGAAATGGTGAATGTCGGTTTGGGAAATGGTGAGTGTTGGTTTGGGAAATGGTGAATGTTGGTTTGGGAAATGGTGAATGTCGGTTTGGGAAATGGTGAATGTCGGTTTGGGAAATGGTGAATGTTGGTTTGGGAAATGGTGAATGTTGGTTTGGGAAATGGTGAATGTTGGTTTGGGAAATGGTGAATGTTGGTTTGGGAAATGGTGAATGTTGGTTTGGGAAATGGTGAATGTTGGGGGAAGCGGCTTGATTCGCCTTTATTATCAGAGTGCTTGTCCTGCAAAGGAAACGATTGTCTGTCCTATCTATCCTGACAGCTTTCATTTTGAAGGGAAAGGTCCGGCACTTTCATTTTCCCGGCGGTTCCAGAAATGTTGGGACGCCGCGCTGCTGTTCTGACGCTCCGGTGACGGCGGATGGGCGGCGCACATTTTATAGAGACGTGCGCTTTTCGGACACTTCGTTTCTTAGATATGGGAAGGGTAACAGCTGGAGACTACAATAAAGCTTCCAGTTTATTTTCCGCAGTGTGTGTTTGTTTCCGGCGTGCGAAGGCTTTAAACAAGAAGACGGCGACGGATTCCAGCTGGATCCTTTCCACGCTCAGACCCGGCGCTGGGAAAACGGCGGTTGGCGGTTAACCCGTCGCTTTGGGCAACACAAATACTTTTCTTTAGAACAAGGAAGTTAAAGTGTTTGTAAAACCTCCCATATACCCAGTGAAGTGACCGGCCTCCGGTGATACACAGAGATGAAACAAATCCTCTACAAAAGGTGTACCTGTTTATCTGCAGTCTTCTCTTCTCTACATCCAAACTTTTTTTTTTATATATTTTTATTTTATTTTTTATTAAAGGGTCCAGAGGTGTATATATATATATTTTTTTTTTCTTTTTTTATTATTATTATTATTATTATTATTAAAGGGCCCAGAGGTCCCCAGGGCCCCGGATGGCAATCCCCCTTTTTTTATATAAAAAAATTTAATTTTTTTTATATATTGTTTTATTTTTTTATTTTTATTTTTATTTTATATATATATATATATATATATATATATATATATATATATATATATATATATATATATATATATATATATTTATTAAAGGGGTCAGAGGTCCCCAGGGCCCCATGTGGCAACCCCCCCCCCCCTTTTTTTTACTTTTTTATAAATTTTTATTTTTTTATATATTTCTTTTTAATTTATTTTTTATTAAAGGGCCCAGAGGTTTCTTTTTTTTTCTTTTTTTTTTTATTATTAAAGGGCCCAGAGGTCCTCGGGGCCCCGGATGGCAGCCCCCCCTTTTAAAAAAAAAATATATATATATATATATATATATATATATATATATATATTTTTCTTTTTATTAAAGGGACCAGAGTTTTCCCAAGGCCCCCGGATGGCTACCCCCCTTTTTTTTTCTCAATTTGCGGCAGCCCCCCCCGCTTCTCAATTTCAGACAGTAGCATCCACCCACTCCCCCCCCCCCCCTCAGTTCTCCAGGGGGCCCATGCCTGAAGCTGTGTAAGGGGCCCCATAATTCTTTATGGCGGCCCTGCAGGTGTGAATGGGGCCCCGAATCGCACAGGAACATGCAACACGCAGCCCTGGGTCCCGCCAGAATTGGGCGCAGAGCAGAAGTAGCGTTCTTCCACAAAAGCAGCCAATCGCATTCCACATTCCGTTCCCCAACCTGACCCGGGAGTATAAAACATGGAATCTGACCACAGGGGGGGGGTCCACTTTTCGGTGGCTGATATCCGGCGCGGCAGTGCGGACGGCCATATGTTGTTATGAATATACAGGAAATGTCGAGATTCACACGACTCTCCCGGAGAGAAGGATTATCTGGGAAGAATCTCGTCAATAAATTAAGGCGCTATGACGGGAGCCGCGGTGGGAACCGCCATCGAGGACCGGCAATAAAATTAAGTTCAATTATGAATCTGTGAGAGGGGGTCAGGCAAGTTGCATCCTCTCATTCTTTATTACCACAGACAGCTTGTGATAATGATGACAAATTCTTTCCATCTCTGCAAAGACTTCACTTACGTAGCGCTACCGCCGTAGGATGGGTCCTCTGTTCTTTGTCTGGACCTTCTCAAGAACCTCAGCCCCTCTGACACACCATGTTGAGTATACAAACATAATATATCTCAGAATAATCACTGAAAGTAATACAGTGGAACCTTGGTTTAAGAGTAACTTGGTTTGAGAGCGTTTTGATTTGCGAGCAACTTTTTTTTTTTTTTAATTCTGACTCAGTTTGCGAGTGTTGACTCGCAAGACGAGCGTAATTCAAGCTAAATAGGCCTGCAGTACCACATTTGGCCTGAGGTACGGGGGCGCAGAAGCCGAACAGAGCCAAAAATAGGCCTGCAGTACCTCATTTGGCCTGAGGTATGGGGGCGCAGAAGCCGAGCAGAGCCGAAAATAGGCCTGCAGTACCTCATTTGGCCAGAGGTATGGGGGCGCAGAAGCCGAGCAGAGCCGAAAATAGGCCTGCAGTACCTCATTTGGCCAGAGGTATGGGGGCGCAGAAGCCGAGCAGAGCCGAAATTAGGCCTGCAGTACCTCATTTGGCATGAGGTACGGGGGCGCAGAAGCCGAGCAGAGCTGAAATTAGGCCTGCAGTACCTCATTTGGCATGAGGTACGGGGGCGCAGAAGCCGAGCAGAGCCGAAAATAGGCCTGCAGTACCTCATTTGGCCAGAGGTATGGGGGCGCAGAAGCCGAGCAGAGCCGAAAATAGGCCTGCAGTACCTCATTTGGCCAGAGGTATGGGGGCGCAGAAGCCGAGCAGAGCCGAAATTAGGCCTGCAGTACCTCATTTGGCATGAGGTACGGGGGCGCAGAAGCCGAGCAGAGCTGAAATTAGGCCTGCAGTACCTCATTTGGCCTGAGGTACGGGGGGCGCAGAAGCCGAGCAGAGACAAAAATAGGCCTGCAGTACCTGAATTGGCCAGAGGTACGGGGGCGCAGGAGCCGAGAAAAAAGTTTTGAAAAAATTAACTTTTGTAAAGGAATTTTATTACGAAATAGAAACATTATAGAAAAAGATTCATAGAAAAATCCAACATGTTGAAGATATTGTACAATTATTAAAACATTACATGCAATATAAATTAAAAGTGGTAATTCCCGCTGCTTAAGGTGACCACCAGTAGGGCCGAATTATGGAATTATGGGGCCCCTTACACAGCTTCAGGCATGGGCCTGGAGCAGAGAAAAACCGGCGGGGGGGGGGGGTGCCACCTCAAATTGAGAAGCGGGGGGCTGCCGGCAATTGAGAAGCGGGGGGGTGCCGCCGCTAATTGAGAAAGTTGAGAAGCGTGGGGGGTGTCACGAATTGGGGGGGTTGCCCTGGGAGGACCTCTGGGCCCCTTACAAAAAAAAAAAGAAATAAAAAAAATATATACAAAAAAAAGGGGGTAGCCATCCAGGGTGCTGGGGACCTCTGGGCCCTTTAATAAAAAAAAAAAAAGAAAAAAAAAGAAAGAAAAAAATATATATATAAAAAAAATTCATAAAAAAAGGGGGGTAGCCATCCTGGGGACCTCTGGGCCCTTTAATAAAAAAGAAAGAAAAAAAATATATATAAAAAAAATTTCATAAAAAAAAGGGGGGTTGCCGTCCGGGGCCCTGGGGACCTCTGGTCCCTTTAATAAAAAGGAAAACGAAAAAAAAGAAATAAAAAAATATATATACATTTTTTTTTACATTTTGTTTTTATAAAAAAAAGGGGGGGGTTGCCATCCGGAGCCCTGGGGACCTCCAGGCCTCGGGGGATCTCTGGGCCCTTTAATAGAAAATATATATATATATATATATATATATATATACAGTATATATATATAAAAAAAAAAAAAATTATATAAAAAAAAGGGGGGTTGCCATCCAGGGCCCTGGGGACCACCGGGCCCCTTACAAAAAAGGGGGTTGCCATCCAGGCCCCTGGGGGTTCAGGGCCCCTTATAGGTGTACTGCCTGTACCCCCCCTGATGGCGGCCCTGGGGGGAGGGGACTGACTGGGAGTCGAGAGAGATCGCTGTTCCTGATCACTAGGAACAGACGATCTCTCTCTCCTCCCGTGTCAGAACGGGGATCTGTTTGTTTACATTGACAAATCCCCGTTCTGGCTCTCTCTGCGGAGCGCACGCGCCTGCTATTGCCAATAAAGAGACAGCCGTACCGGTACACTGCGGCAGGTTGGCTCGGCTGCACGAACGGGGATTTGCGACTGGTCGGCAATTGGTATAACACGTTTCCGCATATTGCGCATTAAAGTGAATGGGCTGCCCTATGCACGTTTGTCACCCAAACCGCACCCTTTTTTGAGCGGCTTTGCGCAAATTTTAAACTAGAGCTTTGCCACGATTGCCGCGCAACTCGCGGGACGATCGCAGCAAAAATCGCACTGCGTTTGGGGGGTGCCATGAAGAGAATGATTACACCCCAGCGCGCGTCGGGCATTTTGCGGCGATTTGGAATCTTACCGATTCCGCCCATCATGTGCATGGGGGGGATGGGGCCTTTAAATACACGAGGTGCTTCTAGTTCTATGAAAGGAATGGAAGCAAAAGCACAATAGATGTCGCTGGGAAGACTTTCCTCTGTTATTCCTGAGAAGCCGGCAATGTACAATCAATACCGACTCCTCAGCGGCTCGCGATTCAATGGCGGCGTGATCGTTATTACTATTCGCTATAATAAGCCTGGTATTCTTTATTCCCTTTGTCACCTCCTAATTACTAACAGGCTGCAAATTGCTGGGATGGGAACGTCGATCGTTTCGTCAGGCCGGTGCGTAAGAGAATTCATACAGAATAAAAGCAGCAAGACGCAGAACGATTTAACACACTACAGGCGGGTGCAACCCCCATCCCCCCATCCCCCCCCCCCCCCCACTGCCAGATGCTCACCCCTTCACTCCTTCTGGAGTCTTTCCTTAAAATGTACAGTGGAACCTCAGATTATGAGTACAATCCGTTCCAGGAGAAGGCTCATAATCCAAAGCACTCGCATATAAAAGCGAGTTTCCCCATAGAAAGGAAAATCATTTGTTCCGCATTGACTTCTATGGCATGCAATACCGAATGTGGCCAGAGGTGGGGGGGGGCGCCAGAGAGCACCGAAAACGGACGAAAGGGCCGAAAAGGTCCGAGGACACTTTGGCTAGTTTCCTGCGCTCCCGTACCTCAGGCCAAATGAGGTACTGCAGGCCAATGTTCGGCTTTTCTCGGCTCCTGCGCCCCCGTACATCAGGCCAAATGAGGTACTGCAGGCTTATTTTCGTCTCTGCTCGGCTTCTGCGCCCCCGTACAGGAGAGTCAGGACACTCTCTACGTTGCAGATAGAGAAAGGAGCTGTGTGTTAGTGGGCGTCCTGACTCTCCTGTAGTCCAAGGGAGGGGGGCGAGCACGACACTCCACACCAGGGAGAAAGCCTTGCATTACTGTGTGGAGTTACAGATAGAAGAACAGGAAGTGAGGATTTCTCAGAAGAAATAAAGACATTTAAATGCAAAATGGAAGGATGAGGTAAGTGAAGGAGGACTGCACTAAGGTAAAGGAAGTTATTTAAGGAAAAAAATTGTACCTTTACAACCCCTTTAAGTATACATTTAATGTCCAAGTCCTTGTCAGGTCACCCGTAGCCAGGCGACAAGTGCACCCCGTTGGGGTCAGGGATGCACCTCAGGGTAGTGAACCCTATAGCCGACTGCTGCTATCAGAGAGGAAGCGTGAACCCAAGATCACCCAGGGCGCGAAGTCTAAGACCCAGCTTTGTGTTCACCAGAGCCTCTAGTGGTGAGGATGGCCTTCGCCGCAGCTGGATCCAGGTCGCGACCCCTGGGATCCCCTAGGTCACATTCCGCAGGGAGAGAGGGGAAGCAGCAGGCAGGACAAACGGTAGTGATGGGTAGGCCGAGGTCAGGGCAACAGGCAGACAGGGGTAACCAAGAGACAGGCAAAAAGGTCAGGGGCACAGGCAAACAGGAGAAGTCATGGACAGGCCAAAAACGGTACACAGGAAGGTAATCGTAGCACACTGCAGACAGGAACTTAAGCAAAGCAACACTGTTGAACAGCACTGCAGACCTGTAGTGCAACAGTTAATATAGACTTCCTGGGATGGCCTGGGTGGGGCCATACAGGAAGAGGAAGTGATAAAAAGGGAACCAGAACAGAGTCAGGCCTCTAATGAACAGATGGAAACAGGTAAGCTGACAGACTACTGCACATCCATGACAGTCCTGACGAAGACAATGAAACGCGTCGACTGTTGTATTGAACCATCCAATAAATGATTAAAGCTTTCTGGGACTCATTTTTGGTCTAACGCACGTTACACGTCTTCTTATTTCTAGCAATAAAAACATGGCAGGGGGTTCATTTTCTGTTCTTTCTTCACTCCATCCAAAACAAACTGTTCTGCTTCAAACTGAAAAGGTTTCCAGTAGATCTTCTACTACTATAGATCTGCTGCAACATGTGGCACAAATCCGGGTGCAGATCTTTGCTCTCCGGTCACAAGGGGGTTACATCCCAAAGGTTTCCTCTCTAGGAGAGTCGGTATATACCCGATGACACAAGCAGATCTGAGCGTTGCCGGTTTCCCATCAGTCGTTGATGGAAACGTTCGCTAACACATCACAATGTTTCATTTTTCCGCTGAGGCTTATGTTAATGAGGGCTCTGTGCCGGCGACGGTACAATCCGCCCGTCGCTTTTGAATTGATGTTAAGTAAAGAAAGGAGACAAGAAAAGCCGCAGAGATGGACGTCGGCGGGGAGATAAGAGAAAATTGTAAATTGCAACGCTTTGTGTCTTTAAAATCCCTGCGGATCCATCAGACATGAAAAGAGGACAATAAGGAGGAGGAAGATGTACTGAAACGTCATTCGGGGTGACAGGGAGGGAGGGGGGGTGGCTGCTTACCAATATTCTACCCCAACGTCCAGCGCCATTCGGGGGCTGGGCTCATCTATCTAAGCTGATCACTCATTCGCTTATTCATTCCCAACAGAAAAGTTTCCTGTATTCTTTTAGCTTCAGTGATGTTTATTGTTTTATCAAAAGGGTAAGGTTAGATGCAGGGCCGCCATCAGGGGGGTACAGGCAGTACACCTGTAAGGGGCCCGGATGGCAACCCCCTTTAAGGGTTCCAGAGGTTCCCAGGGGCCCGGAGGCCCACAGGGCCCCAGATGGCAACCCCCCTTTTTTTTATTTATTTTTTAGATATTTTTTTATTTCTTTTGTTTTTCAACAACATGTCTAAATGAAGCCTATCGAATATATTCTCCCAGGATCAAGTACAGTTTGCACAGTGGGCGCCGCGTACCTCATCAAAACATTGTATTGTTTTTCAGCATGTTGAAAAAAATGGTAGTTTTACCAGAACGAGCGCTCCCGTCTCATAACTTGCTTCTGAGCATGCGCTGGTTTTTAACGTCGTTTTAGCCCACACGCGATAATTTTTTACAGCCCGAAAAACGACATTTTTTTAAAACGTCGTTAAAAAATGCAGCATGTTCGAAAAAAATTGGCGTTTTTCAGAACCCGAAAAATGACGTGAAGCCCACACACCATCATTTTAAATGACATTTTTTTAAAACGTCGTTTTTTTTCATGCCGAAAAATGATCGTGTGTACGCGGCATCGGATATGGATGGATGAATGTTGGAAAGATGGATAGAGAGAGGGGTGGGTGGATGATGGATGGATGGTACAGAGTAATGCCGCGTACAGACGGTCGTTTTATGCGATGTAAAAAAACGACGTTTTTAAAAACGTCAATTTCATTGACCGTGTGTGGGGGAAAACGTTGATTTATGTCTTGTAAAAAACTACAAAAAAAATTGAAGCATGCTTCAATTTTATGTGTCGTTTTTCAAAACGTTGTTTTTTGTGTCACAGAAATTGACCGTGTGTAGCAAAAAACGACGTTTAAAACAACGTTTTTGAACCCGCGCATGCCCAGAAGCTACTTATGAAGCAAGCTTCAATGGAAAAAAAGTGGTGAACGTAACCTCGCTTTGCTAGAGCATTGTGAAAAAACGATGGTGTGTAGGCAACGTCGTTTTTGAAAATTTAAGTTTCAAAAACGTCGTTTTTTACTTCACAGAAAACTTCGTTTTTTTACATCGCATAAAACGACCGTCTGTACGCGACATAAGACTGTACATCAAATCATAGCTAACATTAGGGCTACATAAATGGTTCTTTGCTGCCATCATGTGGAAGAAAATGGGTACTACACTTCAATAGGAACTGTTTAGCCTACAGGCACATGCTGGCACTCCCCAGGCCAATAATTCTACTTCACTGTGACTGTCACCCAAGATAATTACTTTTTTGTTATTATCTCCAGTTAATACCTGAGGGTAGGCAATCAGCAGGCAATCCCAGAACTGGTCAGACGGAACTGCAACATGGTTTATAGTTAAACTAGGTCATCACAAAAAGTTAATGGAAAAAAATAAATGTGTCCTCAAGATAAATAACTCTCACTTCTTCCTGAAATCAACACCTTTTATTATTATTATACTACAGGATTTATATAGCGCCAACAGTTTACACATCGCTTTACAACTTGAGGGTGGACAGTACAAATACAATACACTTTTTTTTTTTTCAATCAAATAGAATTTTATTGAGATAACAACAGATGAACATAAACAGTACAGTACAATACATAGGCCCGGATTCACAAAGCACTTGCACCGACGTATCTCCAGATACGCCGCGTAAGTGCAAATATGCGCCGTCGTATCTTTGCGCCGGACTCACAAACTAAGATACGCGTAAAAAAAGGGCTTCATCCCACCGACGTAACTTGCCTACGCCGGCGTAGAGTGGGCGCATATTTACGCTGGACGTATTTGGCGCTCCCATTGATTTTCTATTCAAATATGCAAAAGAGGGAGATACGGCGATTCACGATCGTACATGCGTCCGACGCAGTGCGCGTAAAGTTATACGTCCGGCATAAAGTTATGCCCCATAAAGGAGGTGTAACTCAGCAGCATCCATGCAAAGGGCTGCACCAGGGAACACAAGCCGGCGTATTTTACGTAGTTTACGTTGGACGTAAATGTGACTAGGCGTAAGTTACGTTCACGCCGTAGGCAGTGATCCGACGTATCTTAGGCAGTTGTTCCGACGTGATTCTGAGCATGCGCACTGGGATGCGTCCACGGGACGGCGCATGCTCCATTCGTTTTAAGTATCTGTCTGACACTCAGCCCATCATTTGCATGGGGTCACGCCTCATTTGCATGGCTCACGCCCACTTCCATCTACGCCGGTTTACGCCTAGGAAACCCAGCGCAGTTTTGGCAGCACTGGCTTTGTGAATTCAGTGCTTGCCTCTCTGCGCTGCGTCGGCATAGCGTATATTATTTGTGCTACGGCGGCATAATGTGCGCCCACTCTCTGTGAATCCGGCCCATTGTTTGCACAAAATAAAAGTAAACCTTCAAGGCAAGGTACAACGAAAAGGGTACTACACAGACATGTAGGGAAAAATAAAAGTAAAAAGGTGCAACCTGAACTAAATAAAAATGGAAACAATAAAACCTCCACTGGACAAAATACCTCTATGGGGGATGATCATCCCGGGGGCCGTACTCCTTGCAGATCATTTTCCTCCAGCAGCCGGCGATTGTAACAAAATATGACAATTTAGAGCTTCATTTTTGCCGCGCAGTGATGCAAACCCTACATGTTTTTCAAACGTGAACAGCTCTGCTCTCCGCTGTCCCAATTATCCATTGTAGATTACATTGCTGGGTGTTCAGAGAGTGGAAAAAACGCGGCCAAAATGCCTGTTTGACAATTGAGTGGGGGATCAGCAGAGCTGGGGGTTACTATTGAGTGGGGGATCAGCAGAGCTGGGGGTTACTATTGAGTGGGGGATCAGCAGAGCTGGGGGTTTCTACTGAGTGAGGGATTAGTGGCGGCATTTGATGGATACAGTAGCTGCATATGATGACACAGTGGCAGCAATTTATGGGTACAGTGGCTGCATATGATGAACACAGTGGCTGCATTTGATGGGCACAGTGGCTGCATTTGATGGGCACAGTGGCTGCATTTGATTGGAACAGTGGCTGCAATTGATGGGCACAGTGGCTGCATTTGATGGGCACAGTGGCTGCATTTGATGAACACAGAGGCTGAATTTGATGAACACAGAGGCTGCATTTGATGGGCACAGTGGCTGCATTTGATGGGCACAGTGGCTGCATTTGATGGGCACAGTGGCTGCATTTGATGGGCACAGTGGCTGCAATTGATGGGCACAGAAGCTGCATTTGATGGGCACAGAGGCTGCATTTGATGGGCACAGAGGCTGCCTTTGATGAATGCAGTGGCTGCATTTGATGGGCACAGAGGCTGCAATTGATGGGAGCGGATACCAGGTCCAATACAGGTACCTAGGAAGAAATAAAAGTAATGATGTATTAATGAATGCGGAGCTGTGACTGGTATTGTAGAGTATTACATTGTATCACATAGTATTGTAGAGTATTACATTGTATCACATAGTATTGTAGAGTATTACATTGTATCACATAGTATTGTAGAGTATTACATTGTATCACATAGTATTGTAGAGTATTACATTGTATCACATAGTATTGTAGAGTATTACATTGTATCACATAGTATTGTAGAGTATTACATTGTATCACATAGTATTGTAGAGTATTACATTGTATCACATAGTATTGTAGAGTATTACATTGTATCACATAGTATTGTAGAGTATTACATTGTATCATCACATAGTATTGTATAGTATTACATTGTATCATCACATAGTATTGTATAGTATTACATTGTATCACATAGTATTGTAGAGTATTACATTGTATCACATAGTATTGTAGAGTATTACATTGTATCACATAGTATTGTAGAGTATTACATTGTATCACATAGTAGTGTAGAGTATCACATTGTATCATCACATAGTATTGTACAGTATTACATTGTATCACATAGTATTGTATAGTATTACATTGTATCACATAGTATTGTACAGTATTACATTGTATCACATAGTATTGTAGAGTATTACATTGTATCACATAGTATTGTAGAGTATTACATTGTATCACATAGTATTGTAGAGTATTACATTGTATCACATAGTATTGTAGAGTATTACATTGTATCACATAGTATTGTAGAGTATTACATTGTATCACATAGTATTGTAGAGTATTACATTGTATCACATAGTAGTGTAGAGTATTACATTGTATCATCACATAGTATTGTATAGTATTACATTGTATCACATAGTATTGTAGAGTATTACATTGTATCACATAGTATTGTAGAGTATTA
The DNA here is from genome assembly GCF_905171775.1 of Rana temporaria. Taxonomy (NCBI): domain Eukaryota; kingdom Metazoa; phylum Chordata; class Amphibia; order Anura; family Ranidae; genus Rana; species Rana temporaria. The sequence continues at coordinate 12,805,842 of NC_053495.1, forward strand.
CATTGTATCACATAGTAATGTAGAGTATTACATTGTATCACATAGTATTGTAGAGTATTACATTGTATCACATAGTATTGTAGAGTATTACATTGTATCACATAGTATTGTAGAGCATTACATTGTATCACATAGTATTGTAGAGTATTACATTGTATCACATAGTATTGTAGAGTATTACATTGTATCACATAGTATTGTAGAGTATTACATTGTATCACATAGTATTGTAGAGTATTACATTGTATCACATAGTATTGTAGAGTATTACATTGTATCACATAGTATTGTAGAGTATTACATTGTATCACATAGTATTGTAGAGTATTACATTGTATCACATAGTATTGTAGAGTATTACATTGTATCACATAGTATTGTAGAGTATTACATTGTATCACATATTATTGTAGAGTATTACATTGTATCACAGTGTATTGTAGAGTATTACATTGTATCATCACATAGTATTGTATAGTATTACATTGTATCACATAGTATTGTAGAGTATTACATTGTATCACATAGTATTGTAGAGTATTACATTGTATCACATAGTAATGTAGAGTATTACATTGTATCACATAGTATTGTAGAGTATTACATTGTATCACATAGTATTGTAGAGCATTACATTGTATCACATAGTATTGTAGAGTATTACATTGTATCACATAGTATTGTAGAGTATTACATTGTATCACATAGTATTGTATAGTATTACATTGTATCACATAGTATTGTAGAGTATTACATTGTATCACATAGTATTGTAGAGTATTACATTGTATCACAGTGTATTGTAGAGTATTACATTGTATCACATAGTATTGTAGAGTATTACATTGTATCACATAGTATTGTAGAGTATTACATTGTATCACATAGTATTGTAGAGTATTACATTGTATCACATAGTATTGTAGAGCATTACATTGTATCATCACATAGTATTGTAGAGTATTACATTGTATCACATAGTATTGTATTGTATTACATTGTATCACATAGTATTGTAGAGTAATACATTGTATCACATAGTATTGTATTACATTGTATCACATAGTATTGTAGAGTATTACATTGTATCATCACATAGTATTGTAGAGTATTACATTGTATCACATAGTATTGTAGAGTATTACATTGTATCACATAGTATTGTAGAGTATTACATTGTATCACATAGTATTGTAGAGTATTACATTGTATCACATAGTATTGTATAGTATTACATTGTATCACATAGTATTGTAGAGTATTACATTGTATCACATAGTATTGTAGAGTATTACATTGTATCACATAGTATTGTAGAGTATTACATTGTATCACATAGTATTGTAGAGTATTACATTGTATCACATAGTATAGTATTGTAGAGTATTACATTGTATCACATAGTATTGTAGAGTATTACATTGTATCATCACATAGTATTGTAGAGTATTACATTGTATCACATAGTATTGTAGAGTATTACATTGTATCACATAGTATTGTAGAGTATTACATTGTATCACATAGTATAGTATTGTAATCTTTCCTTTTCCACAGGAAGTCGGCAGACAGGAGGGGAGAAGAGAGGGAAGTGACAAGAAGGAGAACAATTAGAGCATTGCCGAGGAATGTCGGATTGTCTGCCAAGAATTCAAACAACATGTTTTTCTGTGGAGGTATTCCATGGAACAAAGGAAGGAGGTCACCGGCGGTCACGCCGCGGCGCGGTGTAAAACTGGGAGCGCGGAGGGAGGGGGGGCGGAGTCTGACTGTAGAGCGGCGGAATTGAATCAAAACAAAAACATAGACGGTCTGTACAGATTATTTGATTATTTTTCAAGCGGGGCCCAGACAGCGGGAGACTGCGTGACTGCGAGCGACGAGCGACAAGTCATCCAACGAACTTCTAAATCATCTACAGAAACTTCAACTGATCCCACAACATAGACAGCGCCCTGAAAAAGTATTCATACCCCTTGAAATTCTCCACGTTTTGTCATGTCACAACCAAAAACGTAAATGTATTTTATGTGATAGACCCTCACAAAGTGACACACAATTGTGAAGTGGAAGGAAAATTATAAATGTTTTTTTTTTTATTCTTACGAATAAATAGGTGAAAAGTGTGGGGGGGGTACATTTATATTCAGCCCCCGTTACTCTGATACCCCCAACTAAAATCTAGAGGAACCAATTGCCTTCAGAAGTCACCTAATTAGTAAATATAGTCCACCTGTGTGTCATTTAATCTCAGTATAAATACAGCTGTTCTGTGGAGCCCTCAGAGGTTTGTTAGAGCACCTTAGTGAACAAACAGCATCATGAAGGCCCAAGGAACACACCGGACAGGTCAGGGATAAAGTTGTGGAGAAGTATAAAGCAGGGTAAGGTTATAAAAAAATATCCCTAGCTTTGAAGATCTCACGGAGCTCTGTTCAATCCATCATCCATCATCCGAAAATGGAAAGAGTATGGCACAACTGCAAACCTACCAAGACATGGCCGTCCACCTAAACTGACCGGGCCGGGCAAGGAGAGCATTCATCAGAGAAGCAGCCAAGAGGCCCGTGGTAACTCTGGAGGAGCTGCAGAGATCCACAGCTCAGGGGGGAGAATCTGTCCACAGGACAACTATTAGTGGTCTCTCCACAAATCTGACCTTTATGGAAGAGTGATAAGAAGTCCTGTTTGCAGTTTGTGAGAAGCCATGTGGGGGAGGGGACACAGCAAACATGTGGAAGAAGGTGCTCTGGTCAGATGAGACCAAAATTTAATTGGTGGAAAAATAACACTGCACATCACCCTGAACACACCATCCCCACCGTGAAACATGGTGGTGGCAGCATCATGTGGTGGGGATGTTTTTCTTCAGCAGAGACAGGGAAGCTGGTCAGAGTTGATGGGCCAAATACAGAGCAAGAAATCCTGTAAAGCCTCATACACACGATCAGACTTCCATCAAACTTTAGCCCTTGCGGGGAGGAGCCACGAGAGCTGCCGTAGGACCCCAGAAGAGGAGGATCGGGGCCACTCTGTGCAAAACTGATTCATAGAATCAGGTTACGCATAGATATCCCTAAGATCCGGCAGGTGTAAGTGTCTTACACCGTCGGATCTTAGGCTGCATATTTACGCTGGCGGCTAGGTGGCGCTTCCGTTTGTTCACGCGAGGAATATGCAAATGACTATTTACGTCGATTCTGAAAAGAACGACCGCCCGGGGCTTTTTTTTTTTACGTAGTTTGCATTCGGCTTTTTCCGGCGTAAAGTTACCCCTGCTATAGGAGGGGTATGTGCGGCGTATCCTATGTTAAGTATGGCCGTCGTTCGCGCCGAGTTTTGAATTTTTTTTACGTCGTTTGCGTAAGTCGTTTGCGAATACAACTGGACGTAATTTACGTTCACGTCGAAAGCAATGACGTTTTGCGGCGGATTTTAGAGCATGCCCACTGGGATGTTTTCACGAACGGCGCATGCGCCGTACAAAAAAAAAACGTCAAATACGCGGGGTCAAGCAAAATTTAAAACACGCCCCCAACATCCCCATTTAAATTACGCGGCCTTACGCCGCAACGCATACGTTACGCCGCCGTAACTTAGGGCGCAAGTTCTTTCTGAATACAGAACTTGCGCCCAAAGTTACAGCGGCGTAACGTATATGTTCATTCAGAAAAGGAAGGGTCGGTAAATGTCATGTATACAGGATGCTTCCCCAGCTCTCCATCCTGAAACGACCTACTGCAGCAGCCTGCGGGAGAGGAGAAGAGAGGAGGGGAAGCCGGGAGAATTATAAAGGAGGTGGGGAGGGGGGCCAAGGGAGCACATGGGGGGGGGGTCAGGCAAAAGAAGGAAGGGGAACCTGGACAGGAGTAGCGGCGGGGGTGGCATTTACTGAAACTGATCCCCTCTACTTTCCCCCTGCGGCAGCTGAATGTCGGCAGTGGGTAGAGGAGGAGAAGCCAGCTTACGGGAGAAAAATAGAGGGGAATGTTTCCAGGTAATGCCACCCCCTCCACGCCTCCTGTCCAGATTCTGGGAGTTGGCAAGGAAGGGACACGATCTACCCCTCATCTGGCTGCAATCGACGGGTAGATCATGATTGATGGGTTGCTGCCAAAAGCTAATACCACAAGAAGCCTGCACAGGCCCGCTGGAACATGGGCAGGGTCGCTATGGCAACCCCTGCAGGTCTGCAGTGCTAGGGCCAATTTGGTCAGGGCCCAATTAACCTACCAGTATGTCTTTAGCATGTGGGAGGAAATCCACGCAAGCACAAGGAGAACATGCAAACTCCATGCATATCGTGTCTTAGCTGGGATCTGAGGACCCTAGTGGTACAAGGTAGAAGTACTAGCCATTATGCCTCTGTGTACAGATCATCTAAACCAGTGACGGCCCGTAATGCGGGGCGCCGGACGCATAGATTCCAATGTTTTTTTTTTTTTTAGAAGCACATGACTAGAGCCTAGAGGTTCTAATAGGCTTAAAAAAAGGGTGGGCTCGGGGCGCAGAGCACTGTGCCCCGAGCCCACCCAGTTGTGTGACAATAACAAATGAATACTCGCTATTGTCTTCCTGATTCTCTTCCCGGCCAATCAGAAAGTGAGCCGTCACCCGACTGGCCGAGAGGAAAGTGATCCTATTGGCCCCTGAGGAGGAGGAGGGAGAAGACGCAGGGGAAGCCGACGTGAAGCACCAGGAGTAGGAGAAGCCGCCCAAAGGAGTCCGCGACATGGATGGGGTAAGCATACCTCCCAACATTTTGAGATGGGAATGAGGGGCACCTACTACAAAACGTATGTAGTCATAGGACACGCCCCCTGCCACACCCCCTTAAAGGAGAATTAACCCCAAAAAATGTATCACACCCACAAGGGCTTTTTTTTACCACTACTATTCCTTTATAGGGACAAATGAGAAGGAATGAGGGACAGAGGGACATTGCTCCAAATCAGGGACAGTCCCTCCAAATCAGGGACAGTTGGGAGCTATGGGGGTAAGTGCGGGGCTGGTGACCAACCGACCGGGGGGATTGTTTGCCACACCCCCAAAAAATATACCACCGCAGATCTATATGATCATTTTCTTAGTCATAGGTGTGCGCAGCCTATTGCATTAGGGTGTGCATTCCGAAGCTCAAACACAATTGTACCGATCACTCACTGTGTTCATTCAGAAAGGGGAAGAGGCCGGTAAATTACATATTTACCATCCCCTTCCCCCACTCATTCTCAAACACCCCCTTGTGTGTGCCCGCAGCAGCAGTCAGTCAGTAGTAGAAGAAAGGTAGGAAGCCGGAAGCGCTGCATGGGGGGGGGCCAGGGCAGTAAGGGGAAGCTGTGCTGCACTGGGTGATTAGGGTGTGCCCAGGCACACCTGGCACACCCTGTGCGCACTCACTTGCTGACTTCTTACCTCTTCTCCCATGCAGCCAGTGAGTTGAGAAGTGGGGTGAGGGGCCGAAAATGACTACTCATCAGGCGGGCCTCTAGTAATTTGGGGGGCCCTCCGCAGCTTTGCGGGGGCCCTAAGCGGCTTGCATAGTGAGCCTATAGGGCGGATCGGCCCTGATACGTACACATAATAGGGCTAATACAGGAGCCAATTAACCTACCCTCTTTGGAGTTTGGGAAGAACCCCCCCCCCCCCCCCGAGCACAGGAAGAACATGCAAACTCCATGCAGACTGTATTCTGATTGGTATTTGAACCAAGGACCCCAGTGCTGCAAGGCAGGAGTGTGGAGGCAGCCGCTGCGTTTCTCAGTGTTTCCACTAGAGGGAGACAATGTAAAGCTGCGATATTTGTCTCCTTACAAGTTGCTTGCACAGGAGTTCATCTCCAGCGTGATTATTTTTAGGAAGCCGCAGAATGAAATCTAAAAATAAGTCGAGGTTCAAGGATTCACTGAGCCAAGCAATTATCTTGTTTCCTTTGTTACTCCACAATACAGAAATAGCAGCTTCTGTCTTCGTTGGCAAAGAAACTGGGGCAGGGAGTAGAGCCCTTCCGAGGGAGAGGCCGCCGCGTCTGAGCGCAGATAATACGACACTTTACCCCGGCGCCACCAATCCCAGGATGTTGTCATTTAACAACTAACTCCGGCCTAAAATCCAAATGTGTGTCTTGTATGGAGAACAGATATTTACCTTTGGCTTATGTGGGAAAAAAACTATTTTATTTTATGATTACAGTAAAACTGTTACAAGCCCGAGCACATCATAAAAAGAATGGCGCAGAGGCTGCGATCAGGAACATCGCTAGATCCGAATATAAAGGAAGCTGAAGTTTCGAGCAGTACACCGGTAAGGGGCCCAGAGGTCCCCAGGGTCCTAGATGGTAACCCCCCCCCCTTTTTTTTTAAATAAAATTATTTTTTTTTTATATATTTTATTTTTGTTTGTTTTTATTAACCACTTCCCGACGGCCGTACAACTATATACGGCCGCAGGGTGGTTCTACTTCTCTGGGACGCTGTCTTTTTACGGCCGCCCCTTTCCTTGTTCCCCGTGCGCGCTCCCGAGCGCGCAGCGGGGAACTTCTGTGCTGGCCGTGTCCCTTGGACACAGCCAATCACAGATCGCCGTGAACGGCCAATCGGAGTGGCCGTTTGGTAGGCGATCTGTGCGGCCAATGAGAGATGATCTCATATGTAAACATATGAGATCATTTCTCATTGCCGGCTCTCACAATGACAGCGTCCCGTCAGGGAGAGAGGAGACCGATCTGTGTCTCTTGTACATAGGGACACAGATCGGTCACCTCCCCCAGTCACCCCCCTCCCCCCACAGATAGAACACTATATAGGGTACACATTTAACCCCTTCCTCACCCCCTAGTGTTAACCCCTTCCCTGCCAGTCACATTTATACAGCAACAGTGCATATTTATAGCACTGATCGCTGTATAAATGTGAATGGTGCCAAAAATGTGTCAAAAGTGTCCGATGTGTCCGCCATAATGTCGCAGTCGCAATAAAAATCGCAGATCGCCGCCATTACTAGTAAAAAAATAATAAAAAAAAATAATAATTCTGTCCCCTATTTTGTAGGCGCTATAACTTTTGCGCAAACCAGTCGCTTATTGCGATTTTTTTTTACCAAAAATATGTAGAAGAATACATATCGGCCTAGACTGACATTTTTTTTTTTAAATTGGGATATTTATTATAGCAACAAGTAAAAAATATTGTATTTTTTTTCAAAATTGTCGCTCTTTTTTGTTTATAGCACAAAAAATAAAAACCGCAGAGGTGATCAAATACCACTAATATAAAGCTCTATTTGTGGGGGAAAAAAGGACGCAAATTTTGTTTGGGAGCCAATTCGCACGACCGCGCAATTGTCAGTTAAAGCGACGCAGTGCTGGAAGCTGAAATTTCACCTGGGCAGGAGGGGGGTATATGTGCACAGTAAGCAAGTGGTTAAAGGGCCCAGAGGTCCCCAGAGGCCTGTGTGGCTTTTTTTTTATATTATTTATATATATTTTTTATTCCTTTTTTTTATTAATTTTTTTTAAAGGGCCCCCAGATGGCTACCCCCCTTTTTTTATATTTTTTAATATATATATATATATATATATATATATATATATATATTTTTTGTAAGGGGCCCGGAGGTCCCCAGGGCCCCAGATGGCAACCCCCCTTTTTTTTTTTTTTTTTTTTTACATATTTTTTATTTATTTTGTTTTTATTACAGGGCCCATAGGTTCCCAGGGCCCCAGATGGTAACCCCCCCTTTTTTTTTTATATATATTTTTTTTTGTTTTGTTTTTATTAAAGGGCCCAGAGGTCCCCAGAGGCCCGTGTGGCTTTTTTTTTTATTTATATATATTTTTTATAAAAAAAATTTATTAAAGGGCCCAGAGGTCCCCAGGGCCCCCCAGATGGCTACCCCCTTTTTTTATAATTTTTTTTTATATATATATATATAATTTTGTAAGGGGCCCAGAGGTCCCCAGGGCAACCCCCCCTTCTTCTTTTTTTACGTCAGCACCCGAAGCCCCCCGCTTCTCAATTCACAACCCCCCCGCGGCAGCCCCCCCACTTCTCAATTTGAGGCGGCAGAACCCCCCCCCCCGCCCCCCCCCCCTCCAGGTTCTCTGCTCCAGGGGGCCCATGCCTGAAGGGGCCCCATAATTCCTGGTTTCGAGCAAATCCTGACTTTTTCTGCAAAGGCAGAACATAGTACAGTCTTGTCCCACCTCCCAAGGCTACCAATTGGTCAGATATGTCACCTGTTAGATTAACGAGCCAATAGGTGAGGGCCGGGATAGGATATTAGAGAGGATGGGTGGTTCAGCTCTGATTCTCCAGGACGAGTCAAGATCTGTGTACAAGTTCAGCTGCCCCTGTGTGTGAATCTACCGATCATGTTCACAAGCATCTTATCGCCTTCAGATTTCATCCTCCAAGCTCAGTTTGAATTGCACAGATTTCTGACAAAGTTATGTTAGATGACTGTGGTGTGACATAAGTGGGATGAGCTGCAAGGGCGTAGATAAGGAGGGGGATGGGGGAATCAAACCCCTCCATGGCACCTGTGGCACGCAGCTACCTGACAGTCGGCTCAGTATGAAATTCACAGATTTGTGGCAGATTTATGCCAAATGTCTGCCGGTGTGAAACATGTGGGACCCCTCCAGAGCATCCACTATCCTGTAATCTCTCCTGATACATTTCTTCCTGTAGTCTTTTCCTGATAACCTGTAGTCTATCCTGTTATATTTGATCCTGTAGTCTCTCCTGATATATTTTATCCTGTAGTCTCTCCTGATATATTTTATCCTGTAGTCTCTCCTGATATATTTTATCCTGTAGTCTCTCCTGATATCCTGTCGTCTCTCCTCATACGTTTTATCCTGTAGTCTCTCCTGATATCCTGTCGTCTCTCCTCATACGTTTTATCCTGTAGTCTCTCCTGATATCCTGTCGTCTCTCCTCATACGTTTTATCCTGTAGTCTCTCCTAAAATGTTTTATCCTGTAGTCTCTCCTGATATCCTGTAGTCTCTCCTGTTATATTTTATCCTGTAGTTTCTCCTGATCTATTACATCATGTAGTCTCTCCTGATACATTTTATCCTGCAGTCTCTCCTGATATTCTGTAGTCTCTCCTGATATTCTGTAGTCTCTCCTGATATTCTGTAGTCTCTCCTGATATTCTGTAGTCTCTCCTTAAATGTTTTATTCTTTAGTCTCTCTAAAGCAGAGGTCTCCAAACTGCGGCCCGGGGGCCAGATGTGGCCCTTTGCTTGCTTTTATTCGGCCCTTGGGGTGCTTTTTTATTCCTTGGCACCAATGATGGGGCAGAATTCTTCCCAATGATGGGGCACAATTCCTCCCAATGACATCAATGATTGGGCAGAATTCCTCCGAATGATGGGGCAGAATTCCTCCGAATGATGGGGCAGAATTCCTCCCAATGATAGGGCAGAATTCCTCCCAATGACACCAATGATGGGGCAGAATTCCTCCCAATGAAACCAATGATAGGGCAGAATTCCTCCCAATGATGGGGCAGAATTCCTCCCAATGATGGAGCAGAATTCCTCCCAATGACACCAATGATGGGGCAGAATTCCTCCCAATGATGGGGCAGAATTCCTCCCATTGATGGGGCAGAATTCCTCCCAATGACACCAATGATGGGGCAGAATTCCTCCCAATGATGGGGCAGAATTCCTCCCAATGAAACCAATGATAGGGCAGAATTCCTCCCAATGATAGGGCAGAATTCCTCCCAATGACACCAATGATGGGGCAGAATTCCTCCCAATGACACCAATGATGGGGCAGAATTCCTCCCAATGATGGGGCAGAATTCCTCCCAATGATGGGGCAGAATTCCTCCCAATGATGGGGCAGAATTCCTCCCAATGATAGGGCAGAATTCCTCCCAATGACACCAATGATGGGGCAGAATTCCTCCCAATGATGGGGCAGAATTCCTCCCAATGATGGGGCAGAATTCCTCCCATTGATGGGGCAGAATTCCTCCCAATGACACCAATGATGGGGCAGAATTCCTCCCAATGATGGGGCAGAATTCCTCCCAATGAAACCAATGATAGGGCAGAATTCCTCCCAATGATAGGGCAGAATTCCTCCCAATGACACCAATGATGGGGCAGAATTCCTCCCAATGATGGGGCAGAATTCCTCCCAATGATGGGGCAGAATTCCTCCCAATGAAACCAATGATAGGGCAGAATTCCTCCCAATGACACCAATGATGGGGCAGAATTCCTCCCAATGAAACCAATGATGGGGCAGAATTCCTTCCAATGACACCAATGATGGGGCAGAATTCCTCCCAATGATGGGGCAGAATTCCTCCCACTGATGGGGCAGAATTCCTCCCACTGATGGGGCAGAATTCCTCCCAATGACACCAATGATGGGGCAGAATTCCTCCCAATGAAACCAATGATAGGGCAGAATTCCTCCCAATGATGGGGCAGAATTCCTCCCAATGATGGAGCAGAATTCCTCCCAATGACACCAATGATGGGGCAGAATTCCTCCCAATGATGGGGCAGAATTCCTCCCATTGATGGGGCAGAATTCCTCCCAATGACACCAATGATGGGGCAGAATTCCTCCCAATGATGGGGCAGAATTCCTCCCAATGAAACCAATGATAGGGCAGAATTCCTCCCAATGATGGGGCAGAATTCCTCCCAATGACACCAATGATGGGGCAGAATTCCTCCCAATGACACCAATGATGGGGCAGAATTCCTCCCAATGATGGGGCAGAATTCCTCCCAATGATGGGGCAGAATTCCTCCCAATGATGGGGCAGAATTCCTCCCAATGATAGGGCAGAATTCCTCCCAATGACACCAATGATGGGGCAGAATTCCTCCCAATGATGGGGCAGAATTCCTCCCAATGATGGGGCAGAATTCCTCCCATTGATGGGGCAGAATTCCTCCCAATGACACCAATGATGGGGCAGAATTCCTCCCAATGATGGGGCAGAATTCCTCCCAATGAAACCAATGATAGGGCAGAATTCCTCCCAATGATAGGGCAGAATTCCTCCCAATGACACCAATGATGGGGCAGAATTCCTCCCAATGATGGGGCAGAATTCCTCCCAATGATGGGGCAGAATTCCTCCCAATGAAACCAATGATAGGGCAGAATTCCTCCCAATGACACCAATGATGGGGCAGAATTCCTCCCAATGAAACCAATGATGGGGCAGAATTCCTTCCAATGACACCAATGATGGGGCAGAATTCCTCCCAATGATGGGGCAGAATTCCTCCCACTGATGGGGCAGAATTCCTCCCAATGACACCAATGATGGGGCAGAATTCCTCCCAATGAAACCAATGATAGGGCAGAATTCCTCCCAATGATGGGGCAGAATTCCTCCCAATGATGGAGCAGAATTCCTCCCAATGACACCAATGATGGGGCAGAATTCCTCCCAATGATGGGGCAGAATTCCTCCCATTGATGGGGCAGAATTCCTCCCAATGACACCAATGATGGGGCAGAATTCCTCCCAATGATGGGGCAGAATTCCTCCCAATGAAACCAATGATAGGGCAGAATTCCTCCCAATGATAGGGCAGAATTCCTCCCAATGACACCAATGATGGGGCAGAATTCCTCCCAATGACACCAATGATGGGGCAGAATTCCTCCCAATGATGGGGCAGAATTCCTCCCAATGATGGGGCAGAATTCCTCCCAATGATGGGGCAGAATTCCTCCCAATGATAGGGCAGAATTCCTCCCAATGACACCAATGATGGGGCAGAATTCCTCCCAATGATGGGGCAGAATTCCTCCCAATGATGGGGCAGAATTCCTCCCAGTGATGGGGCAGAATTTCTCTCAATGACACCAATGATGAGGTCCAATGACACCAATGATGGGGGATTTTGTACTCCCGATGGCCACAGTCCGGCCCCTTAAAGTCAGTAGGACAGTAATCTGGCCCTTTGTTTAGAAAGTTTGGAGACCCCTGCTCTAAAGAGAGATACATTTTCTAGCTCAGACCTTTCACCATTGTTGTTGCTCTCCTCTAGACATGTTGAATTATATGAAAGTCCCCTTTAATGTCACAAAGCCTCATTGGCACTTCCATGGAGTGTGTCTGGGGCCGGGTGACTTGTTTTCGTTATCGCTCCTGACAATGGCGCCCCCCCCCCCAGTACAATGCAGGACGCAATGTTTTGGCAGCTGCCTCCCTCCGCCGCTCTCTCCGGCACAACAAAGGGAAAAGGAGAGTTGTTTTTGGGAAGTGACTGTTAGTGAAGCCAACTCACAGGGCGCCAGATCCATGACTGTAATCCCCGGGGGGGGGGGAGGGAGACTCAAATATGCCAATAAAAAAAGAGAGAGAGGAAAAAACAGATAGGGCCAAAAAGTGAGAGCCGCCCGCCCTGACACCTCTCGGCGCTAAGCCTATTATACCGCGCTGCTAAATACGGCGAGCGCCGTCCCTCATAACGTTCTGTTTTTCCAGGAGAACAATTGTGAATGCTCCTCTCCGTTCCGCAGTCATTGTCTTGGCACCCCGAGGAGCCTGGACGTCGGGCGGCTTGGCAGCGGGCACCAATGGCATCGCCGCTCTGTTGTGCTCATATTTTTTTTTGTTACCTGCGTAACAGTTTTTCAAGTTTTTAAAAGAAAATTGTGTTCTCAGTGGAGACCGAATTTCGATAAATTATTATTTTTCGCTTATATTTTGCTTTCCACTTTTTCCCTTTCAGCAACATTCAAATGATTATTTTTACAAATTGTTCTGTTTTCATAAAAAAATGTATTTTAGTCCCAATGATGTCGTCACGTCTCTGTGCTCCTCTATGCAATGCAGGCAGATCATGGATGGTGGGTGGAGACGGCAAGGGGCTGCACAGGGTTTCCTGAAAACATCACAGCCCTCTTTCTCAGTACTCCTCTCAAGAGTCCTGATGTAAGCAGTGGGCTGGCTTTTGGGAGGATTTATGCCCCATCATTGGTATCATCGGGAGAAATTGTGCCCCATCATTGGTGTCATTGGGAGGAATTGTGCCCCGTCATTGGGAGGAATTGTGCCCCATCTTTGGTGTCATTGGGAGGAATTGTGCCCCATCTTTGGTGTCTTTAGGAGGAATTGTGCCCCATCATTGCTTTCATTGGGGGAAAAAAAGGATTTTTGTACTCACCGTAAAATCCATTTCTCTGAGTTCATAGACGGACACAGCCTTCATTGACCTTAGGGTTATGCTTCTTCCTAAGGTCAATGAATGCTGTGTCCGTCTATGAACGAAAGAGAAATGTACCCCATCATTGGTGTCATTGGGAGAAACTGTGCCTCATCATTGATGTCATTGGGAGGAATTGTGCCTCATCATTGATGTCATTGGAAGGAATAGTGTCCCATCATTGGGAGGAATTGTGCCCCATCATTGGGAGGAATTGTGCCCCATCATTGGCGTCATTGGGAGGAATTGTGCCCCATCATTGGGAGGAATTGTGCCCCATCATTGGTGTCATCGGGAGAAATTGTGCCCTGTCATTGGGAGGAATTGTGCCCCATCATTGGTGTCATTGGGAGGAATTGTGCCCCATTGTTGGTGTCATCAGGAGAAATTATGCCCCATCATTGGTGTCATTGGGAGGAATTGTGCCAAATCATTGGGAGAAACTGTGCCCCACCATTGGTGTCATCGGGAGGAATTGTGCCCCATCATTGGTGTCATTGGGGAAAAGTGTGCCCCATCTTTGGTGTCATTGGGAGGAATTGTGCCCCATCATTGGTGTCATTGGGGAAAAGTGTGCCCCATCATTGGTGTCATTGGGGAAAAGTGTGCCCCATCATTGGTGTCATTGGGAGGAATTGTGCCCCATCATGGGTGTCATTGGGAGGAATAGTGCCCCATTTTTGGTGTCATTGGGAGAAACTGTGCCCCGTCATTGGGAGAAACTGTGCCTCATCATTGGTGTCATTGGGAGGAATTGTGCCCCAAATGAGGAGGAATGAGGGACATTGCTCCAAATCAGGGACAGTTGGGAGCTATGTTAAAGCCACAGCATGCCACGGTATGTTTTAGGTGGCCAGTTGGGGAATAGGGTGACCACATTTCCAAACTACCATTCAGGGACACCCCCCCCCCCCCCCCTCCCAAAAATCAGCTTGTGCTGTAACGAATCACAGTACAGTGATTGGACACAAGAGGCGGGATTTATGATTTCTCCAATCACAAGCAGGGGGCGGGATTGTGCTCCTCCAGGTATTCCCGGCCAGGACAAGTACTGTCAGTGAGTAAAGCGGTGATGTGGCGGACATTTTTGGGGGCATCAGATTGGCCGGGGGGGGGGGGGCTGTGTCAGTTTCATTCCGGGACACTGTATTGTCCTGGAAAGAAGGTGCCCGGGACAGACCTGCAAAATGCGGGACTGTCCCGGGCAATCCGGGACACGTGGTCACCCTAGTTGGGGGGGGCAGTAAAAACGTGGATTCACCATTTTTTTTTACCGTCACTTTGCCACGCCGTGTAAACAAGACCTTGATTCCCCTTCTGTGGTCAGTGACAACCCCCTGGTTACATTGTATGCGATGATCTGAAAGCAGGTCAGAATCAGATAGTTCAAAAGTAAACAGCTCCCGCTATGCTTCTGCTTTCATTTTATTCCAGGGAGAACGCATTACCAGCAGCTGTCACCGGGTGGTGCTGTGATATACAAAACGACAAGAGGAATGTTTCATCCCAGTGCAAAGTTATGATACCTCCTCCTCCTCCATGCAGAGTGTATACCTCCTCCATGCAGAGTGTATCACCGATCGGGGGAACCCTACAGAAGTCAAAATATAAAATTAAAAATAAGAGAAAAAAAAACATTTACAGCAACTGAGCAGTATCAATAAATATAGAACCAAAATGTGATTAGATGCAGCCGGCCGAATGATGGTCAACCCTCTGAGACTGATTGGGTAGAGGCTTTTAATTGGCTGCATGCTGTGGAAAAGGGGGGGGGGGTTGACATTGGAGTCTCTAAGACATGAACCCCAGGGCTAAGCAAAGATCATGAGAGCCTCATTTCCCTAACATTTCCATGAAAATCGGAAATATTTTTGTGTACTTTCACCATTTTGAGGAAAGCAGCTAAGAGTGGCCTGGTAAACATGTGAAAAGGATCCTAGAGCGCCACCTACTGGCTATATTGAGCATAGCAGCCAAGAGTGGCCTTGTAAATATGTGAAAAGGATCTTAGAGCTCCACCTACTGGGTATTCTGAATTCTACGGGAGAGGTGGGTGGGGATCTTGACAACGGAGTCCCTAAGAGACATACAACCTGGGGGGCTAAGGAAAATTGAGAGCTTAATTTCCCTAATATTTCTGTGAAAATCAGATTTTAGTGTCATTTCACCATTTTGAGCAAAGCAGCTAAGAGTGGCCTGGTAATTATGTGAAAAGGATCCTAGAGCTCCACCTACTGGCTATATTGAGCAAAGCAGCTAAGAGTGGCCTGGTAACTGTGTGAAAAGGATCTTAGAGCGCCACCTACTGGCTACATTGAGCATAGCAGACAAGAGTGGCCTTGTAAATATGTGAAAAGGATCTTAGAGCTCCACCTACTGGGTATTCTGAATTGTACGGGAGAGGTGGTTGAGAATCTTGACAACGGAGTCCCTAAGAGACATACAACCTAGGGGGGCTAAGGAAAATTGAGAGCTTAATTTCCCTAATATTTCTGTGAAAATCAGATTTTAGTGTCATTTCACCATTTTGAGCAAAGCAGCTAAGAGTGGCCTGGTAACTATGTGAAAAGAATCTTAGAGCTCCACCTACTGGCTATATTGAGCATAGCAGCCAAAAGTGGCTTTTTGGGCCAGATTCTCGTACAATTGCGGCGGTGTAACGTAACCCGTTTACGTTACACCGCCGCAAGTTTTCAGTTTTAGTGCCCGATCCACAAAGCACTTACATGGAAACTTGCGGCGGTGTATCGTAAATACGTCCGACGCAAGGCGGTCCAAATCGAATGGGCGGGTACAATTTAAATTAGGCGCGCTCCCGCGCTGGACCTACTGCGCATGCTCCGTTTCGTAACTCCCGCTGTGCTTTGCGCGAAGTGACGTCATTTTTTCGAACGGCGACGCGCGTAGCGTACTTCCGTATTCACGGACGCGTTACGCAAACGACGGCCATACTTTATACAGCAATACGATTGCTGTGTAAAGTTAGGGCAGGTCAAACGACGACTAAAATTGCGACGGGAAACTAGAGTAGCGGCGACGTAGCGAACGCGAAAAACCGCCGTGGATCGCCGTAACTGCTAATTTGCAAACCCCACGCTGGTTTACGACGCGAACTCCCCCCAGCGGCGGCCGCGGTATTGCATCTTAAGATCCGACAGTGTAAAACAATTACACCTGTCGGATCTTAGGGCTGTCTATGCGTATACCTATGAATCAGTCGCATAGATACTCTGAGAGATACTCCGTCGTATCTCCGCTGTGAATCTGGCCCATTGTTTGGAAATATGTGAAAAGGATCTTTGAGCTCCACCTACTGGGTATTCTGAATTCTGGGGAAGAGGTGGGTGAGAATCTTGACACTGGAGTCCCTAAGAGACATACAACCTAGGGGGCTAAGGAAAATTGAGAGCTTAATTTCCCTGATATTTCTGTGAAAATCTGATGATTTTATTGTACTTTCGCTATTTTGAGCAAAGCAGCTAAGAGTGGCCTGGTAAATATGTGAAAAGGATCTCTGAGCTCCCCCTACTGGCTTAAAAATTTACTTTTCATAATTTTGAGCGAAGCAAATGTGCCTATTACCCAGCATGCACCTGTGAGACCTGGAAATGTGACTAAAAAACCGTACCAACAATACAACACGGGTGCGTTTTTGATGCGTTTTTGACATGTTTCCGCCGTGCAACGGTGGGAGGAGTCCCATCGGATTTAAAGGGATTGCGTTTCCAGCACTGTAAAAACGCAGCACAATTGCATGAGTGTGAAAGCAGCCTTATTCTTCTTGATGCTCGCATCAAATGATCGATCGATCGCATGCAGATATTGATACATGCGCAGGCGCTTTTCTGCTCTGCGACGTGAAACGCCGCAGGGAGATGTTGGCAGCTGCAGATTTCTTTTGTAACCAATTGGCAGGATTGTGTCTCCTGGCACCCGGTGTTATACGGAAGATGGCGATCAGTGTCGGGAAAAGGGCGCGGTACCCCCCAGGGGTTCTTCCAATGATATTGATGAGCGCGTTTGCGTTGTCAAAGCCCCGCCCCCGGAATGTTTGTGTTTTTCACACCTCCGTAAGGAAACGCCCTCCGCGCTGAGAAATGACAGAAAGTGGAAGAGAAGAGGAAAGGTCCCTCTGATGAAGAACCAGACAGCGAAACGCACAAAGGAAACGCAGAGCTGAGAAATGATTGACTTCTCCGTTTCTTACTGTGTGTCAGGACACTTTTACCCCCCTTCCTGCCCAGGCCGGTTTTCAGCTTTCAGCGCTGTCACACTTTGAGTTTTTTTATTTTTTGCTAAACAAATGAAAAAAGACAGACATTTAAAATAAAGTTAGTTTCTGTTATAACATTTTGCAAACAGGTAATTTTTCTCCTTCACTGATCGACACTGATGAGGCGGCACTGATATGCAGCACTGATAGGCATCACTGATTTGCAGTACTGATGGGCACGAATAGGCGGCACTGATTGGCAGTACTGATGGGCACTGATCAGCAGTACTGATGGGCACGAATAGGCGGCACTGATAGGCGGTACTGATGGGCACTGATATGTGGCACTTATTGGCATCACTGATTTGCAGCACTGATGGGCACGAATAGGCAGCACTGAAGGGCACTGATAGGCGGCACAGATTGGCAGTACTGATGCAAAAATTGTGGCTCCATTGTATTACTTTGCCCAGGGGCCCATGATGCTGTTAAGATGGCCCTGCACACGCACACTGGGCACTGCTGTTCTCCCATCCCCCCCACTGGGTATTATTGTTTCTCACCATGTGTTTCTCACCTATTACATAGTCCCAGGGCCGGACTTACCATTGGGCCAATAGGGGGCCCCGGGCCCAATCGCAGCAACCCCCCGTTTGCGGCAATCGCGGCAACCCCCTCCCACAATTTCGCGGCAATCCCCTCCCGAAATTTTGCGGCAATCCCTTCCTGCAATTTCGCCTCAATCCCCTGTTTTTTGCAGCAATTGCGGCACCGCCCCCTCGCTTAACAACTTAGAACTTCGGCGGATGCATGTAATCCTCGCCCCCCCCCCCCCCCCGCTTCAACAACTTCAGCGGATGGATGTAATTCTTGCCAGCCCCCCCCGCTCAACAACTTTGATGCAGGTGTGTAAGGGGCCCCAAAATTACTGAAGGCGGCGCGCCCTCCGTCCAGCGAAGTATGATCGGTTGGCGCACTGCAAGCCCCCACCCGCTCTTCGATAGGTCGGTCGCGGGATCCAGCCCCCCCCCCCTCAACAACTATGATCGGTTGGCGGTAACAGCTTCTCTGCTCCAGGGGGCACCTTCGATTATTAAGCTCAGGGGCCCCCACCACCCTAAGTCCTGCCCTGCATAGTCCGGACCCCTTCACTCCATACTGTGTTGTGTATTACATGGTCCTGATGAAGATCCTAAACCCAGAAGAAGCCGTCCAGAAGGGTCAGAGGGATCTGGTGGACATTGGGGAGCAGAGTTCATCTTTAATGCTTTCTTGCATTATTGCGTTGCAACAGTCCAAACATACAGTCCACGTGGAGTCATGCAAAATAAAGTAGGTGAAAGGTCCCTCCTCTGAAGTTATCCGCCGCATTCCTGGGAATTATTGATGTCATAACCATGACCTGATAACATATCTATAGGCCCCGGCTATCTGCTCGGTCAATAATGAGGAAGGGCCCGATCCTTGGACGAGTCACTTTTTTATGGCTCGTTGCTCCTTGCAAAAAAAAAATTGAGGGGTATTGTATATTGTGGAGATGGAAACCCCTCTTGTATGCTGGGTATGTTACACTCAAGGCGTTAATAAATTCCAGCACGTTGGTTGGACTCGTTGAGTTGTACACAGGAATGCGGTTCTTCTTTATTTGCATTGTTCGGGGTTTGCTCACATGAGGGTGGTTTTCTGTAGAAGAATGTTGAGCGAAAAAGATTTAGATTTTACTATTTACTATTTATTAGTTACAAATAGTTACATAGTAGTCAGTCTGAAAAAAAGATACAAGTCCATCTAGTTCAACCAATAAAAGGAAAAACAAAAACAAACAAACAAACAAAAAAGAAATCTTCTGAGTTGGCCAGAACCACCTCTGGAGGGAGTCTATTCCACATTTTCATGGCTCTTACTGTGAAGAAACCTTTCCGTATTTGGAGATTAAGGCCCGGATTCACGTAGCACTTACGCCGACGTATCTCGAGATAAGTGTAACGATGCGCCGTCGTATCTGTGCGCTGTGCCCATAGAACTAGATACGCCTGAAAAAAGGCTTCTTACGACCAACGTAACTTGCCTACGCCGGCGTATATTGGGCGCATATTTACGCTGGAGGCATATGGGAAATTCGATTCCCATATGCAAATGAGTGAGATACGCTGTTTCACAAACGTACTTGCGCCCGGCGCATTAATATACGCTGTTTACGTAAGTCGTACGTCCGGCGTAAAGTTAAGCCTCATAAAGCAGGGGTAAGTCATGTTAAGGTATGGACCAGGGAACAGCCGTCGTATTTTACGTCGTTTACGTAGTAGTTCGTGAATAGGGCTGGGTGTAGGTTACGTCACGTCGTAGGCAGTGATTCGAAGTATCTTATGGAGTATTTACGACGTGATTCTGACGCATGCGTACTGGGATGCGTCCACGGGACGGCGCATGCGCCGTTCGTTCGGCCCATCATTTGCATGGGGTCACGCTTCATTTAAATGGATCACGCCCACCTTCCACCTACTTTGAATTAGGCGGGCTTACGCCGAGGAATTTACGTTACGCCAGCGCAACGTTGGGAGCGAGTGCTTTGTGAATACTGTGCTTGCCGCTCTGCTATACGTCGGCGTAGAGTATATTCGATACGCTACGCCGGCATAACTATGAGCCGCTCTACGAAAATCTGGGCCTAAATCTTTTTTTTCCTGTAGAAGTAAAGAGTGCCCCCTTGTCCTCTGTGATGACCCCAAAGCAGGGGTTTCAAACTGGAGGCCCTCCAGCTTTTGGAAAAATACGGTTTCGGCATTTCAGCTTCCCCACTGGTACTGCCTATAAGGGGAGCAGTACCAGCCCTTCTACTCTAATAAAGTAGAATGGCTAGTGGCTAGTGAAGGGGGAGAGGGGGCTTTGGTGGCATGGGGGGGGGGGGGTGCGGGAGTTGTCCGGCCGCCATGGGAGAGACCTGTCAAAGTGGGCCGGTCTGGATGAAGTCCAGGGCCAAATTTCTGTCCCAGTCCATCCCTGTATTGAACCCTACAGACTAAGACTGGGACGCCATTAAAGTCCATGTGTGTGTAAAGGCAGGCGTCCCAATACTTTTGGAAATGATGTGTATGTATTTTAATGGTCTATTCAGCTTTTTTACCTGGAGTATAGCTTTAAGACCCCGGAGCCAAAGCATCAAGGGTCTGGCAGCATTCTTCATTTAATGGAAGGAGAGATAAATACGGTTCGGGAATGTTTCCACAAAAGGCCTGCAGGATTACAGCATGGAGCTCAGCATGGAAGAAAAGCACGAGATCTTCCAATCCTATCGTCCCCTGGCCTGGAACAGAATGTTACGCCGTAATCACGGCTTCTGTACACGTTCTGGGCAACGATCCAGAGGTGGCCCATGACACTCTGAAGATCACTCAATGGCTCGATGTGTCCCTCGCACATGGCTGCAACCCATCAAAGAGCGCAGTGTGTGGGCAATAGGCCCGCCCACCTCTCTTGGCGGGACCGCACGAGCGAGACCGGCACATGTACGTGCAGACCACACAGAGAGGGCCAGGAAAGGGCCTTCAGCATAGGGACTGAGCCCATCGGTGCGCACAGACTGTCTATTGCATTAGGCTGTGCACCCCAAAGCTCAAAGACACATGTGTATGTGTTGTGTATATATATATATATACTGACAGGGACGGATTCAGATACCTGAGCGTATCTGTCCGGCCCGCGTAACATATCTCCGATATGTTACGCCGCTCTAACTTTGGGCGCAAGTTCTTTATTTAGAAAGAACTTGCGCCCTTAGTTACAGCGGCGTAACGTATGTGTTGCGGCGTAAGGCCGCGTAATTCAAATGGGGATGTTGGGGGCGTGTATTATTTAAATCTAACTTGACCCCGCGTTTTTGACGTATTATTTGAACGGCGCATGCGCTGTCCGTTAAATATCCCAGTGTACATTGCTCTAAATGACGTCGCACAATAGCCGTATTCGCGAACGACTTATGCAAACGACGTAAAATTCCAAAACCCGGCGCGGGAACGACGGCCATACTTAACATTAGCTACCCCTCATATAGCAGGGGTAACTATACGCCGGAAAAAGCCGAACGCAAACGACGTAAAAAAAAAGCGCCGGGCGGTCGTTTGTTTCTGAATCGGCGTAAATCCTCATTTGCATATTCCTCACGTAAAAATACGGAAGCGCCACCTAGCGGCCAGCCTGGAATTGCAGCCTAAGATCCGACGGTGTAAGACACTTACACCTGTCGGATCTTAGGGATATCTATGCGTAACTGATTCTCTGAATCAGTCGCATAGATACGACCGGCGGAACGCAGAGATACGACGGCGTATCAGGAGATACGCCGTCGTATCTCTTTCTGAATCCGGCCCACAGTGTCAATATAGCAGTGGATGGTGTCAGTAGGGCAGAAATTGCTGTCAGTTAAGCAGTAGACGGAGTCAGTAGTTTATATTTTTACTTTTTAAAATTGTTATTTTCAATTGTATTTCTTATAATAATTTTTGGGGATTTCGACATTTTCACTTAGGGGTGTACTCACTTTTGTTGCCAGCGGTTTAGACATTAATGGCTGTGTGTTGAGTTATTTTGAGGGGACAGCAAATTTACACTGTTAAGCCTCATACACACGATCTGACTTTTCCGTGGATTTTTGTCCGAAGGGCGTTGGGCGTGAACTTGGTATGCATACACACGGCAGGACTTTTTCAGCAAACTTTCCCAAAATCAGGTGGTTTTTCAGCTCTTTATCGCCACCCTTTGGTTGACTTCTGTATTGTTGTCTGATCTTTTGCATTGGTTCTGAGCATGCGTGTTTGTACTTTGGACTTAAGTCCGATGGATTTTTGTACACACGGCGGGACTTTGCTCCGTAGGACTTTTGTTGCCGGAAAGTTTGTCCGTTTGCACAGCAAACTTTTGTCCGATGAAAACCGGAAAAGTTTGCCCGATGGAGCGTACACACGGTCGGATTTTTTGAAAAACCTGCTCATTTTGAAGTTTGTTTTCAAAAAGTCAGATCATGTGTATGGGCCTTAAAGTGGAGTTCCACCCAAAAATGGGACTTCCGCTTTTCGGAACCCTCCCCCCTCCGGTGTCACATTTGGCACCTTTCATTGGGGAGGGGGTGCAGATACCTGTGTAAGACAGGTATTTGCACCCACTTCCGTCAATACACTCCTGCCACTGTCACGCCCCTTCTCGCACCCCCCGCTGTGTTCTGGGAAACACACTGGGGTAGATTCAGGTAGGGGCGCGCAATTATACGGCGGCACAGCGTATCGTATTTACGCTACGCCGCCGTAACTTACAGGAGCAAGTGCTGTATTCACAAAGCACTTGCTCCGTAAGTTGCGGCTGCGTAGCGTAAATGGGGCCAGCGTAAGCGCGTGTAATTCAAATGTGGATGAGGGGGCGTGTTTTATGTAAATATATGATGACCTGACGTGATTGACGTTTTGTACAGACGGCGCATGAGCCGTCCGTGTACATATCCCAGTGTGCATTGCTCCCAAGTACGGCGCAACGACGTATTGGTTTCGGCGTGAACGTAAATTACGTCCAGCCCTATTCGCGAACGACTTACGCAAACGACGTAAAAAATTCAAATTTCGAAGCGGGAACGACGTCCATACTTAACATTGGCTGCGCCTCCTAATAGCAGGAGCAACGTTACGACGGAAACGACTTATGCAAACTACGAAAAAAACTACCGAAGGGCGCATGTACATTTGTGAATCGGTGTAAATAGGTAATTTGCATACTCTACGCTGAAAACGACGGGAGCGCCACCTAGCGGCCAGCGTGAGAATGCACCCTAAGATACGACGGCGTAAGAGACTTATGCCAGTCGTATCTTAGGCTAATGTCGGCGTATCTTGCTTTCTGAATACAGAAAGAAGATACGCCGGCGCAGATTTGAATTTACGCGGCGTATCTATGGATACGCAGGCGTAAATTCTCTCTGAATCCGGGCCACTGTTCCCAGAAGAGAGCGGAGACCAGTGACGGCGCGCCGCACTACTCGGGCATGCGCAGTAGGGAACCTGGCAGTAAAGGCCGCAGCGCTTCACTTCCCGATTCGCTCACCGAGGATGGCGGCGGGTGCAGCCGAGGGAGGAGCGATAGCTCGGCCTCGGCTGCCGACATCGCGGACACCCTGGACAGGTAAGTGTCCATATTTTAAAAGTCAGCAGCTGCAGTATTTGTAGCTGCTGGCTTTTTAAAAAAAAAAATTGGCGGAACCTCCGCTTTTATACAAGCTGTACACTCACTTCTTTACATTGTAGCAAAGTGTAATTTCCTCAGTGTTGTCACATGAAAAGATAATAAAATGTTTACAAAAGTGTGAGGGGTGTACTGACTTTTGTGAGATTTGTGAGACACTACCTGCCTGGAGTTTGCATGTTCTCCCTGTGTCTGCGTGGGTTTCCTCCGGGTACTCCGGTTTCCTCCCACACTCCAAAGACATGTTGGTAGGTTAATTGGATCCTGTCTAAATTGGCCCTAGTATCTGTATGCAGTGGCGGTGCCCACATAGTGGGCGCAGGAGCGCCGCTCCCTCTCTCCTGCACCCGTCACTCAACAATACATAGATGCAATCTATGCATTGTCGCCGCTGCCGCCCACTACTGGCAGCATTCTAAGGGGAAAACTGGTGGCGACAATTGATGAAACAGTGGCTGTGTTTGATGACACAGTGGCAACAATTATTGGCACAGTGGCGACAATTAATGGCACAGTGGCAACAATGCACAGTGGCGACAATTAATGACACAGTGGCTGCATTTGATGGCACAGTGGTGACAATTGATGGCACAGTGGCTGCGTATGATGGCACAGTGGCGACAATTGATGGTGGCACAGTGGCTGTGTTTGATGGCACAGTGGCTGCGTTTGATGGCACAGTGGCAACAATTGATGGCACAGCGGCGACAATTAATGGCACAGTGGCTGCGTTTGATGGCACATAGGTGACAATTGATGGCACGGTGGCGACAATTGATGGCACAGTGACTGCATTTGATGGCACAGTGGCTGCGTTTGATGGGCAAATTGGTGACAATTGATGGCACAGTGGCTGCGTTTGATGGCACAGTGGCTGTGTTTGATGGCACAGTGGCTGCGTTTGATGGCACAGTGGCGACAATTAATGGCAAGGGGGCGACAAATAATGGCACAGTGGAGACAATTAATGGCACAGTGGCTGCGTTTGATGGGCACAGTGGCGACAATTGATGGCACAGTGGCTGTGTTTGATGGCACATTGGCAACAATTGATGGGCACAGTGAGGCTGCAATTGATTTTTTTTTTTTTTTGTTTGTTTGCGCCCCCCCCCCCCGCCCCCCAAAAAGAAATGTTGAGCACCAGCCGCCACTGTCTGTATGTATGATTGCAAGTTAGGGACCTTAGAGTGTAAGCTCCTTGAAGGTAGGGACTGATGTGAATGTACAATGTATATGTAAAGCACTGCGTAAATTGACAGCGCTATATAAGTACCTGAAATAAATAAATGTGTCCGTCGTACTGAAATGTCCGGAGAGCCGGGCTCCAGGTAATACCAATAATCATATAAATTCTATAAAATTTGTCTTGCCAAGCAATTAGAAATTGAAGGTAAAATCATTTTAGCAATGTCTCGATCACCTCGGTGCGCCTAATCTCTGCTCAGATCCCTCGCTCCAGCCTACGGCCCCCTCCTGAAACGCAGCTGCTGCCAAAAAAAAAATAAAAAAAAAAATAAACCACCTGCTTTTACTACATATCCAAAATAAGCGCAGAGTTTGTCACCGCGCCGAGAAAACAGGGAGGACGTTCCCAGATCTGAGTCCAGGTGCACCCCTCCTCCTCCACCTGCCATCCAAAACAAAATGATGCAACGGCCGGGAGATGCGTCTTGTCAACAATGATGAAACTGTTGCACGGCGGGAGGGTGGGCAGAGCGGGAGGTGACATCTGCCTCTCTCCGAGGGTGACGGTGACATGGGCCACAGGGGGGGGAAGGTTGGCAGGGGGGGGGTCAGGGTACACCTGTTGGATGATATTTATCAGGGGAAAGAAGGAGTAGAGTTGCCCTTGTTGGGGGGGGGGGGGATGATAAAACAACAAAGGCTCCAACAGCTGCGTCTTCCTGGCCTGACATCAGTCACCGGGCCCCGAGGAAAGGATATTATTACACTGCGATCGCATAAACAGACGGCGAAAGGGGACAGAGGAATGCGCGCTGAAGTATGGCGACAGTTATGTGGCATTAGTGGATGCTAATGATGTCACTGATAGTTGCCAAACAGTGACGCCATTTCGGGCTTATTCACCCATGTAATGGTGGCCATACGCGCTTCGATTTGTTTTTTCATTCGATCGATCCGTATTGGTAAACAATTGATTAGTGATAACTTCCCTTCCTATCAATTTAGATTGGACTCGATCAAACTCGATCAAATAAAAATAAAAAAAGGTGATTGGCAAGGGTGGAAAATTATCGATCGGGGCACTTAGATGCATTGGCCCCGATTCAGTAAGCAATTGCGCCTGCGTAACCATAGTTACGCAGCGCAATTGCTGACTTGCGCCGGCGTAACGAGTTCTCCTGATTGAGAGAACTCGTTACGCCGACTGCAGCCTAAAATCTGCGTGGCATAAGGCTCTTATGCCACGCAGATTTTAGGCTGCATTCTTGCGTTGACCGCTAGGGGGCGCTCCCATTGTGGTCAGCGTATAGTATGCAAATTGCATACTTACGCCGATTCACAATGTTGCGCGGGCCCTGCGTACGCAAGTTACGGAGTTTCCGTACGGTGTCTTTAGTGTAAGGCTGCCCCTTCTAATAGTAGGGGCAGCCAATGCTAAAATATACCCTCCGTTCCCGCGTCGTGAAATTTGAATTTCACGCCGTTTGCGTAAGTGATACGTGAATGGCGCTGGACGCCATTCACGTTCACTTTGAAGCAAATGACGTCCTTGCGACGTCATTTGCCGCAATGCACGTCGGGAACATTTACATTGCGCACGCTTACGCCGGGCAATTTTGCCGGCGCGCCCTCGCAATTTACGGAGCTACTGCTCCGTGAATCGAGGGCAGCGCAAAATATTTGCGGGGGTGCAGGGCAAAATCGTTGCCCTGCGCCTCTGCAAATAGAGCGCAGATCTCTTTGAATCCGGGCCATTGTTCATTAATTCGATCGTATTTTTTGTATGACCTGATTATGCATGCTTAAAATGCAACAAGCATGATCAATAATTTAGGCATAGGTGTGCGCAGCCTATTGCATTAGAGCAGGGGTCTCCAAATTGCGGCCCGAGGGCCAGATGTGACCCTTTGCTACCTTTTATCCGGCCCTTGGGGCACTATTACTCCCACTGACACCAACAATGGGGCACTATATCTTCCACGATATCCCCAAGGGGATACTATTCCTCCTACTAACGGGGTACTACTCCTCCTCCTATTGACCACCGACCCTAAGGCCATATTTATTTTCACCAATGCTGGGCCTGGGCCATTTTCTGCCTTTGCTGGCCACAATCCGGCCCGCCTCAAAAAGGACAACAAACTGGCCCTTTGTTTGAAAAGTTTGGAGACCCTGCATTAGAACATAGGTGTCAAACACAAGGCCTAGGGGCCAAATCCAGCCCTCCAGGCCATTTCATGTGGCCCTCACACCTCTTCTGTAGCTCCAGCCCTTCTCTGTTCCTACTCCAGATCCCTACTTTCTGCTTTCAAGCAATGCATATAGCTTGGTGTTTACAAGTTAAAAACATTTTTTTTGCTAGAAAATTACTTAGAACCCCCAAACATTATATATATATTTTTTTTCTAACATCCTAGAGAATAAAATGGCGGTCGTTGCAATACATTTTGTCCTACAAGCGCACTTTTTTTGGAAAAAAAAAACATTTTTTTTCATAAAACAATTTTTTTTTTCATAAAAAAATAAGACAACAGTAAAGTTAGCCCAATTTTTTTTTTTTTATATTGTAAAAGATAATGATACACAGAGTAAATTGATACCCAACATGTCACTCTTCAAAGTTGGGATGGCGACAAACTTTTACCCTTAAAAATCTCCATAGGCAACGTTTAAAAAATTCTACAGGTTGCATGTTTTGAGTTACAGAGGAGATCTAGGGCTAGAATGATTGCTCTCGCCCTAACGATCGCGGCGATACCTCACGTGTGTGGTTTCTGTTTACGCTGCTCATGTATGCATTCTCTTCTGCACGCGAGCTCGTCGGAACGGGGCACTTTAAAAAAATATATATATATTTTTTTTCTTATTTGTTTTACTTTATTTTTTTTATTTTGACACTGTTTTTTTTAAAAAAAAATGGATCACTTTTATTCCTATTACAAGGAATGTAAACATCCCTTGTACTGTGAAGCCGTGTGCACGCGACCGTTTTTCATGATGAGAAAATTTTTTTTTTTTTTAATTGGTCGTTAAAAACAATCGTGTGTTTGCTCCAGATCATTTTTCTCGTCGAGAAAAATGGGCATTAAAAATGTAGAACCTGCTCTATTTTTTCACGTCGTCGTTTTTCTCGACGTGAAAAATGGTCGTGTATAGGCTTTAACGACGGGGGAAAAAAACGCGCTTGCTCAGAAGCAAGTTATGAGAAGGGGGCGTGCGCGTCGCCGGCGGCGCTCGCGCGCCCCCCCCCAGTGGCTGGGGAGCGGAGACCGTCCAAAGACGTCCTCCCGGCAATTGAGAGACACCTTGTGGCCGTCTTTTGTCAATTGCCTAGATGGTTAAGAGCATTGGGCAGAAGTGACGTATTGACGTTGCTTCCGCCCTACAGTGGTATGGAGACGGGTGGGGACCATCTACCCCTTACTCGTCTCCAGGCCACTGACGTGAGAGGAGCCAATCGCCTCTGCCGTTGTCGGCGGCTTCGGTACGCTGCGGAGGGCACCGGGTTAGCGTCTGTGTATCCCCCGATCCCCTTTGTGACGGTTTGGAATTTATGTATTTTTTTATAGGAGAGGCGAGCATTGGAACATTCATACTTGTGAAAGATACAAAGCCCCTCTTTCCATTGGGCCCCACTCGTGCGCCTGACATTGACGTCTTTTGTGATGTATGGCCTGACATATAGAACTCACCACCTGCTTTATATTATCACAGACAGACCCTCCGAGGGAATCATCTGCCGGCATTTTTTTCCACAGTACAAAAGGTAGAATTTGTCCGGAAAGGAAATTTAATACGCAGTGTATAATGCCCCGATAATGCATGACAGCGCGGTGTGCCGCTATCGCGTCTCGTGCGGCCACCAGTCTATACAGATTGATATATAGCCCAGGTCTAGGGGGGGCTTTAGGTCCCATAATGGAATTCAAGACTTGCAGTTTGTTCTACAAATAAGATGCTTTATTATACAAAATAAAAAAGTGATTTAGTATTGATTCATGGAAAATCACATTTGGATGCCGTCTCCCCCATATTAACCCCGGGATAAAACAAAATTGGAGGGGGAGAAGACAATTTAAAAAATTCTGAAAAATACTAAAACAAAAACATCATATGCAGCCACTGTGCCCATCATATGCAGCCACTGTGACCATGAAATGCAGCCACTGTGCCCATTAATTGCAGCCACTGTGCCCATCATATGCAGCCACTGTGCCATCAATTGCAGCTACTGTGCCCATGAAATGCAGCCACTGTGCTCATCAATTGCAGCCACTGTGCCCATCATATGCAGCCACTGTGCCCATCAATTGCAGCTACTGTGCCCATGAAATGCAGCCACTGTGCTCATCAATTGTAGCCAATGTGCCCATCATATGCAGCCTCTGTGCCCATGAAATGCAGCCACTGTGACCATGAAATGCAGCCACTGTGCCCATCAATTGTAGCCAATGTGCCCATCATATGCAGCCTCTGTGCCCATGAAATGCAGCCACTGTGACCATGAAATTCAGCCACTGCGCCCATCATATGCAGCCTCTGTGCCTATCATATGCAGCCACTGTGCCCCTACAATTGCAGGTGGTCACCTAGGAGTTTAAAGCAGAGGTTCCGCGGTCCATCGTTTTCTTTTTTTCTTTCTGTTTATTCAATGGTGTTCCAGATTACATCTTAGTAATCACTTTGGCGCTGTAAATCATCCCCTGTCCGTTTTCGTATAAAATATTAACTTTTAAAAAACGATCTTGCCATTTTCCATTTTGCTTGTGGGCATTGTGAAGCCCATGGTTCTGAGAAGGGCTGCAAGACTCTAGACCTTGCCCTAGGATTGGACTACATCACCCTTTAGCGAAAACACCAGAGAGCAGGAGATTTTTGTTGTATTATTCCCCTACAATTGCAGCCACTGTGCCCAAAAAATTGCAGCCACTGTGCCCATCATATGCAGCCACTGTGCCCATCAATTGAAGCCACTGTGCCCATCAAATGCAGCCGCTGTTTTCTTTCGTTGAGGGGATGCCTGGGGGACTAAGACTGGGATGCCATTAAAGTTCATGGCCCGGATTCAGAAACATCTGCCTATCTTTAGGCGGCCGCAGAGTATCTCATATATGCTATGCCGCCGTAACTTTGAGAGGCAAGTCCTGTATTCAGAAAGAACTTGCGCCTAAAGTTACGGTGGCGTAGCGTATATTGGCCGGCGTAAGCCCGCCTAATTCAAAAAAGGCTGGTAGGGGGCGTGTTGTATGCCAATTAGCCGTGACCCCACGTAATTAACGTTCTTATTGAACGGCGCATGCGCCGTCCGTGAAAATATCCCAGTGCGCATGCTCCAAATTATGCCGCAAATAGTCAATGCTTTAGACGTGAACGTAACTTACGCACAGCCCTATTGCCTACGACTTACGCAAACGACGCAAAATTCGACGCTGGCCTGACGTCCATACTTAACATTGGCTACGCCTCATAGAGCAGGGGTACCTTTACGCCGGAAAAAGCCTTACGTAAACGACGTAAAAAAATGCGCCGGGCGGACGTACGTTTCTGAATCGGCGTATCTCGCTAATTTGCATATTCAAGGCGGAAATTAACGGAAGCGCTACCTAGCGGCCAGCGTAAAATTGCACACAATTATACGCCGGCGTATGCTAGTTACGTCGGTGGAGGAAGCCTATTTTTTCAACGTATCTGCCTTTGAGAATCGGTGTAAAGATATGATGGCGCAGATTTGAAATTACGGCGGCGTATCTGGAAATACGCCGCCGTAAGTTCTATCTGAATCCGGGCCATAGTGTGTATGTGATCTGGCACACAGCTGCCACCCTGTAACAGTAAAACTGCTATAGGGCGGTCATTAAGCGGTATGGCACTGCACACATAGGCAGTGAGGGTTTTTGTGCCGCAGTAAGCGGTAAAAATGCGGTTTTCATGTGTATTGCACAAGTTTGATTCCAGCTGAACGCCGGAGAATAATAAGGATTTATAAAATATGTGTAAACATTTTTTTTTTCACCATGAAATGTGGATCGGGGCCATAACCTGAACTGACCATAACCCAGATCCGATATCGGCCCGCAATACCTCCCCGGCTTGTTTTGCCTCGCCTGGGCCCAGGCAGGAAATGTCCTCATTCTGTTTATATTCTGACGCACTCCCTCTGAAAGGTTACCAGACCCAAACAATGGCTTACATTTCATGGCTTTTCACAGATGTTTAGTCTCTCGCTGGTTTTCGAATTAAGACAGCTCAATTCTCCGTATTTTTAGTAAAACCGACACGCCGGCTCGGCACAAGCCAGACAGACGACGGATTCCACGTCAGCGATTGTTATGTCCAGTGCGGGGAAAAACACTTCACAGCCGCCACCCCTTCCGACAAACGCTTGGGCGATACCATGTTGCACTTAAAGACGATGTTGGCAAGAAAAAAAATATTCTTTGAAAGCAACAGACGGGATTGTAATCTCTTCTTCAACTCACTCGGCTGCCTGTCACAAAGACAAAGCATCACTAACTGAAGGAGATATCATGTAGATCCTATTAGATTGTAAACTCTGATGATCAGGGCCCTCTTACACGGGCGTCTGCATATAGGGGCAAGGGGGGGCAAGCGCCCCCCCCCCTGGAATCAGGGATCAGCAAGGTGTCCACCATAGGCGTGCGCATGGGTTGTACACGCCTGGATTCTGCACCCTGTACATAGCACACGCCTGGATTCTGCACCCTGTACAAAGCACACGCCTGGATTCTGCACCTTGTACATAGCACACGCCTGGAATCTGCACCCTGTACATAGCACACGTCTGAAATCTGCACCCTGTACATAGCACACGCCTGGAATCTGCACCCTGTACATAGCACACGCCTGGAATCTGCACCCTGTACATAGCACACGTCTAAAATCTGCACCCTGTACATAGCACACGCCTGGAATCTGCACCCTGTACATAGCACACGCCTGGAATCTGCACCCTGTACATAGCACACGCCTGGAATCTGCACCCTGTACAAAGCACACGTCTGAAATCTGCACCTTGTACATAGCACACGCCTGGAATCTGCACCCTGTACATAGCACACGTCTGAAATCTGCACCCTGTACATAGCACTCGCCTGGAATCTGCACCCTGTACATAGCACACGCCTGGAATCTGCACCCTGTACATAGCACACGTCTGAAATCTGCACCCTGTACATAGCACACGCCTGGAATCTGCACCCTGTACATAGCACACGCCTGGAATCTGCACCCTGTACATGGCACAACCTTGTAAAGTCGCTGTTGCAATATGTTTCATTCCCGTATTTGATGTTAGATACACATTCAAGCGTTCATTAGATACAGTGATGTGCGATACATTGTAACAAGTGAAGGAGGGTCGGTTGTATTGATGGAGGACTTCCACGTCCTTTGAAGTCCAGATGTTCCCCTCATTCCCGTCTCATGTCTGTCTGCGGCTGACATCACCCACCTTACAGGGAGTCGGGGAGAGGATTTTGTAGCAGAAACAGCTGTTTCCATCGAGGTCGGGGCCGGTGGCGATGGAAAGTCGCCATTCCTGAGCCGAGGAGCTCACCCCCCCCCGGAGATCAATATACAGCCAGACAAATCTCCATTGCTTGTCATTCTCCGCTTTCTTCCCCGGTTTGCCCCGAGAATGAATTGTATGGATAATGTCATTCTGGAGGAACGCAGACGGTGGAAATTCTATAAGCTCCCAGCTTCAGACAGTCAGCGTCGGGTCTATTTCACGGTCAGAGAGATCGCATCACTTCATACGGAAAAAAGATAGATTGTGCAAGCTTCATAGTGAGGGGGAAAATCACATGTCCTAAAGGTGGCCGTACACTGTACGGAAAACTCTGTACCATACGCCATACACTGTACGGAAAACTCTGTACCATCCGCCATACACTGTACAATCTCCTATAGATCTGCCAACCTGTAGTGCACGGGCCTGTCTCATTGGACACACATTGGCCCAGATTCAAGAAGCTATTGCGCCCGCGCAACCATAGGTTGCGCGGCGCAATAGCTGTTTTGCTCCCGCGTAGCGAATGCCCCTGATTCAGGAACATCGCTACGCGGACTGCAGCCTAGGATATGACAGACATAAGCCTCCTTATGCCTTCATATCTCAGGCTGCATTCTTGCGTTGGCCGCTAGGGGGCGCGGCCATTGTGATCGGGCCCTGCGCACGCAAGGTACGGAGTTTCCGTACGGCGACTTTAGCGTAAGGCTGCTCCTGCTAATAGTAGGAGCAGCCAATGCTAAAGTATAGCCGCCCTTCCCGCTCGTGAAATTTAAATTTCACGTCGTTTACGTAAGTGAATCGTGAATGGCGCTGGACGCCATTCACGTTCACTTAGAAGCAAATGACGTCCTTGCGACGTCATTTGCTGCAATGCACGTCGGGAAAGTTTCCCGACGGAGCATGCGCTGTTCGCTCGGCGCGGGAGCGCGCCTAATTTAAATGATTCCCGCCCCCGGCGGGATCATTTACATTAGGCGCCCTTACGCAGGGCTAATTAGCATAGCGCCCACGCAATTTACGGAGCTACTGCTCCGTGAATCGCGGGCAAATCGAAATATTTGCGTGGGCGCAGAGCAAAAATCGTTGCCCTTTGCCCACGCAAATATTGCGCGGATCTACCTGAATCTGGGCCATTGAGTGGATTGTTTAGGTCTGTCCTCTTTTTATATACTTATGGTAAATATAAAGGAGATTCTACACACATTCTATAGTAAAGGGGTCTCCAAACATTTTCAGTACGAGGGACACATTGTATATTTTTAGATTGTAAGCTCTAATGTTTCCTCTTGTACCAAATTGTAATGTAACTGTAAAAATACAAATACAAATATTCACAGGAAGAAAAATCAGTTTTATCAATTAATGAATTATAAATGAATGAAGAATTCAGACTTACATTGGGGTCCCTTTCAGAGCCCCCCCTCCTTACATCAGGGTCCCTATCAGAGCTCCCATTTACATCAGGGTACCCATCAGAGCCCCCCCCCCCATACACCAGGGTCCCTATCAGAGCCCCCCCCCATACACCAGGGTCCCTATCAGAGCCCCCCCCCCATACATCAGTGTCCCCATTAAAGCTCTCATTTACATCAGAGTCCTTATCAGAGCCCCCCTTACATCAGGGTCCCCATCAGCGTCCCCCCTTACATCAAGGTCCCCTTCAGAGCCCCCCTCTTACATCAGGGTCTCCATCAGAGCTCCCATTTTCATCAGGGTCCCTATCAGAGTCCCCCTTACATCAGGGTCCCCATCAGAGCCCCCCTTACATCAGGGTCCCCATCAGAGCTCCCATTTACATCAGGGTCCCTATCAGAACCTCCCTTATATCAGGGTCCCCATCAGAGCCCCCCTCCCTTACATCAGGGTCCCTGTCAGAGCTCCCATTTACATCAGAGTCCCTATCAGAACCCCCCTTATATCAGGGTCCCCCATCAGAGCCCCCACCCTTACATCAGGGTTCCCATCAGAGTCCCCCTTACATCACGGTCCCCATTAGTGTCCCCCTTACATCAGGGTCCCCATCAGAGTCCCCCTTAGATCACAGTCCCCATTAGTGCCCCCCCCCCTTGCCTCAGGGTCCCCATCAGAGCTCCCATTTACATCAGGGTCCCTATCAGAATCCCCCTTACCCCTTATATCAGGGTCCCCATCAGAGCCCCCCCCTCTTACATCAGGGTCCCTGCCAGAGCTCCCATTTACATCAGTGTCCCCCCTTACATCTGGTTCCCCATCAGAGTCCCTACTTACATCAGGGTCCCCCTTAGGGGGTCCCACTTACATCAGAGACCCCCTTAAATCAGGAACCCCAACAAAGCCCCACTTACATCAGAGCCCCTCATCAGAAATTTGCTCAGGGGTCCCACTTACATCAAAGTCCTAATAATTTTCTCCCCTTAAGAAAACTACAGGGTCCCTATGAGAGCCCCCCCTCCTTTCATCAGGGTCCCCATAAGAGCCCCCCCCCGTACATCCGTGACCCCGTCAGAGCTCCCCATTAGAGGTCCCCTTACATCAGGGTCCTCATCAGAGTCCCCCTCCCCTTACATCAGGGTCCCCATAAGAGCCCCCCCCCCTTACATCAGGGTCCCTGTCAGAGCCCCTTCCTTACAGCAGGGTCCTCATCAGAGTCCCCCCCCCCCCCCCCACACATCAGGGCCAGCTTTGGAGTTGGTAAACAGAGGCCGAGTGTTCAAATTGACCAATCAGTAACTTTACACTTCTGTAAGAAAAAACTCCACGCATGTACAGTATACAAAAAACTATCATTTTTCAAAAAAGTTCTTCCACCTCATCATCAAAAAGCCGTCCTTTGCCATCAGTCTTCTGCAGGCATTTCCTCAGTCTCCTGTCTCTCCAATGGTTAGAATGTACATTAAAACTTTGTACAGTGGGTGGGTGCAGCAGGGGCTGATCTGTGTCCGACATTCGTGAACACAGCCAAGATGTTTTTTTTTTATTTTATCTGAGAGTGTTATAAAAAGAAACATTTTATTACCTAATTTAACCATTTAAAAAAAATGTCCCTATGCAGAGACTCGTAGTAGTCCAGATCTCACAACTGCAGGAAAACAATCCTGTGTACAGTCCAAGATCAAAGGGCGCGGGGGGGGGGGGGGGGGGGGGGCTGATGATGTTTTGATGCAGAGGAGTTTACAGGAATCCTGAGCCAGATCTGAACTTTATCCCGCAATACAGGAGAAAGTTCATAGAAATATGGGCTGCGGAGGCGATAGGCCATGACCTGCCAGCAGGGCTGAGAGAGGATCAGGATAATGGGATGAAGATTAATATTTACACCATGGAGTGTGATAAAGACGCAATCTCATCCAGATCTGGCCGGCCTCGTGTAATCCGCGACGCGTCACGCAGACTGGACAGTGGAAATCTTCAGGGGCCCCCGGGGGGGGGGGGGGCAGTTGATCTCAATAGTCCAACCCACAGTATGGAACCACTAACTCAATATTGACAGTTACAGGGGATTATGGGAAAGAACGCAGAGGGGGCAGCCCCCCCGGGGGTGGGGTTGGGGGGGGTCTCAAAGGTCATTCCACCCAAAACCGATGCTGGGAAAAGTAAAAAGTGGAACTTTTAGTAAATTCCTGACTTGTCACAAAACGTCATTTCTTAGGAAAGCTCCGCCTTCTATCATTAAAGCTGAACTCCGGGCACAACATTTTTTTATTCAACCACTTAAGACCCGGACCATTATGCAGGTAAAGGACCGTGCCCCTTTTTGCGATTTCGGCACTGCATCGCTTTAACTGACAATTGCGCGGTCGTGCGACGTGGCTCCCAAACAAAATTGGCGTCCTTTTTTTCCCCACAAATAGAGCTTTCTTTTGGTGGTATTTGATCACCTCTGCGGTTATTAGTTTTTGCGCTATAAAAAAAAATAGAGCGACAATTTTGAAAAAAAAATGCAATATTTTTTACTTTTTGCTATAATAAATATCCCCCAAAAATTATATAAAAAAACATGTTTTCCTCAGTTCTTCTACATATTTTTGGTAAAAAAAATCGCAATAAGCGTTTATCGATTGGTTTGCGCAAAATTTATAGCGTTTTCAAAATAGGGGAGAGTTTTATTGCATTTTTATCAATAATTTTTTTTTTACTACTAATGGCGGCGATCAGCGATTTTTTTCGTGACTGCGACATTATGGCGGACACTTCGGTCAATTTTGACACATTTTTGGGACCATTGTCATTTTCACAGAAAAAAGTGCTATAAAAATGGCTGTCGCCTGAAATTGAGAAGCGGGGGGGGGGGGGGGGGGGGGTACTGCCGCGAATTGAGAAGCGGGGGGGCCCTTTACAAAAAAAAAGGACAAAGAAAGAAAATTATATTAATAAAAAGAAAAAAAGAAATAGAAAATATATAAAAAAAATATATTTTTTTGTTTTTAAAAGGGGGGGGTTTCCATTTGGGGCCCTGGGGACCTCTGGGCCCTTTAATAATTTTTTTTTATATGAAAATAAATTACAAAAAAAAGGGGGTTGCCATCCGCGACCTCTGGGCCCTTTAATAAAAAAAAAATATACATATATATATATATATATATATATATATATATATATATATATATATATATATATAAAAAATAAATAAACATTTATTAAAAAAAAAAGAAAAGGGTTGCCATCCAGGGCCCTGGGGACCTCTGGGCCCTTTAATTAAAAAAAATAAAAAAATATATAAACAAAAAAATAAATAAACATTTAAAAAAAAAGGGGGTTTGCCACATGGGGCCCTGGGGACCTCTGAGCCCTTTAATAATATATATATAAAAAGGAATAAGAAAAAAAAAGAAATAAAATAATTTAAAAAAATATTTTTTTTTTATAAAAAAAAGGGGGTTGCCATCGAGGCCCTTTAATAATAATATATATATAATATTATAATAATAATATATAATAATATATATATATATATATATATATATATATATATATATATATATATATATAACAATATAAAAAAAATATATTAAAAAAATTATAAAAAAAGGGGGTTGCCATCTGGGGCCCTGGGGAACTCTGGACCTCTAAAAAAAAATTGGCACTTTAATAAAAAATAAAATACAAATATATTAAAAATATATATATATTTTTTAAAAAAAGGGGGTTGCCATCTGGGGCCCTGAGGGCTTCCGGGTCCCTTACAGGTGTACTGCCTGTACACCCCTGATGGTGGCCCTGAAGCCATCCTTGACATTGCCTAGACAAGGGGTCTCCAGACTTTCTACACAAAGGGCCAGTTTACTGTCCTTTAAACTTTAGGGGAGCCAGTCTGTGGCCAGTGGGGGGAAGAATATGTCCCGTCCCTTTGGGGCATCTGGATGGTAGGTAGGTCGGTCCTGGGCACCAAAGGATTGCCACACTGAAATAATTGAGACTGAAATGAAGCTTATTATAAATATCAATTAAGAACAACGCATTTCGGGGGCCAGACGTCACCCCCTTCATCAGGGCTGAGGGAGATGTGGGCTCTAAATGTGAGGGCTCAAACAGCGACCTATCCTCTGAAAATAATCTGTTATCGCAGCAACATAGAAATGTTCAGCAGCCGGTTTGATCCCACCAGTCACTGCTCTGGTCCTCACATTTTCACCCCATAAGCCCTGATGAAGGGGCGACGTCTGAAACGCGTTGGCTTTTGTACCCAATTAATGTTTTTGAAGAAACGTAATTAAAAATAGTCTGTGGTCACATCAACACACTAAGGCCCGGATTCACATACCTGAGCGCATCTTTATGCCGGCGTAGCGCATCTCATATGCGCTACGCCAACGTAACTCAGAGAGGCAAGCACAGTATTCACAAAGCACTTGCTCCCAACGTTGCGCCGGCGTAACGTAAATTCGTCGGCATAAGCCCGCCTAATTCAAAGTAGGTGGAAGGTGGGCGTGATCCATTTAAATGAAGCGTGACCCCATGCAAATGATGGGCCGAACGAACG
Source organism: Rana temporaria (assembly GCF_905171775.1). Taxonomy (NCBI): domain Eukaryota; kingdom Metazoa; phylum Chordata; class Amphibia; order Anura; family Ranidae; genus Rana; species Rana temporaria. The sequence continues at coordinate 12,844,164 of NC_053495.1, forward strand.
GCGCATGCGTCGTCCCGTGGACGCATCCCAGTGCGCATGCTCAGAATCACGTTGGAAATGCTCCCTAAGATACGTCGAATCACTGCCTACAACGTGAACGTAACCTACGCCCAGCCGTATTCACGTACTACTACATAAACGACTTAAAATACGACGGCTGTTCCCTGGTCCATACCTTAACATGACTTACCCCTGCTTTATGAGGCTTAACTTTACGCCGGACGTACGACTTACGTAAACAGCGTATATTACTGAGCCTGGTGCAAGTACGTTCGTGAATCGGCGTATCTCAGCCATTTGCATATTCGAATCGTAAATCAATGGGAGCGTCCCTTGCGGCCAGCGTAAAAATGCGCCCACGATACGCCGGAGTAGGAAAGTTACGTCGGTCGGATGAAGCCTATTTTCAGGCGTATCTAGTTCTATGGGTCCGGCGCATAAATACGATGGCGCATATTTACACTTACGCGGCGTATCTCGGGATACGTCGGTGTAAGTGCTACGTGAATCCGGGCCTATGTGTTCAGCAGCCGGTTTGCTCCCACCAATCACCGCTCTGGTCCTCACATTTTGACCCCACGTCTCTATAAGTCCTGATGGCACCGAAACGCGTTGGGTTTTGTACCCAATTAATGTTTGTGAAGAAACTGAATCTTAGACTCAAATTATTCGGAGTGACTATTTAGGTCCGGATTCAAGTATTGCTGGCAACATGTTCCGTGGCCCTAAGGGCATTCCTGGAAACAGTATAAAAAGGTTGTCAGCCGTCTCAGGCGTTCCGGGTCTCGGCCGGATCATTCACCAGTTTGGTTTTGTTTGAAGTCCAGATTATAAGAAATGCAGATAATTGTTCCGGAACATCTGCGGCCTCTTATCATTCTGCTGTGTGAGCTGGAAATTGTTTATTTCCTCCGTGATGTTCTGCAGCTGGTCCAGGTACAGTCATCAGTGTCAGTGCAGTCAGGACAGTCAGTGTCAGTGCAGTGTAGTTAGTAGAGTCAGTGCAATCAGTGTCTGTGCAGTCAGTGTAGTTAGTACCACCAGTGTCAGGACAGTGAGTGTCAGTGTCAGTACAGTGTAGTTAGTACAGTCAGTTTCAGTGCAGTCAGGACAGTGAGTGTCAGTGTCAGTACAGTGTAGTTAGTATAGTCAGTGTCAGTACAGTGTAGTTAGTAAAGTCAGTGCCATCAGTGTCAGTACAGTTAGTATCAGTGCAGTCAGTATCAGTACAGTGTAGTTAGTACAGTCAGTGAAATCAGTGTCAGTGAAGTCAGTGTCAGGACAGTCAGTGTCAGTGCAGTCAGGACAGTGAGTGTCAGTACAGTGTAGTTAGTACAGTCAGTGTCACTGCAGTGTAGTTAGTAAAGTCAGTGCAATCAGTGTCAGTGAAGTCAGTGTCAGTGCAGACAGTGTCAGTACAATGTGGTTAGTACAGTCTGTGAAATCAGTGTCAGGACAGTCAGTGTCAGTGCAGTCAGTATTAGTGCAGTCAGTGTCAGTGCAGTCAGTGTCAGTGCAGTCAGTATCAGTGCAGTCAGAGTCAGTGCAGTCAGTGTCAGTGCAGTCAGTATCAGTGCAGTCAGAGTCAGTACAGTGTGGTTAGTACAGTCAGTGAAATCAGTGTCAGGACAGTCGTTGTCAGTACAGTCAGTATCAGTGCAGTGTGGTTAGTACAGTTAGTGAAATCAGTGTCAGTGCAGTCAGTGTCAGTACAATGTGGTTAGTACAGTCAGTGAAATCAGTGTCCGGACAGTCAGTGTCAGTGCAGTCAGTATCAGTGCAGTCAGTGTCAGTGCAGTGTGGTTTGTACAGTCAGTGAAATCAGTGTCAGTGCAGTCACTGTCAGGACAGTCAGTGTCAGTACAGTGTAGTTAGTACCGTCAGTGAAATCAGTGTCAGTGCAGTCAGTGTCAGTGCACAAATCAATTCGAATTTTCAGAATTTGGTCGAATTGAGTTCAATTTGACTGAATTCAGAACATTTTTATCATTTCAAACTCGAATAAACAAAACAAATTCGAAAAACTTTTAAGAATTTTAAATAGAATAGAAAAGAATAGAATAGAAAAGTAAATAATAGAATAGGAAAAACAACAGAATAGAATAGAAAGACTATAACAATAGAATAGAATATAAAAGAAAAGAAAATAATAGAAGAGAAAAAAACAACTAATGGAATTTAAATCAATTCGAATTTTTCCGAATTGAATTCATTTCGACTGAATTCAGAAAATTTGAATCGTTTCGAAGTGGAATAAACTAAACAAATTCTGAAAACGAATTTAGCCAATTTATCTAAGCTCATTTATGTAAACAACGAATGGAAACAAAAATATTATTTCTTTCTGCACATGTGTACACAGCGGTGTGTGCGGTCCCATCGATCCCCATAGTACTGATGGAGATGTTTGTGTGAATAACCCCCGAAAATGGCTTCTGAAATTACATTAACATGTTAAAGCTTCTATGAGATTTTGATGCCTTCACATCCATGGTATGATGCCAGCCTTCCCACCCTGTCCTCCCGTTCCATGGTATGATGCCAGCCTTCCCTCCCCGTCCTCCCGTTCCATGGTATGATTCCAGCCTTCCCTCCCTGTCCTCCCGTTCCATGGTATGATTCCAGCCTTCCCTCCCTGTCCTCCCGTTCCATGGTATGATGCCAGCCTTCCCTCCCTGTCCTCCCGCTCCATGGTATGATGCCAGCCTTCCCTCCCCGTCCTCCCGTTCCATGGTATGATTCCAGCCTTCCCTCCCTGTCCTCCCGCTCCATGGTATGATTCCAGCCTTCCCTCCCTGTCCTCCCGTTCCATGGTATGATTCCAGCCTTCCCTCCCTGTCCTCCCGTTCCATGGTATGATTCCAGCCTTCCCTCCCTGTCCTCCCGTTCCATGGTATGATGCCAGCCTTCCCTCCCTGTCCTCCCGCTCCATGGTATGATGCCAGCCTTCCCTCCCCGTCCTCCCGTTCCATGGTATGATTCCAGCCTTCCCTCCCTGTCCTCCCGTTCCATGGTATGATTCCAGCCTTCCCTCCCTGTCCTCCCGTTCCATGGTATGATGCCAGCCTTCCCTCCCTGTCCTCCCGCTCCATGGTATGATGCCAGCCTTCCCTCCCTGTCCTCCCCATCCATGGTATGATGCCAGCCTTCCCTCCCCGTCCTCCCGTTCCATGGTATGATTCCAGCCTTCCCTCCCTGTCCTCCCGTTCCATGGTATGATTCCAGCCTTCCCTCCCTGTCCTCCCGTTCCATGGTATGATGCCAGCCTTCCCTCCCTGTCCTCCCGCTCCATGGTATGATGCCAGCCTTCCCTCCCTGTCCTCCCCATCCATGGTATGATGCCAGCCTTCCCTCTCTGTCCTCCCGCTCCATGGTATGATGCCAGCCTTCCCTCCCTCCTCCCGTTCCATGGTATGATGCCAGCCTTCCCTCCCTGTCCCCCCGTTCCATGGTATGATGCCAGCCTTCCCTCCCTGTCCCCCGTTCCATGGTATGATGCCAGCCTTCCCTCCCTGTCCTCCCGTTCCATGGTATGATGCCAGCCTTCCCTCCCCGTCCTCCCGCTCCATGGTATGATGCCAGCCTTCCCACCCTGTCCTCCCGTTCCATGGTATGATTCCAGCCTTCCCTCCCTGTCCTCCCGTTCCATGGTATGATGCCAGCCTTCCCTCCCTGTCCTCCCGCTCCATGGTATGATGCCAGCCTTCCCTCCCTGTCCTCCCCATCCATGGTATGATGCCAGCCTTCCCTCTCTGTCCTCCCGCTCCATGGTATGATGCCAGCCTTCCCTCCCTGTCCCCCCATTCCATGGTATGATGCCAGCCTTCCCTCCCTGTCCTCCCGCTCCATGGTATGATGCCAGCCTTCCCTCCCTGTCCTCCCCATCCATGGTATGATGCCAGCCTTCCCTCCCTGTCCTCCCGCTCCATGGTATGATGCCAGCCTTCCCTCCCTCCTCCCGTTCCATGGTATGATGCCAGCCTTCCCTCCCTGTCCCCCCGTTCCATGGTATGATGCCAGCCTTCCCTCCCTGTCCCCCGTTCCATGGTATGATGCCAGCCTTCCCTCCCTGTCCTCCCGTTCCATGGTATGATGCCAGCCTTCCCTCCCCGTCCTCCCGCTCCATGGTATGATGCCAGCCTTCCCACCCTGTCCTCCCGTTCCATGGTATGATTCCAGCCTTCCCTCCCTGTCCTCCCGTTCCATGGTATGATGCCAGCCTTCCCTCCCTGTCCTCCCGCTCCATGGTATGATGCCAGCCTTCCCTCCCTGTCCTCCCCATCCATGGTATGATGCCAGCCTTCCCTCTCTGTCCTCCCGCTCCATGGTATGATGCCAGCCTTCCCTCCCTCCTCCCGTTCCATGGTATGATGCCAGCCTTCCCTCCCTGTCCCCCCGTTCCATGGTATGATGCCAGCCTTCCCTCCCTGTCCCCCGTTCCATGGTATGATGCCAGCCTTCCCTCCCTGTCCTCCCGTTCCATGGTATGATGCCAGCCTTCCCTCCCTGTCCTCCTGTTCCATGGTATGATGCCAGCCTTCCCTCCCTGTCCTCCCATTCCATGGTATGATGCCAGCCTTCCCTCCCTGTCCTCCTGCTCTATGGGAGGATGCCAGCCTTCCCTCCCTGTCCTCCCGCTCTATGGTATGATGCCAGCCTTCCCTCCCTGTCCTCCCGCTTCATGGTATGATGCCAGCCTTCCCTCCCCATCCTCCCGCTCTATGGTATGATGCCAGCCTTCCCTCCCTGTCCTCCCGTTCCATGGTATGATGCCAGCCTTCCCTCCCCGTCCTCCCGTTCCATGGTATGATGCCAGCCTTCCCTCCCCATCCTCCCGTTCCATGGTATGATGCCAGCCTTCCCTCCCTGCCCTCCCGTTCCATGGTATGATGCCAGCCTTCCCTCCCTGTTCTCCCCTTCCATGGTATGATGCCAGCCTTCCCTCCCCGTCCTCCCGTTCCATGGTATGATGCCAGCCTTCCCTCCCTGTTTTCCCGTTCCATGGTATGATGCCAGCCTTCCCTCCCTGTCCCCCGTTCCATGGTATGATGCCAGCCTTCCCTCCCTGTCCTCCCGTTCCATGGTATGATGCCAGCCTTCCCTCCCTGTCCTCCTGTTCCATGGTATGATGCCAGCCTTCCCTCCCTGTCCTCCCATACCATGGTATGATGCCAGCCTTCCCTCCCTGTCCTCCTGCTCTATGGTATGATGCCAGCCTTCCCTCCCCGTCCTCCCGTTCCATGGTATGATGCCAGCCTTCCCTCCCCATCCTCCCATTCCATGGTATGATGCCAGCCTTCCCTCCCTGTCCTCCCGCTCTATGGTATGATGCCAGCCTTCCGTCCCCATCCTCCCGCTCCATGGTATGATGCCAGCCTTCCCTCCCTGTCCTCCCGTTCCATGGTATGATGCCAGCCTTCCTTCCCTGTCCTCCCGTTCCATGGTATGATGCCAGCCTTCCCTCCCCGTCCTCCTGTTCCATGGTATGATGCCAGCCTTCCCTCCCTGTCCTCCCGTTCCATGGTATGATGCCAGCCTTCCCTCCCTGTCCTCCCGTTCCATGGTATGATGCCAGCCTTTCCTCCCTGTCCTCCTGCTCTATGGGAGGATGCCAGCCTTCCCTCCCTGTCCTCCCGCTCTATGGTATGATGCCAGCCTTCCCTCCCTGTCCTCCCGCTTCATGGTATGATGCCAGCCTTCCCTCCCCATCCTCCCGCTCTATGGGAGGATGCCAGCCTTCCTCCCTGTCCTCCCGCTCTATGGGATGATGCCAGCCTTCCCTCCCCGTCCTCCCGTTCCATGGTATGATGCCAGGCTCTGAGTATGCACAGTATGCGGGTGTGGCGGCAGTGATCACAGTCACAGTAGCGGCATCAAAGAGCGCTCGTCTGTCAGCGACGGGGGAAAGGCCATTGGCTGGCTCTGTGTGTTTACTATCTGAGGCTCAGTGATAAGCCAGCAGTGCCAATCAGTGGGCTTTGATGTCGGACGGGGAATCCGCAGCGCATGGAACGCTCGTACGCTCCGCGGGGAAAAAAACGTAGCCATGTGTTTTCGGCTGCCATGTGTTTCCATTTTTCCCCAGGATATCTCCGGATTTACCAGCAGGAAATTTCTTATTAACGCCTTCATGGCCGAGAGTCGGGGCAGCTGGATTTTATTTTAATATTCTTTTTTTTTAACAGTCGTCTACAATGTATCAAAAACTGTGATTTTTTCTTTATAAAATGTAACTGCGGTGCAATTTGATTCTTGCATTCTGTTTGGCTCAAATCGCATCACATTTGCACCTCAATGGCGTTTAGAAATTCTGAGGGGTCGCCAAATCTGATGAAACACCTGCTCAGTACAGCCGAGTGCGGGGTGTAGCAAGATGGCCGTTGGTCGACAAATTTGATATGCAGTGTCCTGACATCAGCGATGACGCACTGCGCATGCGCAGACGCCGTGGTGCGCTTGCGCATTGCTTGTGGTTTTCTGCAACAGCTGATTCCACGTCACAGGAAGTGATGTGGTTCGATATTCTGCCGGGTTTGACATTTTGTCAGAACACCTGCATTGTTTAGAGAAGCACAGGGACCCTGTGATGACATCACTGTGATGAAGCACTGCGCATGCGCAGACGCCGTGGTGCGCTTGCGCATTGCTTGTGGTTTTCTGCAACAGCTGATTCCACGTCACAGGAAGTGATGTGGTTCGATATTCTGCCGGGTTTGACATTTTGTCAGAACACCTGCATTGTTTAGAGAAGCACAGGGACCCTGTGATGACATCACTGTGATGAAGCACTGCGCATGCGCAGATGACGTGGTGCGCAGTGCGTGTGGCTTTCTGCAACAGCTGATTCCACGTCGCTTCGATATTCTGCCGGGTTTGACATTTTGCATTGCTTAGAGAAGCACAGAGACCTGTGATGACATCACTGGCCCGGATTCAGAGAGCAATTGCGCCTGCGTAACCATAGTTACGCAGTGCAATTGCTGGCTTGCGCCGGCGTTACGAATGCTCCTGATTCAGGAACATCGTAACGCCGACTGCAGCCTAAAATCTGCGTGGCATAAGGCTCTTATGCCACGCAGATTTTAGGCTGCATTCTTGCGATGACCGCTAGGGGGCGTTCCCATTGTGGTCAGCGTATAGTATGCAAATTGCATACTAACACCGATTCACAATGTTGCGCGGGCCCTGCGTACGCAAGTTACAGAGTTTCCGTACGGCGTCTTTAGCGTAAGGCTGCCCCTTCTAATAGTAGGGGCAGCCAATGCTAAAGTATACCCGCCGTTCCCGCGTCGTGAAATTTGAATTTCACGTCGTTTGCGTAAGTGATTCGTGAATGGCGCTGGACGCCATTCACGTTCACTTTGAAGCAAATGACGTCCTTGCGACGTCATTTGCCGCAATGCACGTCGGGAAAGTTTCCCGACGGCGCATGCGCTTTACGATCGGCGCAGAAACGCGCCTAATTTAAATGATTCCCGCCCCCTGCGGGATCATTTAAATTGCGCGCGCTTACGCCGGGCAATTTTGCCGGCGCGCCCTCGCAATTTACGGAGCTACTGCTCCGTGAATCGAGGGCAGTGGCGCAAATTTGCGGGGGCGCAGGGCAAAATCGTTGCCCTGTGCCTCTGTAATTTCTGCGCAAATCTTACTGAATCTGGGCCACTGTGTGTAAATGAAGGTATGTAATGAGAACGCATGTTGATGAAGTGGTGGGGGGGCGGAGACTAGAAAAGACTATATATAAGCAGAATAAACTTCAGCTGTTGTTCGCCGGCCTTGAGTATAACGAGCTCGGCCTGTTGGTTAATGAGCCATAAAAGGGTTAAATCCCGCCTTCCCACTCTCCGTAGATATTCAGGGGCGCGCGTGCCAAAATGCTTTCCCCATCCTGTGCACTTTTAAACTCCCTCTACGCTGGCATTGAAAGAAAGGCGATACTCATACATTTCTCCTGAGCGGAGGCCAACTAAGGACAAAGGGGAACGCGGGAAAAAAAGAAAAGCGATCCCACGCCTCCTGCAGCCTATCATATGGCTTTGATTGGGAGCGTTTTTAATCCCTCTCTGCAAAAACGATAAGCGAGTTATCATTCAGATGTCAAACACACAGACCGGCCAGGACATGACGCGCAGAGCCGCTCTCTACGGCCGCGCAGAGCCGCAATAAATTCATTCTGACAGCCGGCGGTTATCATTCGCTGGGATAGCGCCAAGCCACGCCAAATGACACATTCTTCACCCACGTTAAATATTTGGAAGGGGGGGGGATATAGGTTGGGGATGGGTGGGGAGCCTTCTGCAGAATTTCTCAGCTAAGCTGTATTTTCCTTGGTGGGAAGATTACAGTAACCTCAGGCGATGACTAACGCCGATCGGTAAACTGCTTGTGTCAGGCAGAGAATACCGAGACCGCCGCGCCAAAGTCAAAATTTCTGTTCAGTTTAACGTCGGGGGGCTGGTTCACACCGGAATGTGCGTGCGCGTTTTTGCGCGTTCCATTTTTGAACGCGCAGTTCGGGTTCGACACCCGACTTTTAGTCAAACCTGCCCAGATTCACACCCAGGAACGTTCGGCTCACCTCTAGTGATAACGAATACAGAGCAGCATTAATACGTCCTTTATATCTGCCTGGAGTTCAGCTTTAACCACTTCAGCCCCGGACCATATTGCTGCTCAATGACCGTGCCCCTTTTTTGCGATTCGGCACTGCGTCGCTTTAACTGACAATTGCGCGGTCGTGCGACGTGGCTCCCAAACAAAATTGGCGTCCTTTTTTTCCCACAAATAGAGCTTTCTTTTGGTGGTATTTGATCACCTCTGCGGTTTTTATTTTTTGCGCTATAAACAAAAATAGAGCGACAATTTTGGGGGAAAAAAATGAATATTTTTTACTTTTTGCTATAATAAATATCCCCAAAAAATATATAAAAAAAATATTTTTTTTTTCTCAGTTTAGGCCGATACGTATTCTTCTACCTATTTTTCATTAAAAAAAATCGCAATAAGCGTTTATTGATTGGCTTGCCCAAAAGTTATAGCGTCTACAAAATAGGGGGTAGTTTTATGGCATTTTTATTAATATTTTTTTTTTACTAGTAATGGCGGCAATCAGCGATTTTTTTCGGAACTGCGACATTATGGCGGACACATCGGATACTTTTGACACATTTTTGGGACCATTGGCATTTTTATAGTGATCAGTGCTATAAAAATGCATTGATTACTATAAAAATGCCACTGGCAGGGAAGGGGTTAACACTAGGGGTAGAGGAAGGGGTTAAGTATGTTCCCTGGGTGTGTTCTAACTGTAGGAGGGGGGATGGGACTGACTGGGGGAAATGACAAATCGCTGTTCATACATTGTATGAACAGACGATAGGTCATTTCCCCCCTGACAGGACCGGGAGCTGTGTGTTTACACACACAGCTCCTGGTCCTCGCTCTGTAACGAGCGATCGCGGGTGCCCGGCCTCGAACGCGCCCGCACGCGGGAGTCAGGGGCAAGCGCATACCTCCCAACTGTCCCTGATTTCGAGGGACTGTCCCTGATTTGGAGCAATGTCCCTCTGTCCCTCCTTCTCCTCAGTTGTCCCTCATTTTGGTCTGATCTATATAAATTGCTGCATTTGTAAATTTCAAAAGCCAATATAAAGGAATAGTGGTGGTAAAAAAAGCACTTGTGGGTTTAACCAATCTTATTTTGTACAATTCTCCTTTAAGGGGGCGTGGCAAGGGGTGTGTCCTATGCCTGCATACTTTTGCTGATAGGTGTCCCTCATTCCCATCTCAGAAAGTTGGGAGGTATGGGCGAGCGGGGGGCGCGTGTGCGCGCCTCCGACGGCGCGCGCGCACCACCTATTGGCTGCTTGCAAAGATGACGTAGATCTACGTGCTCTCGCCCAGCAGAGCCGACCTGCCACAGTAAAACTGCGGCGGCTGGTCAGCAAACGGTTAAATACCCCTGGCATAGAAACAGCGTCAGACAAAAGTTGTAGAATATGTGGATTGTGTGACACCTCTGTGTTATTGTAAATACTCGTTCGATGGACCGCGGAGTGTTTTTAGGAATCGCTGAAAAGGCGGCACGGCGAGATGTCATTTTTGTGAATTGAAGGCGTCTGATAGAATAATAAAAGAAAAAAAAAAAACCTGACAAAGCAGGAGGGCCGGTATCAGGCGGAGGCTCCAGATTGCGATGTGTCGCACGAGAGATAAGATGACAAAGGCGCGGTGACGTCGGCGAAGGGAGAGTGCTGTTGTCTATCTCACATGAGCCACGCACGCGGCACGGATCACATCTCATCCCCGCAGCCCCCAATAATGACTCCGCACGACAGAAGAAAGCTGAGTCACGCAGCATGAGTCAGCGAATGGTTCTCCTGATTCATCCGACTAACTGGGTCAAGCCTTTTCATAACACACGCTACCGAGATGTCGCCTTCCAAAATGAACCAAAAAAAGAAAAGCAAAAACAACGTTCAGCTCACAGGACTGCAGATTGAAGAAGGTGCTGCAATCTGTTTTGCATAAAAATCAATGATTTTTTAAAAATAAATAAAACAAATCAGTTTTTGTTTACTTAAAGCAATTTTTTTTTATTTTTATTAAATTTATCTTCATAAAATGCTTTTGGAGTAAAAATGTATCTAATGATAGTTTACTATTTCAGATACATTAAAAATGTAGTTTATTCAGCATGAAATGGAGCTTAGTCATGTAACATGAGGCTGTATATTCTGCAATATTTACATTTTTGGTAAACCCATTCAATGAATCCAAGCTGAGATAACAGGCACTGCATTGATGCATTCACACAATTTAACAGGAGCATAGCTCCCAACTGTCCCTGATTTTGAGGGACTGTCCCTGATTTGGAGCAATGTCCCTCTTCCCCCCTCATAAAATGCACTTTTTGTGTCAGATCTACGTACCTCGGCGCATCTATACGTCCGGCGTAGCGTATCTCAGATACACTACGCGCCGTAACTTACAGCATAATTTCCGTATCCTCAAAGAATTTGCGCCGTAAGTTACGGCGGCGTAGTGTAACTGTGTCGGCGTAGGGGCGCGCAATTCAAATGGATGAGATGGGGGCGTGTTTTATGGTAATTCCTATTGACCCGACGTAATCAAAGGTTTTTTTTAACGGCGCATGCGCTGCCCGTGGGGGTATCCCAGTGCGCATGCTCGAAATTAACCCGCAACAAGCCAATGCTTTCGACGTGAACGTCATTCTACGCAAAGCCCTATTCGCGAACGTTTTACGCAAACAACGGAAAATTCAACGCTGGCCCGACGTCCATACTTAACATTGCGTAAGCCTCATAGACCCAGGGGTAACTTTACGCCGGAAAAAGCCTTACGGAAACGACGTAAAAAAATTTGCCGGCCGGACGTACGTTTGTGGATTGGCGTATCTAGCTAATTTGCATACTCAACGCGGAAATCGACGGAAGCGCCACCTAGCGGCCATCGTAAATGTGCACCTTAGATCCGACGGCGTACTAAGACATACGCCAGTCGGATCTAGCCCCCATTCAGGCGTATCTTGTTTTGTGGATACAAAACAAAGATACGCCGGAGCATCCTAGAAGTTACGCGGCGCATCAATAGATACGCCAGCGTAACTGCTTCGTGGATCTGGCCCTTTATCTTTCAAAAAGTGTTTCTCAGTGCTAAACTTTTCATCCAAATTCCAAATGACTGCATTTGTACATTTTAAAAGCCAATATAAAGGAATAGTAGTGGTAAAGAAAAGTCCTTCTGGATTTAATTAACCTTTTTTTTTTGTTAATTCTCCTTTAAGGGGGCATTGTTTTGCAAATCTATGTACACTACAAACTGTATGATTGAATCAGTCCCGATATCGTTGTTTTACTAACCTGGCAGCTTATTATTCTAAATAGGAAACCTTAATTTTGTTTGCAAATATTCAAGATTCTAACTACCAGCAAGAACAAGTCCTTCCCGACCAGGGCGACATTTAGGGTGTGGGTGGCGGTGCGCCGTAGATTTTTTTTTCGGGAGGGGTGCTGTTCTCCGGCCCAACCTTTATGGGGGAATCCTAACCTACCTCACTTTCGGTCCATACCCGACCCACAGGTCTGGGCAAGATTCGGTATAAAGACTTTGAAAGATATTATGCCTTCGGGCACCCTGCTGTCATTCTCGCAACTGACCCAAACTTATGAGCTGCCTGGCTGGATGTTTTTCCGGTATGCCCAGCTCCGCTACCAGGGCCGATCTTAGGGTCACAGGCGCCTGGGTGCAGAAATATTTCTGGCGCCCCCACATGGGCATCGTCATGTTACTAACTCCTCCCCTTTACAAATGTTTCTATGGCAATGACTCAACCACAGAGATGCTCCCCCACAAAGTCTTCATTAACCTGGGATCCTTACATGATCTCTTAACAATAAACAAAATACAGGAAAAGGACACAGAAAGGGCTTCTGTTAGAGAGTCTGTCAGATGTTTGGCGCCCCCACCTCTGCAGGCGCCTGGGTGCAATGCACCCTGCCTAGGATTGGCTCTGTCCGCCACGCCGCTAGGGCCCAGTTTCCCACTCCTCTGGAACTTAGGTCGGACCCGGTGGAGAACCTCTTGTCCGGTGGCGACCTGCTAAAACCTCTCTCTGCCCTCCATAGTGTGTTACTCCCCATTGATTCTCTCAAACTGAACAGGCTCTGGGACTCCTGGAAGTCGGATATACCGGCTTTAGAGATGGAGGACTGGGAGGATTTTTTGGAGCATGCTCCCAAACTGGTTATTTCTGCGGGTGATAAGCTCGTACAGACAACATTTTTGCACAGAGTTTATTTTACCCCAGAACGCCTCTCCCCCGGATTTATCCTGATAGGGACCCACAGTGCCCGCGGTGCCGGACGGACCAGGGCACTTTCCTGCATATGTTTTGGACGTGCCCTGCTCTGTTCCCCTTTTGGTTGGGTGTTTTTGATGACTTGAATGTTCGCCTGGAGCTTTCGGTCCCCGTGACACCCACACTGGCTTTGTTGGGTGTCATTGATGCAACGGTCCCATTAAAGCAAGTTACTAATTTTATATCTTCTGTATCTTCTATAGCTATCTTCTATATCTTCTGCCTAAAAATAAATTTTAGGCAGGTGGACCTCCTCTATCCTCTCCTCTGTGTCCTCCTGGGAAAGCAAAGTCAACGCAGCTCTGCCCATGTATAACTTAACGTACATCAGCCATGGTTGTCCTTGGAAGTATGATAAGGCCTGGTTGCCATGGACTGAGCACTGATCATTCTAACTGTGGTTTGTTGTGGTCCCTCCTCTCTCTTTCCCTCGCCCCCTTCTTCTCACTTCCTCCCTTTTCCCCTTCTTTCCCCCTGCTCTCCTTTCTTCTCACTCTCGGAGTTGGGGGGGTTCATTGGCTGAGTTCCGTCAATTCTTTATTTTTCTCATATATCTGGATTGATGTTCCTATCCTGGTTATACTGCTGTTTGTGTAACTTGTGTCTTGCATACTCTGTAACGCATTGTATTTACTTGGTGAATGGTCTGTATTGCTGGTATCTTAGAATATCTAAGAATAGACCAGAGGGGAGAAGAGAAGATGAGAATAGACCAGAGGGGAGAAGAGAAGATGAGAATAGGAGACCAGAGGGCAGAAGAGAAGATGAGAATAGAAGACCAGAGAGGAGAAGAGAAGATGAGAATAGACCAGAGTGGAGAAGAGAAGATGAGAATAGAAGACCAGAGGGGAGAAGATGAGATGAGAATTGACCAGAGGGGAGAAGAGAAGATGAGAATAGACCAGAGAGGAAAAGAGAAGATGAGAATAGAAGACCAGAGGGGAGATAAGGGGATGAGAATAGAAGACCAGAGGGGAGAAGAGAAGATGAGAATAGACCAGAGGGGAGAAGAGAAGATGAGAATAGAAGACCAGAGGTGAGAAGAGGAGATGAGAATTGACCAGAGGGGAGAAGAGGAGATGAGAATTGACCAGAGGGGAGAAGAGAATATGAGAATAGACCAGAGAGGAGAAGAGAAGATGAGAATAGAAGACCAGAGGGGAGATAAGGGGATGAGAATAGAAGACCAGAGGGGAGAAGAGAAGATGAGAATACACCAGAGGGGAGAAGAGAAGATGAGAATAGAAGACCAGAGGGGAGAAGAGGAGTTGAGAATTGACCAGAGAGGAGAAGAGAAGAGAAGATGAGAATAGAAGACCAGAGGGGAGAAGAGAAGATGAGAATAGACCCGAGGGGAGAAGAGAAGATGAGAATAGACCAGAGGGGAGAAGAGGAGATGAGAATAGAAGACCAGAGGGGAGAAGAGAATATGAGAATAGACCTGGGGGGAGAAGAGAAGATGAGAATAGAAGACCAGAGGGGAGAAGAGGAGATGAGAATTGACCAGAGAGGAGAAGAGAAGAGAAGAGAAGATGAGAATAGAAGACCAGAGGGGAGAAGAGGAGATGAGAATAGAAGACCAGAGGGGAGAAGAGAAGATGAGAATAGAAGACCAGAGGGGAGAAGAGGAGATGAGAATTGACCAGAGGGGAGAAGAGAAGATGAGAATAGACCAGAGAGGAGAAGAGAAGAGAAGATGAGAATAGAAGACCAGAGGGGAGATAAGGGGATGAGAATAGAAGACCAGAGGGGAGAAGAGAAGATGAGAATAGACCAGAGGGGAGAAGAGAAGATGAGAATAGAAGACCAGAGGGGAGAAGAGGAGATGAGAATTGACCAGAGAGGAGAAGAGAAGATAAGATGAGAATAGAAGACCAGAGGGGAGAAGAGAAGATGAGAATAGACCCGAGGGGAGAAGAGAAGATGAGAATAGACCAGAGGGGAGAAGAGGAGATGAGAATAGAAGATCAGAGGGGAGAAGAGAAGATGAGAATAGAAGACCAGAGGGGAGAAGAGAAGATGAGAATAGAAGACCAGAGGGGAGAAGAGGAGATGAGAATTGACCAGAGGGGAGAAGAGAAGATGAGAATAGACCAGAGAGGAGAAGAGAAGAGAAGATGAGAATAGAAGACCAGAGGGGAGATAAGGGGATGAGAATAGAAGACCAGAGGGGAGAAGAGAAGATGAGAATAGACCAGAGGGGAGAAGAGAAGATGAGAATAGAAGACCAGAGGGGAGAAGAGGAGATGAGAATTGACCAGAGAGGAGAAGAGAAGAGAAGATGAGAATAGAAGACCAGAGGGGAGAAGAGAAGATGAGAATAGAAGACCAGAGGGGAGAAGAGGAGATGAGAATAGAAGATCAGAGGGGAGAAGAGAAGATGAGAATAGAAGACCAGAGGGGAGAAGAGAAGATGAGAATAGAAGACCAGAGGGGAGAAGAGAAGATGAGAATAGAAGACCAGAGGGGAGAAGAGAAGATGAGAATAGAAGACCAGAGGGGAGAAGAGGAGATGAGCACAGAAGAATTGGAGGAAGAAGGACAATATTTGGAAACCCTAATACTATTTCCTACGTCGGTTACAGCCGGTATATTAAGTGCCGGCGATGGGAAAGTTTGAACTTCCCAAGGACTCCAGCAACTCTGTAACCTCCAGCAAGAATGAGTCCTTATAATAATTGTTTCACCTAAGCAGGAACACCAAGTGCCGTGTTCCCTTGTATCACATTGTGCAACCATTACCACACATAATCACAAGATAATTAGACAGGAATTCAGAAAAAAAAAACACACACAGAAGCAATGTGACATTGCAACACCGCCACTCGGAGGAAATAAACACCCGGGTGACGTCCATGAAAGTTGGGCCACTGTAAAGCAAATAGTGAGCGATGTGTTTTCCCCAATAAGATAAGATAAGATCCTTATTATAGATCTAAAGCAAACTCCCGCCCCCAGGGAGTCTTTACTCCCTGGGGCCGGGACAGACTTTACGATCATTTGACCACTGTGATTGGCGGAAGGAGCCGAACGGCGAGTCGGCGCTATACTGCGCCTGCGCATCGCAGTTCGGCTCCTTTCGCCAGTCGTGACGCGGCTTACGCGACGGGGGGGAGCTAATTTTTTAGTCAAAACGTCAATCACCGCCATGTTAGGAACGCCCACTCCCGCGGGACTCGCAACCCGGAGGACACGGGTGAATAGCTGTACCCAGGTATGTACAGCAGCAAAAAAAAAATTAAAGGCATAATCCTATTGTAATGCGGGGGGGCAGTGTAATAGGGGGAAGTCGATTTTAGGGTGAACCACCGCTTTAAGCTGATGGCTTCACCATTGATGCACCACCTGGCCCCGCCCCCTCCGCCTTTTTCCAATGAAGGACTATGCCCCCCTAAGATATGAAATGTACATATCCCAGGAGGCGATGCGGGTAAAGTGCATGCCATTCATCCCGAGGAGTGATGTGCACAGGAGGGTGGGCCAGGTGGTTTTTACACCAAATAAAAATAGGACAATTGCTGCAGCGGAGGAGAGGAGTGGTGGATGGGAGGCAGCATGCCCTGGAGGGTGAAGTTCCACTTTAAGCTGCAAGAGGTAGCGGATGGGGGTGCTTACATGACGCTGTTGCGATGCTTTGTCCCCGTGGCAACGTTTACCCAACATGCAGCGATCGGCGGGCAGCAAGTCTGACAAAGGATATGCATTCAAGCAAATGGGGAAGCGTTGCAAACGCCCTGCAACCACATATAATGCCTACGGCAGGGCCTTATTTAACACAGGCAAATAGGGCAGCTGCCCCAAGCCCAGTCATTGTTGTGGGGCCCAAAGCAGCTGCCCCTTGAGCCAGCAAATAATTGATAAGTGAATTCAGGGGGACCCAAGAAAGTGTTTCCCCCGGGTCCAATCAATATTAAAGATGGTCCTGTTTGTTGGGGTAAAACAGGCCTCCTCACAGCCTTTCAGTAGCCTCTGAAGTGTGATCTGTACACAGATCGGGCTTCGGAGGAAAGGGATATTTAAGCAAAGCCATAGATGATGCAAGTTTCTTTCCTGCAACCAGTCAGTGTTGATGGAGGAATCCCTGCTGCAGCGCAATTGTGTTCTGCTGGCAGGGAGCTTTCCCTGCCGGCAGAACACACTGATTACTGTAGCAGCTATATCCGCTGGCAATAATCGCATGCAAAAAATCCAACATCGGTGGATCAACTTAAGTACAACCTTAGGACGAAGGTCCTTAAAGGAGAAGTACAGCTGAAGCTCGTTTGGCTGTACTTCTCCTGTGGATCACAAGAGTGCAGTTCATTCTTCACTCCTTGGACCCGTTTTTAGGAGACTGCAGGCTGAAGCCCGCTGTCGGCTGACATCACAGAGCCGGTCTAGGCTGGGAAAAGATTGTGACCATATGATCGGGATCCACCCACATGCCTGGAGCGGCACCTGGCTCAGCCTCCCAGCAAAGCACTGAGAGCCTGAGCAGGCCCCCTCCACAGCCCAGCGATCCAGTGAGGGCGGCAAGGCAGAGAGCTGGTGACTGACTGTGTGTGTCCCAGAAGACAGCCGTCCATTCAGGAGCCGCCACGCGACTCGCGCATGCGCAGTAGGTAAAGGGGAGTGAAGCCTCAAGGCTCCACTGTCTTTTCACTTAGTCACAATGGCGGTGCCGGCACACGATCCGATGGACGGAACGGCCCTCGGGGGGGGCGACATCGCTGGCTCCCTGGACAGGTTATAAAAAGTCAGCAGCTACAGTGTTTGTAGCTGCTGACTTAAAAAAAAAAAAAAGAAATCAGCTGGAACACCGCTTTAATTAGAGTGTTGTTCTTTCAGACCAGCAGGTGTACATTGTGCGGATATTCGGGGACTTTTTTCTGTTCTAGATTTCTTCTGGAAGATCTGTTTTCACATCTCCAGTGCCCTCCTGTGTTATTTACCAGGGTGATCATTTTATTAGTCATCCTCACGCTGATTACTACAATAACAACCCGGGAGGAATGCCAAGAGGATTGTTTTTACACGGCGTAGTAGGATAAAGGCATCGACTTTGAAACAGCTTTTGTTTACGTTCGTGTTGTGTGTTGTGTGTAATCGTCTCTTTTCTTCTTCTTTCAGATGAACCCATCACATCCGAGAGGAACTTCAAAATACTCACCACCCAGCAGATTAAAGTAAAACCCTGACTCTTTATTAGAAGAATAAACTGCTTTTATTGTTGTTGTTTTTTTGTGTATTAGCAATGTTTTTTTTTATTTTTATTTTTTTTAAGATGAACCCGTCACATCTGAAAGGAACTTAAGAATTTGCTATAAAAATACTGTGCTGATGTATGACTCATTTATGTTTTGTGTCTTTCTCTTTTTTTGTGTTGCTGCTTGACACCTGTCATGCTTTTACTATTTTTTTATTTTTAGTAAAAGGAATTTTCAAAAAAATAGAAAAATAAATTCTCACCACCTAACAGATTCAATTTATGTTTTGTGTTTTTTATCATTTTTTTTATTTATTATTATTTTTTTTATTTTTTTGTTTACTTGACATGTGTCATGTGTCATGCTTAAACTATTTAGAAAATGTAAATAAAAATAATTTAAAAAAAAATAAAATAAAATAAAATAAATACTCACCACCACCTAATAGATTAAAGCGGGGGTTCACCCTTAGGCCGGGTACACACGGACAAACATGTATGGTGAAAGCGGTCCGTCGGACCGTTTTCACCATACATGTCTGCCAGAGGGCTTCTGTACGATGGTTGTACACACCATCGTACAGAAGTCCGCGCGTAAACAATACGCGGGGCGTGTCCGCGGTGTCGCCGCGTCGATGACGCGGTGTCGCCGCGACAATGACGCGGCGATGTGGGCGGCCCGCCTTTAAAATGCTTCCACGCATGCGTCGAAGTCATTCGACGCATGCGAGGGACGGCGGGCGCCTGGACATGTACGGTAGGTCTGTACTGACGACCGTACATGTCCGAGCGGGCAGAATTCCAGCGGGCTGTTTTAAAACAAGTCCAGGAATATTTGTCTGCTGGGAAAAGGCCCGGCGGGCAAATGTTTGCTGGAATTCGGCCCGCTCGCGCCCACACACGACCAAACATGTCTGCTGAAACTGGCCTGCGGGCCAGTTTCAGCAGACATGTTTGCTCGTGAGTATGGGGCCTTAGAGGGCACTTTTTCCCCTTAGATTAATGCTCGTTTTGTCTAGGGGAATCGGCTATTTGTTTTAAAATATGATCCGTACTCACCGTTTACGAGATGCATCTTCTCCGCCGCTTCCGGGTATGGGCTGCGGGACTGGGCGTTCCTTCTTGATTGACAGTCTTCCGAGAGGCTTCCGACGGTCGCATCCATCGCGTCACGATTTTCCGAAAGAAGCCGAACGTCGGTGCGCAGGCGCAGTATAGAGCCGCACCGACGTTCGTCTTCTTTCGGCTACTAGTGACGGGATGGATGCGACCGTCGGAAGCCTCTCGGAAGACTGTCAATCAAGAAGGAACGCCCGCTCCCGAAGACCCATACCCGGAAGCGACGGAGAAGACGCATCTCGAAAACGGGTAAGTACGGCTCATATTCTAAAACAACTAGCCGATTCCCCTAGACAAAACAAGCAGGGAGCTACGGGGGATATAGAAAAAAAAAACGAATTGGGTGAACTCCCGCTTTAAAGTAAAACTCTGACTCTTTATTAGAAAAATAAACATGCACTGGATCTACTCCCTATTGTATATTGCTAAACTTTAGTAATAAAAGCATTGAAACTGCTTTTGTTTTAATTGTAGTTTTTTTGTGTAATTGCAATTTTTTTTAAGATAAACCCGAGAGGAGCTTAAGAATTTGCTATAAAAATAGTGTGCTGATGAATGACTCATTTATGTTTTGTGCCTTTCTCTTTTTTTGTGTGTGTGTTGCTACTTGACACCTGTCATGCTTATACTATTTTAAAAATTTAAATAAATGGAATTTTCACAAAAAATAAAAAATTCTCACCACCTAACAGATTAAAGTAAATCTCTGAGGGCCAGGTTCAGGTACAAATGCGGCGGCTTAACGCATCGTCCTTACGTTACACCGCCGCAAGTTTTCCTTGTAAGTGCTTGATTCACAAAGCACTTGAGTATAAACTTGCGGCGGAGTAACGTGAAGACGTCCGGCGCAAGCCCGCCTAATTCAAATGGGGCGTGTACCATTTAAATTAGGCGCGCTCCCGCGCCGAACGTTCTGCGCATGCTCCGTTAGGAAATTTCCCAACGTGCTTTGCGCGAAATTACGGCGCCCCGACGTGTTTTTTGAACGGCGACGTGCGTTACGTCCTTTCATATTCCCGGACGTCTTACGCAAAAAAAAAAAAATTGAAATTCGACACGGGAACGACGGCCATACTTTAACATGGCTGGTCTAAATCTAAGCCATGAAATAGCAGGCTTACGTTTGCGACGGGAAAAACCGACTAGCGACGACGTAAGAGAATGCGACGAACACGCGTACCTTCGTGGATCGCCGTAAACAGCTAATTTGCATACCCCACGCGGAAAACGACGCAAACTCCACCCAGCGGTCTCCGAAGTATTGCATCCTAAGATCCAAAGGCGTACGAAGCCGTAAGCCTGTCGGATCTTAGCCAAAATCCGTCGTATCTTGGTTTGTGAATTACAAATAAAGATACAACGCGGCAAATTTGAAAGTACGCCGGAGTATCAGCAGATACTCCGGCGTACTTTTTCTGTGAATCTGGCCCATTTATGTTTTGTGCCTTTCTCTTTTTTTGTGTGTGTGTTGCTACTTGACACCTGTCATGCTTATACTATTTAAAAAATTTAAATAAATGGAATTTAAAAAAAAAAAAAAAAAATTCTCACCACCTAACAGATTAAAGTAAATCTCTGACTCTTTATTAGAAAGATAAACACACCCTGGGTCTACTTCCTATTGTATATGACTGAACTTTAGAAATAAAAGCATTGAAACTGCTTTTGTTTTTATTGTTGTTGTTTTTTTGTGTAATAGATATTTTTTTTTTTTTTTAGATGAACCCGTCACATCTGAGAGGAATTTTAGAAGTTGCAATAAAAATACTTTATGACTCACTTATGTTTTGTATTTTTTCTCTCTTTTGTCACTTACTTGACATTTGTCATGCTTAAACTATTTAAAAAAATTGAATAAAAATAATTTTCAAAAAATATTTTTTTTTAAACGGCTTTTGTTTTTTTGTTTTTATTGTTGTTGTTTTGTTGTGTAATAGCAATTTATTTGTATTTATTTTTTTAAGATGAACACATCACATCAGAGGGGAACTTAAGAAGTTGCAATAAAAATATGTGCTAATGTATGACTCATTATTTTTTTTTGTTTTTGTTTTTTTTTGTGTGTGTTGACACGCATCATTCTTATACTATTTTGAAAAATGTAAATAAAAAAAATAATAATAAAAAATAAATAACCAACACCTAACAGATTAAGGCCCCTTTCCAAGCGTCTTTCAAGCGTTATTCAAGCATTTTTCGAGCGTTATTAGAGTGTTATTCGAGTGAAGCCTCATCTGCAATCCCAATGTCCTCGTAAAGCACCGCTAGGACCCTAACGTTTTAGGGCGTTTTTGCAATGCCTCGGTGTGAAAGGGTAAGGCGTTTTTACAGCGCTTTTCAATTCATTTCAATGGAGAGGGGCGTTTTTGGAGCGTTTTTTTTCAGCGCCCAAAACTGCTCCAAAGATGCTGCTTGCAGGACTCAGTGTGAAAGGGTCCATTGAGATGCATGGAGAGCGTTTTATGAGCGCTATTTTTAACGCTAAAACGCTGTAAAAGCGCTTCAGTGTGAAAGGGGTCTAAAGTAAAACTCAGAGGGGCAGATCCACATACCTTTCCGCCGGGCGCAGCGTATCTAAGATACGCTACGCCGCCGTAACTTATCTTTTTTTTTTCGAATCCTGAAAGAATTTGCGCCGTAAGTTACGGCGGCGTAGTGTAGCTCTCGCGGCGTAAGGGCGCGGAATTCAAATGGATGTGATGGGGGCGTGTTTTATGTAAATACGTCGTGACCCGACGTAAACAACGTTTTTTTTTAACTGCGCATGCGCCGTCCCTGGGGTATCCCAGTTCGCATGCTCGAAATTAAACCGGAACCAGCCAATGCTTACGACGGTGACGTCATTCTACGCAAATTCCTATTCGCGAACGACTTACGCAAACGACGTAAAAAATT
The DNA here is from genome assembly GCF_905171775.1 of Rana temporaria. NCBI lineage: Eukaryota > Metazoa > Chordata > Amphibia > Anura > Ranidae > Rana > Rana temporaria. Next base: position 12,866,243 of record NC_053495.1, read on the forward strand.
CTAAATTGTACGCGAGAACGTCGGCCATACTTAAAGCGGAGTTCCGGCCACAAATTGAAAAAAAAAAACTTTTTAAATATAAATACCCCTGTAATACACAAGCTGAATGTATTCTACTACAGTTAGTCTGTAAACTAAGGTCCGTTTTGTTAGGTTGTTACAGCATTTAGACACTTTATAAAACAGAAATTGACTGGGGCCATCTTAAGTGTGGGCATCATGAAGCCAGACTGTATGACTTCCTGGATTTCAGCCTCGCACATGCTCAGTGCTGTACAAGCAGTGTAATGGTTTCAGATCAGTTTTCAATAGCAATGGGAGTGTCAGAGGAAGTTACCGCCCCTTATCTATGCAAACCTCTCCTCCTCTCCTCCCCTCCTCCCCTCCTCCCCTCCTCCTTCCAGGAACCAATAAATATAATAAATAATTAGTTCCTGTGCAGATATATCTACATGACAAGATGATATATATCTCTTGTTATATATGTGGTGTGTATACATATACCAGACATGTGCACTGTCAATAAATTCATTTTGTTAGTGCGGTGATGTTAGTGCGGTGATGTTAGTGCTGCGATGTTAGTGCGGTGATGTTAGTGCTGTGATGTTAGTGCTGTGATGTTAGTGCTGTGACATTAGTGCGGTGACATTAGTGCTGTGATGTTAGTGCGGTGACATTAGTGCTGTGATGTTAGTGCGGTGATGTTAGTGCGGTGATGTTAGTGCGGTGACATTAGTGCGGTGACGTTAGTGCGGTGACATTAGTGCTGTGATGTTAGTGCTGTGATGTTAGTGCGGTGATGTTAGTGCGGTGATGTTAGTGTGGTGATGTTAGTGCGGTGATGTTAGTGCGGTGATGTTAGTGCGGTGACATTAGTGCGGTGGTGATGTTAGTGCGGTGATGTTAGTGCTGCGATGTTAGTGCTGCGATGTTAGTGCGGTGATGTTAGTGCGGTGATGTTAGTGCGGTGATGTTAGTGTTGTGATGTTAGTGTTGTGATGTTAGTGTTGTGATGTTAGTGCTGCGATGTTAGTGCGGTGATGTTAGTGCGGTGATGTTAGTGTTGTGATGTTAGTGTTGTGATGTTAGTGTTGTGATGTTAGTGTTGTGATGTTAGTGCTGCGATGTTAGTGCGGTGATGTTAGTGCGGTGATGTTAGTGCGGTGATGTTAGTGTTGTGATGTTAGTGCGGTGACATTAGTGCAGTGATGTTAGTGCGGTGGTGATGTTAGTGCGGTGACATTAGTGCGGAGATGTTAGTGCGGTGATGTTAGTGTTGCGATGTTAGTGTTGCGATGTTAGTGCGGTGATGTTAGTGCGGTGGTGATGTTAGTGCGGTGGTGATGTTAGTGCGGTGGTGATGTTAGTGCGGTGGTGATGTTAGTGCGGTGGTGATGTTAGTGCGGTGGTGATGTTAGTGCGGTGGTGATGTTAGTGCGGTGGTGATGTTAGTGCGGTGGTGATGTTAGTGCGGTGGTGTTAGTGCGGTGATGTTAGTGCGGTGATGTTAGTGTGGTGATGTTAGTGCGGTGACAGTGCGGTGATGTTAGTGCGGTGACAGTGCGGTGATGTTAGTGCGGTGACAGTGCGGTGATGTTAGTGCGGTGACAGTGCGGTGATGTTAGTGCGGTGATGTTAGTGCGGTGATATTAGTGCGGTGATGTTAGTGCGGTGATGTTAGTGCGGTGACAGTGCGGTGATGTTAGTGCGGTGACAGTGCGGTGACAGTGCGGTGATGTTAGTGCGGTGACAGTGCGGTGATGTTAGTGCGGTGACAGTGCGGTGACAGTGTGGTGACAGTGCGGTGATGTTAGTGCGGTGACAGTGCGGTGATGTTAGTGCGGTGACAGTGCGGTGATGTTAGTGCGGTGACAGTGCGGTGACAGTGCGGTGATGTTAGTGTGGTGACAGTGCGGTGATGTTAGTGCGGTGACAGTGCGGTGATGTTAGTGCGGTGACAGTGCGGTGATGTTAGTGCGGTGACAGTGCGGTGACAGTGCGGTGATGTTAGTGCGGTGACAGTGCGGTGACAGTGCGGTGATGTTAGTGCGGTGACAGTGCGGTGATGTTAGTGCGGTGACAGTGCGGTGACAGTGTGGTGACAGTGCGGTGATGTTAGTGCGGTGACAGTGCGGTGATGTTAGTGCGGTGACAGTGCGGTGACAGTGTGGTGACAGTGCGGTGATGTTAGTGCGGTGACAGTGCGGTGATGTTAGTGCGGTGACAGTGCGGTGACAGTGCGGTGATGTTAGTGCGGTGACAGTGCGGTGACAGTGCGGTGATGTTAGTGCGGTGACAGTGCGGTGACAGTGCGGTGATGTTAGTGCGGTGACAGTGCGGTGATGTTAGTGCGGTGACAGTGCGGTGACAGTGTGGTGACAGTGCGGTGATGTTAGTGCGGTGACAGTGCGGTGATGTTAGTGCGGTGACAGTGCGGTGACAGTGCGGTGATGTTAGTGCGGTGACAGTGCGGTGATGTTAGTGCGGTGACAGTGCGGTGACAGTGCGGTGATGTTAGTGCGGTGATGTTAGTGCGGTGACAGTGCGGTGACAGTGCGGTGATGTTAGTGCGGTGACAGTGCGGTGACAGTGCGGTGATGTTAGTGCGGTGACAGTGCGGTGACAGTGCGGTGATGTTAGTGCGGTGACAGTGCGGTGATGTTAGTGCGGTGACAGTGCGGTGATGTTAGTGCGGTGACAGTGCGGTGACAGTGCGGTGATGTTAGTGCGGTGACAGTGCGGTGACGGTGCGGTGACAGTGCGGTGACGGTGCGGTGACAGTGCGGTGACGGTGCGGTGACAGTGCGGTGATGTTAGTGCGGTGACAGTGCGGTGATGTTAGTGCGGTGACAGTGCGGTGATGTTAGTGCGGTGACAGTGCGGTGACAGTGCGGTGATGTTAGTGCGGTGACAGTGCGGTGATGTTAGTGCGGTGACAGTGCGGTGACAGTGCGGTGATGTTAGTGCGGTGATGTTAGTGCGGTGACAGTGCGGTGATGTTAGTGCGGTGACAGTGCGGTGACAGTGCGGTGATGTTAGTGCGGTGACAGTGCGGTGACGGTGCGGTGACAGTGCGGTGACGGTGCGGTGACAGTGCGGTGACGGTGCGGTGACAGTGCGGTGATGTTAGTGCGGTGACAGTGCGGTGATGTTAGTGCGGTGACAGTGCGGTGATGTTAGTGCGGTGACAGTGCGGTGACAGTGCGGTGATGTTAGTGCGGTGACAGTGCGGTGATGTTAGTGCGGTGACAGTGCGGTGACAGTGCGGTGATGTTAGTGCGGTGACGGTGCGGTGACAGTGCGGTGATGTTAGTGCGGTGACAGTGCGGTGACGGTGCGGTGACAGTGCGGTGACATTATGTGCAGAGTGGGGGGTGGTACAGATGATCAGGCATACAGAGCGGATCTCTGTCTGTGTAGATCTGTATGTGAGTACAGTGATCTGTATGTGAGTACAGTGATCTGTATGTGAGTACAGTGATCATAGTACAGCCCCGCCTCCCTGCACTAGACTTGTAACACACAGTGCAGAGCTCTGTTGCAATGTACAGGGAGGCGGGGCTGTACAGGGAGGCGGGGCTGTACAGGGAGGCGGGGCTGTACTATGCTCGGTGCTCTCACATACAGATCTATCAGACAGAGACTCGCTCTCTCTGCCTGATGATCTGTATCTCCGTGCATCGGAGACAGATGGTAGGTGGGCGGGTGGTGGAGGGAGGAGGACGGGGGCGGCGGTGACGGACGGGTGGAGAAGCTAAGACGGGGGCGGAGCTAGGACGGGGGCGGAGCTAGGACGGGTGGAGGAGCTAGGACGGGGGAGGAGTTGGAGAGGGAGAAGAGGAAGGACACCACCTCTATGGGCGGCACTGCCCTCCCTCCCTCCCGCCCCCCGAGATGTTCATCCACGGCTGCGATGTTCAGCCCAGCCTCCTGGGATTGAAGAGACACATATCCCAGGAGGCATAGCAGCGCTGGATGCGGCGGGGGGGGGGGGCCATTCCGCCGCGGCGGGGGAATAAGAGACTCACAGATAAAAACGTGAGTTTTTAAAAGACAAAAATAAAACATCCCAAATGTATTTAAGGGGGCAGTGTAAAAACGAATGCAAAAAAGTTGTAAAATAGGGTGGAACTCCGCTTTAACATTGAGTACGCCTCAGAACAGCAGCTTTAACTATACGCCGGAAAAAGCCGAATGCAAACGACGGAAAAAAATGCGCCGGGCCGACATACGTTCGTGGATCGCCGTAACTAGCTAATTTGCATACTCAACGCGGATTTCGACGGGAACGCCACCTAGCGGCCGCCGAAAACTTGCAGCTTAGATCCGACGGCGTACTAAAACGTACGCCTGTCGGATCTAGCCGAGATGCCGTCGTATCTTGTTTTGTGGATACCAAAACAAAGATACGACGCGCAAAATTTGAAATTACGCCAGCGTAATTTCTTTGAGGATCTGCCCCAGACTCTTTATTAGAAAAATAAACTGGATCTACTCCATATTGTATACACTAAAACCTTGGTTTGAGAGCAACTTGGTTTGAGAGCGTTTTGCAAGACAAGCAAAATGTTTTAATAAGTTTTGCCTTGATATACAATCGATGTCTTGATATAAGAGTAGCGTCATGTCACAACTGAGTATAAAAGAGAAGAAACAAGCCTCTAAGTGTAGCAATATGGTTACATTTAATGAAGGTACAACATTTAGAAACTCATTGCTACACTTAGAGGCGCCTCTCTTCTCTTTTATACTCTGTAAAAAAAATGCTTTGATATACAAGTGCTTTGGATTACAAGCATGTTTCTGAAACGAATTATGCTTGCATTTTTAATGCATTTCCGGTTGCTTTTTCTTCTTCTTTCCTTTTTTCTTTCTTTCACTGTATGGGGGTCCGGTGCATTTTTGATGCATTCCAGTTGCTTTTTTTTCTTCTTTTTTTTCACCTTTTTTCAGTGCATTTCGGTGGATTTTAGATGCACTTTGCCGCGTTCCAGTACATCACCCAATCAAATGGCCCTATGCATGGCCCAGCTGTAGACTCAACCAATTGGCTCTATAATGACCTTTTACGTTGACATCTCAAAAGATTACTACTGTTTGTTTTCGGCCCAAGTGGCATCTCCTGTCCTTTCGCGCATCACGCTGACGAAACGCATTTCACTTGTGTAAGGGTTTCCTTTATTAGATTTCCAAGAAGAGATGTCAACATTGTGGGCTTCTGCTAAGACTCGCTTCTCCCTTTCTAATCTAAATGAAGCTGTGTCAGTTTCACAAGCGCCCGCCTTACGGCTTCCCGCGCTGGGCTTCCAGTAAAGAGGCCTTGTGGTTATCGTGGCGGTTATCCAACAGGAAGCGTTTCAGAAGGTCATCTTCCACCAACAGGAAGTTGAGGGCTTTCCTGTTTTTCATCTGTCCTCTTATGTTACGAGACACAAGGGAAGCGCCAACAATGATGGAACATCTGTCCGGCTCCAACGCAGCTGGAGCTGGAGGTCTCAGACTGTCTCCTGCCTTCCGTTCATCTTTGTCCGTCTATCTACGGCCATCGCTTTCTGGGGGTCCGGGGTGAGGCGTGGATTGTCAGAAACAATAGTGACTGAAATGAAGCACCTCGTAATACACAACGCATTGTTATAGAAAAATTGTAGGATATGCCGGGGATTGTCTAGATCGGTGCAGCTCAACCTGGAGGCTGCATGTGGCTCTTCTGGCAATGTTCTGGGGTCTAACATTTTGGATCTCCCTTCAGTTTTTGCCATATAGCTGGTGGAGATCGAGCTGAAGAGGGGACTTCTCTTCCATCTCTTGAACAATACCGATGGTGTAGGTGGTGATTTTAAATTTTTATCTCTATTTATTTTTTCGAAAGCCCATGGCGTGTGAAGCACACTCAAAAACTTCAGCCAGTGCCAAAAAAATGTGCACAACATAAAGAGGTGACACAAAAACGGGCAACGGGTGTACACAAGCCCTCTAAAATCAGAGGACCTAGCCCTGGATCCCCCGGGGCGTAAGGCTCCAGACGGGGACAAGGGTACTTTACACTTGGTCCATCTGGCGGAAACCAGATGGACCCCTTTCTCTGAAGGGTCTGCCGAAACAGACCTATCCAAGTAATAGGTGAGGCTCCCCCGAAGGGAGACCCCATGAGAGGGGGCAAACTAAGCCAGAAGGCCATGTCCACCCCCTCCCAAGACTTTCAGGGCAGGCTCGAGGACATACAAACAGTGTACAAACAAAAAAAATACAAAAAAGTGAAAAACAAAGGGATATAAAAAAAATAAAGTGGGGGAGAAGGAAGTAGAGGAGAGTGAAAAGGTCGCCATTGTGCAAAACAATGGACAGGCCCTCCAGCCAGGAATAAAAAAATTCTCTGGTCCCAGCCAAAAGGCCCGGCCCAGGAGGCGGATGCTAAAAAAAAGTGTGTAATGGTGCAGTGACCATGGTGCCACAAATCAGAGTGACCCTCACTCACAGTGATTTTATGGCACCCCTAGACTGCCACTCCAGGGGCACATACACCATAGGCTTTCTAGTTTCTATCCGACCCCCCGACTGGGTCAGTGCAGCCCCCCGTCCCTGCCAGATAGAGAGCCCTTCAAGGTTTTCTCAGGGAGAGCCTCTGGACGCATAACGGCCTCCACTGGTACAGGCCCTTCCAGGCCCCCATCAATCCGGAAGATTTGCATGTCACCACCCAGCTCCTCCTCCAGATCACCGACAGGGACAGCACCCACACCAACACCAGCCAGAAGGCTGGAGAAACCCGGCCCTTCGGCCAAACCCAATGCAGCCACTTGGACGGCTCAGACTCGATCGTTGGCCATCCCCCAGTATCTATCGGGCAGCACAAGCATAATCCTTACCGAAACCGCCCTTCCAGGTGCAATGACACCATTGGATTTGCCTCTGCTTCCCACCCACGCTTGGGGGAAGCATTAGCGCCACCTGTTCAGTGTAAGGAGTAGATGACTCCAGACCACTTAGTGAGGCAGAAACATGGTAGCACCCAGTGAGCAGACAGGAACAAAATCAGGACACAAGCTGAAGGTCATCATCTGTGAAGTACCAAATCAGAAGGCAAGGGCAGCATCAGGATACAGGCCAAGCTCTGCAATGACTGGGCAGGGAGGTACAGAAACATAAGGCAGGATGTAGAGTTCCAAAACACAGGTTGTGGTCATGAAGGGCAGACAAGAACCCATAGACAGGTCAAAGGCAAGCTAGGTTGTACATGGAAAGGCCAATGTAGCAGGTCACAGGTAAATCAGGAACCAGCTGAAGACCACTCAGCAATTTATCCATGTCACATTCCAGCCTAAATAGGCCCTCCCGTGCTAATACCAGCGCTGAACTTGCATGTGCATCAGGATACAGGCCACGGCTAGTTACCAGCTGGGCAGCAAGGTACAGAATCAGAAGGCAGGATGCGGAGTCTAAAATATAGGTTGAGGACACGAGGGGCAGACAAGAATTCATAGACAGGTCAAAGGCAAGCCGGGTCATACATGGGAGGGCAAACCTAGGAGGTCACAGGTAAGTCAGGAACTAGCTGAAGATCACTCAGCTGTACATGTCACAGTCCAACTTAAAGTGAGATTAAAGCTTCGGATTATTTTTTTACATTAAAATAACAAACATGTTATACTTACCTGCTCTGTGCAGTGGTTTTGCACAGAGCAGCCCGGATCCTCCTCTTCTGAGGGCCCCCAACTGCGTCTCTGGCCCCTCCATCCTGCTGAGTTCCCCCAGAGCTAGCAGCTTGCTATGGGGGCACCCAGGCAGGCTGGCTCTAAGTTGCTGCTGCTCTGCATGTCCATTCAAATACAGATCCGTGGCTCAGTCCCGCCATCTGTCTCTCTCATTGGCTCCCACTGCTTTCTAAGCCAATGAGGAGGGAGAGTCCCCATTCTTGTGCACAGCACTGGAGGGAGATAGGGCTCAGGTAAGTAATGGGGGGGGGGGGGGGGCTGCTGCACAGAGGTTTTTTACCTTCATGCATTGAAGGTAAAAAACCTTAGACCGTTTGGCTCCAATGCCAGGCTGAAGGTACACGTGCGCCTATGTGCATGGTGCTTAACATGCATGCTAATATGTCCATGCATGCATGCTAACACATGCAATGGTCTTCTCGTACTGGAACACACTGGGCCTTATATATAAAAAAGAAATCTGTGATAATGGTCACTGATACAAGTAGAAGGGTGAATTTTCACAGTCCGTACACAAACAGCATGTCTAACAAGTTCTCTACACTATCGAGAAAAATAATAATAGTTTTGCCTAAAGATGCACTTTAATTATATATATTTACCTTAAGCTGATCAGTCACGCTGCTACAATACGGCATACCTGGAAAAAAAAAGTACCTATTAAAAGACTAATTTCCCTTCAAGGAACCCTTCCATTACATAGATGGAAACAAATCTTTTTAAAGCAACTATCTCTTCCATATACAACCGCCGGCCAATCATTTCATCAGAAATTAGCTAAAATGTTTACAGAGAGCAGACACATACTTCTTATGAGCTTTCAGGAAGTTATTTGAAGAATTAGAGAGCCAGAAATAGCAACAGAAGAGCAAAATGGAAAAAAGCCAACCAAAGAGTTCAAGAAGGCATCTGCTAAGGAGCCGTGCCCACCCATCAGACCAGTGATGTCACTCCACAGGAAGGGCACCAGTTTCCGTCCCTCATCCCAAAAACTCCCAGAATCCTCCGAGAGCCGAGGGAGACGTGACCGACTGGCACAAACCCCGGTGGCATGAAAGAGGAACAATGCAACATCAAAGGAGCCTTGACAATGGAGGCCGCCCAAAGGGAGCCCAAGCCCTTCCCAAGTGTCTATTATAACATTGCTAAGTGTCACCCAGACAGCTGGGGAGACTCTGCCGTGACAATGACGTTTATATTCTGCATGCCTGCCCTTAAACAATGTTAATTCTATTGCTACTACGTGTCATTTGCCAGCAAGGCAAAAACATTTGTGGGACCCCTCCTGTCTGCTGGCGTAGGTGTTCATGTCAGCCACAGTTTTACGCCCAGATACGAGAATCTGGGCCAGAATTTTTTTGCTAGAAAATTAGTCAGAACCCCCAAACATTATATATTGTTTTTAGCAGACAACCTAGGGAATAAAATGGCGGTCGCTGCAACTTTTTCGGGTTGTAAAAAGAGTTCTGAGCCAGCTTAAAGCCTCGTACACACGATCGGATTTCCATCGGACAAATTCGTGGAATATTGTCCAAAGGGCATTGGCCGTGAACTTACAGCAAAACTATGTTGGCTAACAAACAGAAATGACGTGGTTTTTCTGCTCTTTAGCGCCACCCTTTGGGCAACTTCTGCTAAAGTTGTCTTCTGGTTAGCATTGGTTCAGAGCATGTGTGTTTTACTTTGGATTTCCGACCTCCGCATGTACCGGGGGGGGAGGTCCCGATCGGACCCCCGACCCACGTCTAGGCAGCGATGTGCGGGCACGTCGTTCTGCCTGTCCGTGCCACTTTTGCTGACGTATATGTACATGCGGCGGTCGTTAAGCGGTTAAAACGACGTTAAAAAATGCAGCATGTTCGAAAAAAAATTGTTGTCGTTTTTCAGAACCTGAAAAATGATGTGTAGCCCACACACGATCGTTTTAAATGACTTTTTTTGAAAAACAACGTTTTCTTCATGCCGAAAAATGATGGTGTGTACGCGGCATTAGACTGGCCAAGACTAGTATATAGTTCTTGCTCATTGATCAGTTGGGTAACCAGGCTCCACTAGCTTTGTTTACATGAGATGCAATACCCACAAGAGATCAGGAGAGATTAGCGAGTACCAACAAAGGTTTCCAGAAAACATTCTTATCATAAGGAAATCTTTGCCAGTAAGCCACATCCTTCTTCCTTTTTTTTTTCAAATATCTGAAAAATTTTCGTTTATTTGCATACAGGAAGCGATTTATGTCTTTCCCCATAAGAGAAAGTTGACCAACGGGCCCGTTGTGTTTCTGGGAAGTGGAATTTCCCCATCAGGCACTTGATAGAAGTGTTTTCTCAACAGCAAATATTGTGCTGGAACAATTTGTTTTCACTGCAATCGCATTCCTTCCTCGTCCAGAGTAGGGGAGGCATCTTCATGTATTATCTACTGTATGAGAACGATGAGTCACGTCTCTTCCTCCGAAAAATTCCTCTGTTCATTCTAATTAATGTGACTCCAATGGTTCTCAACCCTCTAGTGCCGTGACCCCTTGATAAAATTTCCCAAGTTGTGGGGACCTCTAACGGTAAAACAATTTTCGTAGCGTTGGGTTGTCGGCACCCAAGACAAGACCAGTAATTTGTGTCCCTAACCCACGGACATTTTGCTCTCCCCGAGTCCCTTCCATTCGCATAGTATTTAAAACCCCTTAGGCCTCGTACACACGGGCAAACATGTCCAATGAAAACGGTCCGCGGACCGTTTTCATCGGACATGTCCGCTGGGATCATTTGGTCTGATGGCTGTACACACCATCAGACCAAATTCCCCGCGGACAGGATACGCGGCGACGTGGCCGCGACGATGACGCGGCGACGTGCGCGACCCTGGAAGGTCAATGCTTCCACGCATGCGTCGAATCACTTCGACGCATGCGAGGGCTTTCAGCCGAGCGGACATGTCCGGTGAGTCATACAGACGACCGAATATGTCCGACGGACAGGCTTTCAGCGGACATGTTTCTTAGCATGCTAAGAAACATTTGTCCGCTGGAAACCTGTCCGCTCGGCCGGGAATCCGGTCCGGTCGGCCGTACAGACGACCGAACATGTCCGCGGAAACTGGTCCGTGGACCAGTTTTAGCAAACATGTTCGGTCGTGTGTACGAGGCCTTACAGTACATTTTAGGATGTACCACTCTTTCTCTTTGTTCTCTTTTCTTTCCCTTTTTATCTCTCTCTATCCTAATTTCTTGTTTTTCTTCCCCATCCCTCTCTCTAGCTGTCTTTCTTGTTCTTTCTCTTATTCCTTCTCTCCCTTTTTCTTTGTTTCTTCCCCTCTTTTCCTCTCCCTTCCATGTATTCTCTATTTTTATTCCCACTGGGATGAGTGGCTGTGCTGGCGGGGAGTTGGGATGAGTGGCAGTGCTGGCGGGGAGTTGGGATGAGTGGCAGTGCTGGCGGGGAGTTGGGATGAGTGGCAGTGCTGGCGGGGAGTTGGGATGAGTGGCAGTGCTGGCGGGGAGTTGGGATGAGTGGCAGTGCTGGCGGGAAGTTGGGATGAGTGGCAGTGCTGGCAGAGATTTGGGATGAGTGGCAGTGCCGGCGGGGAGTTGGGATGAGTGGCAGTGCTAGTGGGGAGTTTGGATGAGTGGCAGTGCTGGTGGGAAGTTGGGATGAGTGGCAGTGCTGTTGGGGAGTTGGGATGAGTGGCAGTGCTGGGGGGAAGATGGGATGAGTGGCAGTGCTGGTGGGGAGTTGGGATGAGTGGCAATGCTGGGGGGAAGATGGGATGAGTGGCAGTGCTGGCAGGAAGTTGGGATGAGTGGCAGTGCCGGCAGGAAGTTGGGATGAGTGGCAGTGCTGGCAGGAAGTTGGGATGAGTGGCAGTGCCGGCAGGAAGTTGGGATGAGTGGCAGTGCCGGCAGGGAGTTGGGATGAGTGGCAGTGCCGGCAGGAAGTTGGGATGAGTGGCAGTGCCGGCGGGAAGTTGGGATGAGTGGCAGTGCTGGCGGGAAGTTGGGATGAGTGGCAGTGCTTGCGGGAAGTTGGGATGAGTGGCAGTGCTGGCCGGAAGTTGGGATGAGTGGCAGTGCCGGCAGGAAGTTGGGATGAGTGGCAGTGCCGGCAGGGAGTTGGGATGAGTGGCAGTGCCGGCAGGAAGTTGGGATGAGTGGCAGTGCCGGCGGGAAGTTGGGATGAGTGGCAGTGCTGGCGGGAAGTTGGGATGAGTGGCAGTGCTTGCGGGGAGTTGGGATGAGTGGCAGTGCTGGCCGGAAGTTGGGATGAGTGGCAGTGCTGGCCGGAAGTTGGGATGAGTGGCAGTGCTGGCGGGGAGTTGGGATCAGTGGCAGTGCCGGCGGGGAGTTGGGATGAGTGGCAATGCTGGCGGGGAGTTGGGATGAGTGGCAGTGCTGGCGGGGAGTTGGGATGAGTGGCAGTGCTGGCGGGAAGTTGGGATGAGTGGCAGTGCTGGCGGGGAGTTGGGATGAGTGGCAGTGCTGGCGGGGAGTTGGGATGAGTGGCAGTGCTGGCGGGGAGTTGGGATCAGTGGCAGTGCTGGCGGGGAGTTGGGATAAGTGGCAGTGCTAGCGGGAAGTTGGGATGAGTGGCAGTGCTGGCGGGGAGTTTGGATGAGTGGCAGTGCTGGCGGGGAGTTTGGATGAGTGGCAGTGCTGGCGGGAAGTTGGGATGAGTGGCAGTGCTGGCGGGGAGTTGGGATGAGTGGCAGTGTTGGCGGGAAGTTGGGATGAGTGGCAGTGCTGGCAGAGATTTGGGATGAGTGGCAGTGCCGGCGGGGAGTTGGGATGAGTGGCAGTGCTAGTGGGGAGTTTGGATGAGTGGCAGTGCTGGTGGGAAGTTGGGATGAGTGGCAGTGCTGGTGGGGAGTTGGGATGAGTGGCAGTGCTGGGGGGAAGATGGGATGAGTGGCAGTGCTGGTGGGGAGTTGGGATGAGTGGCAATGCTGGGGGGAAGATGGGATGAGTGGCAGTGCTGGCACGAAGTTGGGATGAGTGGCAGTGCCGGCAGGAAGTTGGGATGAGTGGCAGTGCCGGCAGGAAGTTGGGATGAGTGGCAGTGCCGGCAGGGAGTTGGGATGAGTGGCAGTGCCGGCGGGAAGTTGGGATGAGTGGCAGTGCTGGCGGGAAGTTGGGATGAGTGGCAGTGCTGGTGGGGAGTTGGGATGAGTGGCAGTGCTGGCCGGAAGTTGGGATGAGTGGCAGTGCTGGCCGGAAGTTGGGATGAGTGGCAGTGCTGGCGGGGAGTTGGGATCAGTGGCAGTGCCGGCGGGGAGTTGGGATGAGTGGCAATGCTGGCGGGGAGTTGGGATGAGTGGCAATGCTGGCGGGGAGTTGGGATGAGTGGCAGTGCTGGCGGGGAGTTGGGATGAGTGGCAGTGCTGGCGGGAAGTTGGGATGAGTGGCAGTGCCGGCGGGGAGTTGGGATCAGTGGCAGTGCTGGCGGGGAGTTGGGATGAGTGGCAGTGCTGGCGGGGAGTTAAGATGAGTGGCAGTGCTGGCGGGGAGTTGGGATGAGTGGCAGTGCTGGCGGGGAGTTGGGATGAGTGGCAGTGCTGGCGGAGAGTTGGGATGAGTGGCAGTGGTGGCGGAGAGTTGGGATGAGTGGCAGTGCTGGCGGAAAGTTGGGATGAGTGGCAGTGGTGGCGGAGAGTTGGGATGAGTAGCAGTGCTGGCGTGGAGTTGGGATGAGTGGCAGTGCTGGCGGGGAGTTGGGATGAGTGGCAATGCTGGCGGGAAGTTGGGATGAGTGGCAGTGCTGTGGGGGGAGTTGGGATGAGTGGCAGTGCTGGCGGGGAGTTGGGATGAGTGGCAGTGCTGTGGGGGGAGTTGGGATGAGTGGCAGTGCTGTGGGGGGAGTTGGGATGAGTGGCAGTGCTGGCGGGGAGTTGGGATGAGTGGCAGTGCTGGCGGGGAGTTGGGATGAGTGGCAGTGCTGGCGGGGAGTTGGGATGAGTGGCATTGCTGTGGGGGAAGTTGGGATGAGTGGCAGTGCTGTGGGGGAAGTTTGATCAGCCAACTTAGGTGCTCTTGATCAAGGTCATCTGCTGATCTGAGAACTGTAGTGGGGAGCTTCAACTCTTCTGGGAAGGCCGTCCACAAGGTTTAGGAGTGTGTCTATGGGAATGTTTGACCATTCTTCCAGAAGTGCATTTGTGAGGTCAGGCACTGATGTGCATGAGAAGGCCTGGCTCGCAGTCTCTAATTCACCCTAAAGGTGTTCTATCGGGTTAAGGTCAGGATTATGTGCAGGCCAGTCAAGTTCCTCCACCCCAAACTCGCTCATCCATGTCTTTATGAACCTTGCTTGTGCAAGTGGTTAAAAAAGTGGCGTATATGGTCCGGCGTAAGCCCGCGGAATTCAAATTATCCATGCAGTGGGCGTGTTGTATGGTAATGAAGGCTGACCCCACGTAAATGACGCTTTTGACTAACGGCGCATGCGCCGTCCATTAAAGAATCCCAGTGCCCATGCTCCAAATTACGCCGCTAATCGTCAATGCTTTAGACGTAAACGGAACTTACGCAAAGCCCTATTCGCGAAACGACTTACGCAAACGACGTAATCGACGGAAAATTCGACGCTGGCCCGACGTCCATACTTAACATTGGATACGCCTCATATAGCAGGGGTAACTATACGCCGGAAAAAGCCTAACGTAAACGACGTAAAAAAAAATGCGCCGGGCGGACGTACGTTTCTGAATCGGCGTATCTACCTAATTTGCATATTAGACGCGTAAATATACGGAAGCGCCACCTAGCGGCCAGCGTAAATATGCAACTGAGATACGACGGCGTAAGAGGCTTACGCCAGTCGGATCTTAGCCAAATTCCGGCGTATCTTGTTTTCTTAATACAGAAAAAAGATACGCCGGAGCTTCCTAGAAGTTACGCGTCGTATCAATAGATACGCCAGCGTAACTTCTTTCTGAATCTGGGCCCCAGTACATATATATGTATATATATATATATATATATATATACATATATATATATATATATATATACATATATATACTGTAAATTGTTTACAGAGCTCATATGTATGTCCAGTTTAATTCGGTGCTATCGTTAATGAAGCGGCAAAGCCGCGGCGGCAGAGGGAGGGGTCATCTGGAGGCCCCTCCAGTTCTGCCGAAGTCCGACTTCTCGGAAACCAAGTTGCGAGATGACTGATACGCTAATCACCTTCCCCATTCGAGTTACTCGGAACTGGGGCTGTGGCTACATAGCATTTCTGCTTTCGAGTTTATCTCAGACTCCTGGCTTGTGGTCGCTTCTTCGGAAACTGCTGCATGCGTCAAGCCCCTCCCCCTGGACAATACACAGAGCCCCAGAGTTTACTTAAGCTGGGCCAGGAATTCCACTTACATTAACCCCTGGGTTCTGAAATTTAACATAATGTTTTATTGCTATCTGCGGTTTAAAAGTAAACTTCAGGAGAACTCTATATTAAAAAGGTCAAAATAACTGAATGGATTCCTATTGGCTGCCGATGTCATTAAAATGTATTCCCAGCCAAAAACTTATTTGATCGTTTTGCATAAATTAGATAATTTCTTCGAATCATCTGCAGGTTTAGGGTCCCGAAGATGCACGGGGCCAGATTCTCGCATCTCCGCGCAATTTTGGGCAACTTACACGGGCAAGTTCTGTATTCTCAAAGCACTTGCTCCGTAAGTTGCGGCGGCGTAGCGTAAATCGGCCGGCGTAAGCCCGCCTAATTCAAATTTGGATCAGGAGGGCGTGTTTTATGTAAATCTACTGTGACCCGACGTGATTGGCGTTTTTTTCCCGAACGGCGCATGCGCCGTCCGTGGAATTTCCCAGTGTGCATTGCTCCAAAGTACGCCGCAAGGACATCATTGGTTTCGACGTGAACGTAAATGACGTCCAGCCCCATTCACGGACGACTTACGCGAACGACGTAACTTTTTCAAATTTCGACGCCATACTTAACATTGATGCGCCACACTTATGCCACCATATAGCAGGGGCAACTATACGCCGGGAAAAGCCTAACGTAAACGTCGTAACTTTACTGCGTCGGCCGCACGTACGTTCGGGAATTCGCGTATCTAGCTAATTTGCATACTCGACGCGGAATTCGACGGAAGCGCCACCTAGCAGTCAAAAAAAAAATGCAGTTTAGATCCGACGGCGTAAGAGACTTACGCCTGTCGGATCTAATGGATATCCATGCGTAACTGATTATAAGAATCAGACACATAGATACGACGGGTCAGATAAGGACTTACGACAGCGTACATTGCGCTGCGCCGTCGTAAGTCCTTTGAGAATCTGGGCCAAAGTGTTTGTATTTATTTTTGTCTTTTGCTTGAATTTGCTGGACACTTGCAGGGCCGTCTTTAATGTTGATTGGACCCCGGGCAAAAAAAATCTTGGGGCCCCCCCATGCAAATTTTGCTCTCCACCTGCTCTGAAACATACAATAAATATCAGCTAGACAGTTTACTGTAACAGATCAGGCAGCGATTGCGATTGGTTGCCAGAGGTTACAGCATATCATTACCGCTTACTGACTGGTTGCTAGAGGTTACAGCACACATTACGGCTCACTGATTAGTTGCTAGAGGTTACAGCACATGATTTCTGCTTGTTGATTGGTTGATAGAGATTACTGTACAGTAATACTGCTCACTGATTGGTTGCTAGAGGTTACTGCACGTCATTACTGCTCACTGATTGGTTGCTAGAGGTTACAGCACACATTACGGCTCACTGATTAGTTGCTAGACTAGAGGTTACAGCACATGATTTCGGCTTGTTGATTGGTTGATAGAGATTACTGTACAGTAATACTGCTCACTGATCGGTTGCTAGAGGTTACTGCACGTCATTACTGCTCACTGATTGGTTGCTAGAGGTTACTGCACAACATTACTGCTCTCTGATTGGTTGCTAGCAGGGCTGTCTTAATAGCATATTGGGCCCCTGGGCAAAGTAATGCTCTGGGGCCCCTACAATGATGACAGTGCAGGTAAACAGAAATCAAGTAGGTAGGAGGCAGACTGCCTCTACTCTCAGTCGTATCATGGGGCCCCCAATTTTAGGCCAGCGTAGGCTCAAGGACCAGCTGCTTTGGGGAAAGTGCAGGGACCCCCCCCCCCCATGCAGCTGGGGCCCCTGGGCAGTGCCCAGGTGTGCCCTCTCATTAAGACAGCCCTGGTTGCTAGAGGTTACAGTACATCATATCCTCACTGCCTGCACACCATGGACTGAAGAGGTGAGCGGACCCATCAATAGACAGACAAGGGAATTTAAACTGGGATCGTTGGCAAGTATGAGGCAGCTGCTTTGGGCCCCACAATAATGACAGGGCCCATGGCAGCTTCCCCTTTTGCCCTGCCTTAAAGGGGTTGTAAAGGTAAAAAAAAAATCCACCTTAATGCATCCCATGCATTAAGGTGAAAAAACTTCAGACAATACCGCCCCCCCCCCCTGGTTCCCCGTTATACTTACCTGGCCCCTCGAAAGTCCCGCACTCGGCCCCAACATCCCCTTCGCGGCTCACCCCCGCCGTTGATTGGCTAGAGCGGATGGATTGAAAGCAGCGCAGCCATTGTCTGGCGCTGCTGTCAATCACATCCAATGACGCGGTGCGCCGGGGGGCGTGACCGAGTGATACAGCGAGCGGCTATAGCCACCGGCTGTATCACGGGAGCGCACCCGCAAGGACTCATCACCATGCGAGCTCTCTCGCATGAATGTGTGGAGTTCTTGCGGGGAGGACCAGAGACAGCCGCCGAGGGACCCCAGAAGACGAGGATCGGGGCCACTCTGTGCAAAACAAGCTGCACAGTGAGAGCAATTGTGCCCCATCATTGGTGTCATTGGGAGGAATTGTGCCCCATCATTGGTGTCATTGGAAGGAATAGTGTCCCATCATTGGTGTCAGTGGGAGGAATACTGTCCCATCATTGGTGTCATTGGAAGGAATAGTGTCCCATCATTGGTGTCATTGGGAGGAATAGTGTCCCATCATTGGTGTCAGTGGGAGGAATAGTGTCCCATCATTGGTGTCATTGGAAGGAATAGTGCCCCATCATTGGTGTCATTGGGAGGAATAGTGCCCCATCTTTGGTGTCATTGGGATGAATTGTACCCCATCATTGGTGTCATTGGAAGGAATAGTGTCCCATCATTGGTGTCATTGGAAGGAATAGTGTCCCATCATTGGTGTCATTGGAAGGAATAGTGTCCCATCATTGGTGTCATTGGGATGAATTGTACCCCATCATTGGTGTCATTGGAAGGAATAGTGTCCCATCATTGGTGTCATTGGAAGGAATAGTGTCCCATCATTGGTGTCAGTGAATAAAATAGTGCCCCAAGGGCTGGATAAAAGCGAGCGATCTGGCCCCCGGGCCGCAGTTTGGAGACCGCTGTCATTCCGGCACATGTGTGAGAAGAAGTGACTATTCCCGCACACAGTCACCAAACATTCTCTTGGAGTTTCGATTTCTAAGAAAAAGGAAGAATATTAGTTTCACCTCCTCAGACAGTTGGTAACCGCCGCCCACAGCCATCAAGTCACACGGCCGCTCTGCAGTTTCTCTTCAATGGAGCACCAAAATAAACAAGGAATGAAACTTACAACTCGCACTAATAATGAAGTAATAATGTTTTGCCTCAAATCGACCAATCAGATTCAAGCCTGTACTGGGAATTGACAGGAGGAGAAGAAAAGCCTGGAGCTGATTGGATGCTTTATGATAACTTGTTGAGTTTTAAAATAAAATCTTTGCATTTTCGTTGCATATCTAACTTTAGCGCCCCCCCACCAATATAATTAAAAGCACTAGCACTATTTAATAAGTTAAAAAATCTTTTTATATGAATAGAGAAAGTAGATTTTAAAGATGATCTTAAAGCGGGAGTTCACCCATTTCTAAAAAAAAAAAATTTCTCCCCTTAGCTTCCTGCTCGTTTTGTCTAGGGGAATCGGCTATTTGTATTAAAATATGAGCTGTACTTACCCGTTTTCGAGATGCATCTTCTCCGTCGCTTCCGGGTATGGGTCTTCGGGAGCGGGCGTTCCTTCTTGATTGACAGGCTTCCGACGGTCGCATCCATCGCGTCACTCGTACCCGAAAGAAGCCGAACGTCGGTGCGGCTGTATACTGCGCCTGCGCACCGACGTTCGGCTTCTTTCGGAAAATCGTGACGCGATGGATGCGACCGTCGGAAGCCTCTCGGAAGCCTGTCAATCAAGAAGGAACGCCCATTCCCGAAGCCCATACCCGGAAGCGACGGAGAGGATGCATCTCGTAAACGGGTAAGTACTGCACATATTTTAAAACAAATTGCCGATTCCCCTAGAGAAAACGAGCATCCATCTAAGGGGAAAAAGTGCCCTCTAAGGGTGAACCCCCGCTTTAATATACAAGCAGAAGTTGCAAACTGATTAGATCTCTACATGTTTCGCCATTTCAATGGCTTCTTCAGGAGAATTGTAATATCAGGCACTGCGTATATGATCACGTCATATGACACCCAGCAGGATAACATGCCGGCGCAACGCCCGTGTGGGGCGCGCAGCGCGGCGATTCCAAGTGTGGCGTGTCAGTCTGCCAGAGGCTTCTTACCACGTGATCATCTGTGACAAATCACAGCTGATCATCGCGTGAACCAGGAAATGCCGGAAAATTACATTCCTCGGTTTGCCCCCATCAAATGTACCCATCAGCTGCCAATCGGTGCCCAGTCAGTGCTCAAGAAAGTGCCAATTAGTGCCCACCACAGTGCAAATCAGTGCCCACCATAGTGCCAATGAGTCCCAACCATAGTGCCAATCAGTGTGCATCACAGTGCCCAGCATTAACACCCATCAGTACCTGCCCAATAAGTGCTGCCCATCGTTGCCATCTATTAGTGTCCATCAATGCCACCTGTCCGTGCCAAACAGTAACGCCTATCAGTGCTGCCGGACAGTGCCCATAAGTGTGGCCGTTCAGTGCCCATCAGTGCCACCTGTCATCGTCCAACAATGCTGTCTGTCAGTGCCCATAAGTGCCGCCTGTCAGTGCCCATCAGTCCCGCTTGTCAGTGCCCATCAGTGCTGCATACCAGTGCCACCTATCGGTGCCCATCAGTGCTGCATATCAGTGCTGCCTATTATTGCCCATCAATTCTACATATCAGTGCCTCCTCATCAGTGCCACCTTACCAGTGCCAACTCATGAGTGCCCATCAGTGCCACCTCATGAGTGCCCTATTCCGCCCATAAAGCTGCCCCCTAGGTGGCGTATCCTATGTTAAGTATGGCCGTCGTTCCCGCGTTGAAATTTTGAAATTTTACGTCGTTTGCGTAAGTCGTCCGTGAATGGGGCTGGACGCCATTTACGTCCACGTCAAAACCAATGACGTCCTTGCGACGTCATTTAGAGCAATGCACGCCAGGATTTTTTAGGGACGGCGCATGCGCAGTTCGTTCGGCGCGGGGGCACGCGCTTCATTTAAATGAAACACGCCCCCTACCTGGCGAATTTGAATTCCGCCGGGTGTTTACGCTACGCCGCCGCAACTTTACAGGCAAGTGCTTTGTGAATAAAGCACTTGCCCGAAAAACTTGCGGCGGCGTATCGTAAATCAAATACGTTACGCCCGCCCCAAAAGTACGCCCATCTACGTGAATCTGGCCCATGAACCGCAAAGGTGATCAAATGCCACCAAAAGAAAGCTTTATTTGTGGGAAGAAAATGATAAAAATGTAGTTTGGGTACAGTGTAGCACGACCGCGCAATTGTCATTCAAAGTGCGAGAGCTGAAAATTGTCCTGGGCAGGAAGGGGGGGGAAAGTGCCTGGTATTGAAGTGGTTAAAAAAGGGGGGGGGGAAGGTATTTATAATGTTTTTTTTCTTCTATATTAAACTGAATGGGTCGTTTACAATCACTTTACTTCCAATAAGATGAACACTATTCATCAATGCAAAACAAAATAATAACGAAGTAAAAGGTAATAATTTCTTCTGAAATCAGCTGATTTATTTCTCTCCAGAAAAGTTAAAGTTAATAATGTGAATTATTGCTGCAGACAGCGCGGGATTCCTCTTGGACGCAGGCGAGTCCCTTTGGCCAGAACGTTAACAGTAATTCTGTGTGTGTGAGACTGGGGCCAGCTCACAGTTTCCAAGCGGTGCGGTAAGCTGGCCGGCTGTCCTAAAGGTTCTCCCAACCCAAACACTCCGTACAGAAGAAAAATAGAAAAGATCTCCACATTTTCTGGATTTGGCCTTAAAGGCACATTCCAGGCAGACGGAAAACCTGGATTCGGAGTGAGCGCATGATAAACAAAAAGAAAAAATCGTTGCATACTTTTGGGGGGAAATCTGAACGTCAAAAGAAAGGTAGAACCATAACAAAGGCAGCTGAAGTTACAAAGACTTAAAGCTGTTACAAAAACATTTGATGACGCCGCCCCCCCCCCCCCCCTGTTTTTTATTTACCTTGCCTGTCCCCCTCAGATCTACAGCGACTGAACTTCCAAGTGCACTTTCAGTGCAATTTCAAGTGCACTTTGCACTTGTAGTTTGCATTTGTAGTGCAAAGTGGATTTGCCTTTCCTAAATAATAAGCCCCACGGTCTTCTTTACGGGTTCTGAATGGCCAGGAAACTCGGAAGCCGATGCTGATTCGCTAGCATCGCAGGGTGGAAGGGCTCAGGGCGCAGTGCTCTGCACCCCAACCCAATTGGGGCCTCGGGATGTGGTCACGTGCTTGTGAGAGAGTGACGAACCTGGTAGAAACCTATTGATCCAGTGCCCTGCACTGATGGTGCGAGCTGGGGGGGGGGCAGCACCGCGGGCTGGGAGGTGGCGCCCCGGCGACCCCTGTGGACTGGCTGCCCCACTGGTTAGGCCCCTTTCACATGTGCGCCCCTCTGCTTAGTGGAATCCGCTTGCTCAGTGGGTGATTTCTCCTCTGATCCCTGCTGAGCAGGTGGATGACAGGTCCGTGTCCGCTCCGCTATGCAGAGTGGACACACACACAGTCCTGCTTTCCTCTATGGGGCATCCGATTTCGATACGATGGACGGATGAGGCAGGGCCGATCCTAGGCAGGGTGCATTGCATCCAGGCACCTGAAGAGGTGGGGGCGCCGAACATCTAACAGACTCTCTAACAGAAGCCCTCTCTGTGTCCTTCACAGAGGCCCCCCTCCAGGTCCCAATAAAGTACTCTGCTTCTCTTCCTGTATTTTGTTTATTGTTAAGAGATCATGTAAGGATCCCAGATAAATGAACACTTCGTGGGGGAGCATCTCTGTGGTTGAGTCATTGCCATAGAAACATTTGTAAAGGGGAGGAGTTCGTAAAATTACGACGCCCATGTGGGGGCACCAGAAATATTTCTGCACCCAGGCGCCTGTGACCCTAGGATCGGCCCTGGGATGAGGAAAAACATCTGTTTTTAGTGGACGGGATTGGATAGGATAACGACGAGTGTCAGCAGACATCCGCCGCTCCATAAAAGAGCCTGGAAGGTCTGATCAGGTCCTCCTGAAAAACCTGATCAGACAGCCCTGAGTGAAAGGGGTCTTAGACGTCACAAGGATGATCTGGACGCTGGCAGCAAATTGCCAGTGTCAGATTTATGAGAGACTACCTGCCTGTACCTGTGCTAGCTGAGATGTTGCTCACACTGCTAGACATTGAGATTCAACAGTGTTCAGGGCCTATCAGGTAGCGATTTCACAGAGGTGGCCCTCCTGTGTGTCAGGCCCCGTACACACGACAGAGGAACTCGACGTGCTTGGCACGTCGAGTTCCTCGTCTCGTTTTGGGATGAAGCCGCCGAGGAGCTCGGCGGGCCGCCTTCTCCTATAGAACAACGCGGCCAACGAGAAAATAGAGAACATGTTCTCTATTTTCTCGTCGAGCTCCTCGGCGGCTCCATCGAGCCAAAACTGTACAGACGACAGAGATTCTCGGCAGAATCCGGGTTTTGACCGAGTTTCTCGGCGAATTCTGCCGAGAATCTCTGTCGTGTGTACGAGGCCTCAGTCGTTCTTGTGACATCAGCCTTACTACAGAAAAAAGGATGTTGTTAGGTATATCTTCTCTTTTACCAAAACCTCTGTGCAGACATTTGAGAAAAGAGGGAGCCAATCACATGAGCAGGGGGTTGAAAGTGGACATCCTGTCTACAAGCAATGAAGTACTGCTATGGCTGTAAAAAAGGAGAAGTTGTGACATTTTTCTTAACCAATTTACAAAAATCTAGCTGGCTTTGGAACTGAGTGGGTCAGTGAAGAGTAACTGTTTTCCAGACTATGAACATTAATCTATAAATATATAATTTTTAAGACTTTAAAGAGCTTAATTGACCTCTGTAGCTACAGGCACGGTGAAGTAATTCATCTTCAAAGATTCAAAGACTCAGGTTTGTGACCAGTATATGATAAAAAAAAAATACAATGGCAAAAATCAAATGCTATGGCTGCAAAAAGGAGAAGTTGTGACATTTTTCTTAACCAATTTACAAAAATCTAGCTGGCTTTGGAACTGAGTGGGTCAGTGAAGAGTAATGCCGCGTACACATCGGACCAAACCGATCGTGTGTGGGCCCCATCGGTTATTTATCCATAGGTTAAAAAAAAGCAATTTTGTTTTAAATTTAACCGATGGATACCTAACCGATAGAAAAAAAAACGATCGTTTGTAGGCACGTCCATCGGTTAAAAATCCACGCATGCTCAGAATCAAGTCGACGCATGCTTGGAAGCCTTGAACTTCATTTTTTTCAGCACGTTGTGTTTTACGTCACCGCGTTCTGACACGATCGTTTTTTTAACCGATGGTGTGTAGGCACGACTGACCATCAGTCAGCTTCATCGGTTAACCGATGAAAACGGTCCATCAGACCGTTTTCATCGGATGGACCGATCGTGTGTACGCGGCCTTACTGTTTTCCAGACTATGAACATTAATCTATAAATATATAATTTTTAAGATTTTAAAGAGCTTAATTGACCTCTGTAGCTACAGGCACTGTGAAGTAATTCATCTTCAAAGATTCAAAGACTCAGGTTTGTGACCTGTATATGATAAAAAAAAAAAATTACAATGGCAAAAGGAGAAGTTGTGACATTTTTCTCAACCAATTAAAGCGGAATTCCACCCAAAAATGGAACTACCGCTTTTTGGAATCCTTCCCCCCTCCGGTGTCACATTTGCCATCTTTCAGGGGGGAGGAGGGAGCAGATACTTGCTTTCACTTCCGGGCATAGGTCGTCTTTGAGGAAAAAAAGGACTCGTGCGCACATGGTGGCAAATTCAAAGCAACGTACAGGTACGTTGCTTCGCGCAGTCGTGCCATTCTGCCGGCGTAAATCTAAAGACGGAGGTCGGCAAGTGGTTAAATTTACTTGGGTACTGTGTTGCATAACTGATCACAGTACTGAAAACTAAAAAAATGGCCTGGTAATTGAAGTGCATATACAAGATGCAGGGCGGTCTTAACAGCATCATGGGCCCCTGGGCAAAGTAATGCTCTGGGGCCCCTACAATGATGACAGTGCAGGTAAACAGACATTAAGTAGGTAGGAGGCAGACTACCTCCCCTTTGCATCTATCACTCTCAGTGCCATCATGGGGCCCCCAATTTCGGGGCAGCATGGCCTCAAGGACCAGCTGCTTTGGGGAAAGTGCAGGGGCCCCCATGCAGCTGGGGCCCCTGGGCAGTGCCCAGGTGTGCCATCTCATTAAGACAGCCCTGACAGGATGGTACTTAAGTGGTTAAAAAAGCCTGGAATACACATAGGTCTATACTAAAAAAAAAAAAGTTACAAAAAAAACAGAAAAAACAAAAATAAAAAAACGTTGTGCACTGCTTGGTCATTTCCCGTTGCCTCTCTTCTAGGGAATCAAGGATTTTTGGCCTTTTTTTTCCATTATATAGTGAAAATAATAAAACCAGTTGTTATTTAAATCCAATAAAACGTTTTATCAGTCTCAAAAGTATGGTATAAAATGTATATGGGTATGATGTTGCATGACCGAGTGATTGTCAGTCAAACTATCACAAACACTGAAAACTGAAAAATGTCTCCGGTAATGAAGGGGTATATAAAGGGTGTTGCTTGGATTAAACATTGGTCTATACCCAGACTACAAAAAAAACAAAAATAATTAAATAAAAACATTTAAAAAAAGAACAGACTCCAATGCACCGCTTGGTCTTTTTCCATCGTTTCTCTTCTATGTTTGGCTTGAAACTGGGCCATTTTTTTTTTTAACATTAAATTACAAAATGTAGCAATTGTACTTTTTTTTTCTAAGCAACACATTACAACAATGGAGTTCTTTATAATTTTTTGCTTAAAAAAATAAAAAAAGAAGCTTGCTGCCCATTACGCCAATGTTATTGCTGTCCTCTGAGCAAGCTGCTTGGCAGAGGTTTGGCACGGTGAGTTGGCCGCTTGCAGGAACAGGAGCTGGGCAGCCATGTGCGGCCTCGCCCTGGCAAAGCCACAAGGCGAAGGGCCGTTTTTTCTTGGTTTGGTCTGCTCGTGGGTCCTGTGGGTAAACATTAACGTGACTCACTGTACCAGGTTACACCTCGGGGACAAACACGCTATTTAATTAAATAGCAACATGAGAAGAACATCACAAGGTGTACTGGTGTTCATACAGAAACAGTAAATGTTGTGGAGCTCACGTGAAGTAGTGTCTCTGGAAAGTCAAGGGCACCCGTCATAACATTGAATCGTATGCTAAGATGGTCCAACAAGTAACCTAATCTGATATATCAGTTTCTGGTGGATACTTATGGCTTGAATAGTCAGGTGAGGAACGAACGATGCACTGAGTGGCGGTGCATTCATGAAGGTCGCAGAAGCACCGCCCCCTCTATCTATGGTCGCCTCTGCCGCCCCCTATTCAGGTGTCCGGCCCCTTGTCGGGCACCGGGCATCTGAATTACAGCAGCGGGGGTGTTTTAGGAAGCATAATAGGCTCTAATAGTGGTCCTGATTAGATCCATAAACTGTAATAGGCTTCCAAAATATTAAACAGCGGGCGCAATGCTGTGCGTTCGCCGTTTACTGTTGTGGAAGCGTATAAATCGCTTTCCTAACACTGACCTGCCTCTAAGCCAATCAGGTTTCTCAGGTCTGGTTACCTGACACCTGATTGGCTGAAGCAACAGGCGCTGTGATTGGACGCCATCAGGCGTCCAATCATAGCAGAGGATGGGAAAGGACGGGAGAAGACATTGAGGACTCGGAGAATGGAGGACAGCGCCATGACCCGAGACAGATAAGTTCCGGGTGGGGGATGCATACTGGGGCAGCATTTGATGGGGCACAGTAGCGGCAATTGATTGGCACACTGGCAGCAATTGATGGGGCACAGTAGCGGCAATTGATTGGGCACAGTAGCGGCAATTGATGGGCACACTGGCAGCAATTGATGGAGCACAGTAGCGGCAATTGATAGGGCACAGTGGCAGTAATTGATGGGGCACAGTAGCGCCAATTGATGGGCACAGTGGCAGCAATTGATGGGCACACTAGCAGCAATTGATGGGGCACAGTATCGGCAATTGATGGGCACAGTGGGAGCAATTGATGGTCACACTGGCAGCAATTGATGGGTACAGTAGCTGCGTTTAGTGGCACCAACTTATGGGTACAGTGGCTGCGTTTGATGGCAAAGTGGCCGCGCTTGATGGGCACAGTGGCTGAATTTGATGGGCACAGTGGCTGCATTTGATGGGCACAGTGGCTGCATTTGATGGGCACAGTGGCTGCATTTGATGGACACAGTGGCTGTATTTGATGGACACAGTGGCTGCATTTGATGGGCACAGTGGCTGCAATTGATATGTTTTTTTTCAGTTTGTTTGCACCGGCGGTGGGAGGAGAAGACGGCAGTAGTAGGAGAAGACGGCGGCGGGAGAGAAGTCACAGGGAGAGACGGCAGGAGAAAACATTGGCGGGAAGAGACGGCGGTGGAGAGGATGGCAAAAGTAGAAGACAAAGCTATGAATAAAGGAATTGTCAAAAAACTTCTTCTTTTTTTTACATTTCGCTGCGCTCTTTGGTGAATCTGTAGGGGTAGTATGTACCCAATACCCATTTACATAGGGGGGAAGGGATCTGGGAGCCCCCTTGTTAAAGGGAGCCCCCAGATTCCGATAAGCCCCATGTCCGCAGACCCAACAACCATCGGCCAGGGTTGTTGGGAAGAGGCCCTTGTCCCCATCAACATGGAGCACCCATGGTATGGTTCAGAAGGGGGGAGGCGCTTGCTTGTCCCCTCCCTTTCCTGACCTGCTAGATGCATGCTCGGATAAGGCTCTGGTATAGGTTTTGGGGGGGACCCCACGTAGGGTGACCACATTTCCAAACTGCCATTAAGGGACACACCCCCTCTCTCACCTTCCCCCAAAAAAGATGAGGGGGCAGGTGGTAATGTAGTCTCGGGGTTGATGGGGAATTTGGCGGCAGGTTATTTGTCAGGTGAATGTGCCACTTGCCACCGGATGCTGTGCCGCTTGCCGCCCATAGTCTGCCACCAAATGCAGTGCTGCTGTCACTCCCTCTGCATGAGCCCAGTGCATAGAAGGAAAGGAGTGGCGTCACTATCTGGAGAGTGAAGATCACACCCATCCCTGCTGCTTGCCGCTGGGTGCCAGAGAAGGAGGAGGTGCCGAGGTGGGTGGGGACAGCAGTGCTGCACTAGGCGCAGGCCTCACTCGCTGTCTGAGAGTAAATTGTCACTGGTTGCAAGATGCCAGGCAGCACTGGCCCTAGCAACCAGTTCCGCAAATGTAGTTATTAGTTAGTAGGGGGTGGCTGTGTCCTCTATTTCATTCTGGGACATTGTATTGTCCCGGAATGAAAGTGCCCGGGACCCAGGACAGACATGTCAATTGCGGGACAGTCCCGGGCAATCCGGGACACATGGGCACCCTAACCCCACACCATTTTAATGCATACTAGACCCCCCACGTAATTTTTTTGTGATTTTTTTACATTCAGCTATGACAGCTGATGACTCATCGGTTGTTAAGGACGCAGCAGCCGGCTTCCCGGTCCCTTCCTTAGCAACCAGCTATATACAGTGTGTTTAATGAGGAGAAAAAAAGGGGGGGGTTAAAAAACAGATGTCAGTGGATAGGATGTAATCGGATCGTCCGTTTTTCGTCCGTTCATGTTTTTTATGGATGAAAAAATTGTGCTTTCTTCGACATTAAAAAGGAAGCTTAGCGGAGACGGGAGTCAACGGATGATTATCCGCTAATGTCCGCTATCCCATAGAGATACATGTATGTCCGTATTTCATCTGTCAACGGATGAATGAAAAACAGACATACAGAACGGCCGTGTGAAAGGGGCCTAACTGTACTGTTTCCCTTTATTTTGTACAGCGCTACACAAACTGTCAGTGCTATATATATCCTGTATAAAAAAACATTTTTTCTTCCCTATATTATTTTGCCCAGAGTTTCAGTTTAACATTCCTGGTCGCTCAAATAGCGATTATCAGCATTTGGTTAAAGTGGGAGCAGCTTTGACGTGACTTGAACTGTTAGGAATGTGAATTCACGGCATCAGATCCTGAAAACAAAATAGCGATCCGCCACCTAAGCAGAGGCTCGCAAACTGCTAAGTAAGCAGAAGGTTTAATTGCCACATCAAATTTTTTCGCGACATGAAAACGTCTCCGACCGTATGAACCGCGGCAGACGCTTACAATTAAACACGTGCTGAGTGTATACAGAGAAAAAAAATTACAGCCAGATGTCATCGGCAGAAAAAAGAGAGCGTGCAACGCCGTGCGTCTTTATTATTTTGTAGTTCTGAAAAAAAACACAGCTCTGTATTGTGGTACGGACAACAAATAAACTACCAGATCGAACGTTTATATCGATATTTCGGCAATGCGCGGTCGCTGGCAAGTTTCATCACATTTATATGTCTAAGGGGCGAGATGATGCCACCGGACTCCCTGGTACCTAAGGCTTCAGCTATTCTGGAAAGGCTGTCCATAAGGTTTAGGAGAGTGTCTATGGGAATGTTTGACCATTCTTCCAGAAGTGCTCATCCATGTCTTTAAAGCGGGGGTTCACCCTATGAACGGAAATTTTTTTTTTTTTTTCTACTACCATAAAATCAGGCATTGTAGCGCGAGCTACAGTATGCCTGTCCCGATTTTTTTACCCCCGTACTCACCTTGTAATCGTTCATCGAAGATACCGGGGAATGGGCGTGCCTATGGAGACGGAGGATGATTGACGGCCGGCTCTGGCGCGTCACGCTTCTCCGGAAATAGCCGAAATAGGCTTGGCTCTTCACGGCGCCTGCGCATAGCCTGTGCGCAGGCGCCGTGAAGAGCCGAGACCTACTCCGGCTGTCTTCGGGGAGAGTGACGTGCCAGGGCCGGCCGTCAATCATCCTCCCTCTCCATAGGCACGCCCATTCCCCGCGGGAGCCGAAATCTACAATGTACGATTACAAGGTGAGTCCGGGGTTAAAAAAATCGGGACAGGCATACTGTAGCTCGCGCTACAATGCCTGTCTCGATGGTAAAATCATGTGGGTGAGGGTGAACTACCGCTTTAAGGTCCCCGCCTCAAAATATTCAGGAACTACTCACCCACAATCCAGATTATTGCCGTTTTGCTTTAGTGCTATTCAGTAACTCAAATAAGATTGGTGCTGTGATTACGGGACATGGTCCAGGACATAGCATCGGCAGGACAGAGGGCCAAGACGTGTGACTGTCCGGGCAAATCGAAGACAGTCGGCATTCAATGCATTTGTAAGAAAGTGGCAATTTCAAAATGGTCTTTTGGGAGGGGCAGAGACTTCTGCAGGGGAAATCTAAACAACAAGGGCCCAGATTCAAGAAGCACTTGGGCCCGCGCAACCATAGTGTGCTTGCTTGCTCCGGTGTAACGAGTGCTCCTGATTCAGGAACCTCGTTACACCGACTGCAGGCTAAAATCTGTGCGGCATAAGGCTCTTAGGTTTTAGGCTTCATTCTTGCGGGGGCCGCTAGGGGGCGCTCCCATTGTGTATCAGCGTGTAGTATGCAAATTGCATACTACCACTGATTCACAAGCTTGCGCGGGCCCCGCGCAAGCCAGGTACGGAGTTTCCGTACTGCTACTTTTAGCGCAAGGCTGCCCCTTCTAATAGTAGGGGCAGCCAATGCTAACGTATAGCCGGCCTTCCCGCGCCGTGAAATTTGAATTTCACGGCGTTTGCGTAAGTGAAACGTGAATGGCGCTGGATGCCATTCACGTTCACTTAGAAGCAAATGACGTCCTTGCGACGTCATTTGCCGCAATGCACGTCGGGAAAGTTTCCCGACGGAGCATGCGCTGTATGCTCGGCGCGGAAGCGCGCCTAATTTAAATGATTACCGCCCCCGGCGGGATCATTTAACTTGCGCGCGCTTACGCCGGGCAAATTTGCCGGCGCGCCCTCGCAATTCACGGAGCTACTGCTCCGTGAATCGAGGGCAGCGCAAAATATTTGCGGGGGCGCAGGGCAAAATCGTTGCCCTGCTCCCCCGCAAATATCGCGCAATTCTACTTGAATCTGGGCCAAGGTCTCTAGGAAGCCATATTGGGACATCGGGGGAACTGGAGAAAGTGCAGAGAAGGGCAACCAAACTGATAAGAGGCATGGAGGAGCTCAGATATGAGGAAAGATTATAGGAACTGAATTTATTCTCTCTTGAGAAGAGGAGATTAAGAAGGGATATGATCAGCATGTACAAATACATAAGTGATTCATATAGTGAACTTGGTGTAGAGGTATTCCGTACGCAAATATGTGGCCCCACCGGACTGTCATTTTTTTCCATTGGGCCGCATATTTGGGTATCTCCCTTTGTGCTGGGAACAAGCCGCACGACGCACTCCCAGCACAGAGACTGGAGTCTCACCAAGAGCCCCCCGGCCCGAATTCTAACGATCGGGACCCGGAATGGCCGATTCCAGGTCCACCTGATTGCTGTGATAGCCTATGATTGGCAATCACAGTGATCAGCCACTGTGAACCCCAACCATGTGTTTTCTGTCTCTGTGAATGGATGAGAGAGATACATTGTATCATTCTCTGTCCTTGCAGAGAAAGAAAAAAATAAAAATATGTGTGAAGGCCAAGATGCCAGCTATGCATCTCGGCCTTCATTTACACTTGCTTCGGCTTCAACAAACATTAACGGCTAGTTTACACTTTCTTCAAAACAAGGCTTTGGACAGGCTTTGTTAAAGCTCTCTGAATGCCAGTCTAAGTTAGTCTGGTTAGCTTACAGTCCTGTTTACACCTTGCTTTTGCTTTGCTTCGCTTCAAAAATGATACCCTATGTAGCTTCAGTGGTGCTTCAAAGCGTTCCTTAAAGCCTCCATAGAAGTCTAAGCCCCACCAAAGGCTCATCGAAGCCCCATCAAAGACCCATCGAAGCACCATCGAAGACCCATTGAAGCCCCATCAAAGCCCCATCGAAGCACAATTAAAGCTCCCATTGAAGCCCCATTGAAGCCCAATCGATGGTGCTTCGATGATGCTTGAAAGCCCCATCGAAGCACCATTGAAGCCCCAATAAAGACCCATCGATGGTGCTTCGATGGGGCTTCGATGATGCTTCGAAGCCCCATTAAAGCCCCATCGAAGACCCATCAAAGCACCATTGAAGCCCCATTGAAGCCACATCGATGGTGCTTCTATGATGCTTTGAAGCCCCATCGAGGCCCCATCGAAGCACCACCAAAGCCCCACCAAAGCCTCATCAAAGCCACATCAAAGCACCAAGCAAAAGCAAGGTGTAAACAGGACTGTAAACTAACCATTTTATTTAGTGACAGGAGCTTTGACTAGCGTTCAGAGAACTTTAACAAAGCCTGTCCAAAGCCTTGTTTTGAAGCAAGTGTAAACCAGCCCTGAGAGTTCTACCTGTGAAAAAGTGACACCTTCAAAATACCTTGTGGAAGGGCGAAGATGAGCATGCTGTGGTGTACCTGTTCTCTCCCAACCCCCCCATCCCCGTGCTCTGGCTGCCCAGAGTAGGCATGGAGGGTGCACTGCCCATGTGTGACTATTCATCTGCTTTCTAGCAGATGTGGGCAGTTGTGCATGCGCACTGTTTTTTGCATCTTCTGTGGGGGGTTGGGTTGAAGGAATGGAATGTGGGTATGTTGGAGAATTGTATGACAGCAGTAACCACAGAAAACACGATCCGGTGCAAGGGAGGCTGCGGTCTACTATTCCCCCCCCCCCCCACCGATCTGAAGTGTGCGTGTGGTTTGGATGCCCTGTTCTGTCAAGTTCCCCAACCTGTCAGAAACTCCAACCGCTTAACTTCCGATGTATTTAAAACCAGCAGTAATTGGAGTTTTTGACGAATTGGCGGTTGGACACAACACTGGAATAGAGTCCGGTACAGGATATTATGAGCGGCGATTCTTACTCCGCTCCGACACTAGCCAACAAAATGGCTGCCTCAGAGGCGGCGACAACTTTTTTGTTAGCCACTGTGCTGTCAAAACAGCTCAGTCTTCCTGTACCGGACTCTATTCAGTTGTCGGGGTCCAACCACTAATTCGTCAAAATCTCTGATTATTAAGGTTTTAAATAAACTAGAAGTGACCTGGTTGGAGTTTCTGATGGGTTGGGGATATTGACAGAACATCCCTCCTGCCCCCCTCTTGTCCCAGCCCTGGTCAGAGCAATAACTGCACAAGAAAATAATTTTCAAGCTCAGAAAACAGATAGCCGGATTCAGAAAGACTGGCTTAACTTTGTGCAGGCGTAGCGTATCGCATATACGCTACGCCGCTCTAAGTCAGAGAGGCAAGTGCTGTATTCACAAAGCACTTGCCTCCTAAGTTACGGCGGCGTAGCGTAAATGGGCCGGCGTAAGCGCGCCTAATTCAAATGAGGAACAGGGGGGCGTGTTTATGTTAATGAATCGTGACCCGACGTGATTGACGTTTTTAACGAACGGCGCATGCGCCGTCCGTGGACATATCCCAGTGTGCATTGCTCCAAAGTACGCCTCAAGCACTTATAGGTTTCGACGTGAACGTAAATTACGTCCAGCCCCATTCACGGACGACTTACGCAAACGACGTAAAATTTTCAAAATTCGACGCGGGAACGACGTCCATACTTAACATTGGCTAGGCCAGCTTTTTGGTGGAATAACTTTACGCCCGAAAACGCCTTACGTAAACGGCGTATCTTTACTGCGACGGGCAAGCGTATGTTCGTGAATAGGCGTATTTACGCATTCTAGGCGTAAATCAGCGTTCACGCCCCTAGCGGCCGGCGGAACTAGAGAGCTAAGATACGACGGCGCAGGCAGTCGTATCTTAGCTACATTTAAGTGTATCTCAATTTGAGAATACACTTAAATGTATGACGGCGCAGATTCAGAGTTACGACGGCGTATCTACTGATACGCCGGCGTAAACCTCTCTGAATCTGGCTAAGAGTCTCGGTTTGCAGGGAGCAGCATCTATATAACACAAGGGGGCACAGAAGGAACTAAGAAAGGGTTTTTACAGGCAACGTCCAATACACCTTCTTGGAAATACTTTTGTCTTTAACGGGAATGGCAGTTCTGCCCACAATTGTCCCCTCCATTGTGCTCAGCCTGGGTCCCTGGCAGGGAAAACCTTTGATCTCAGTTAATGTCTTTTCTATTTTTCTGCTTCCTTCTTCCTCCTTCAGTGAAGCGTAGATAACGGCCCCCCTGCATGCCTGGTGTTCATTTCATTGATTACATGTTTTCCCATCACCCCTTGGCAGAAGACATAGGAGGCAATGGAAAGGAAGTATCCGCTTCATTTTTTCCGTGTCTTTCAGAGTCCGACCAGAAAAAAAAAAATTGGGGCCCCCAGGAGCTTTTAACCACAATGTGCTATTATGCACAGCATGTTCGCCCATTACGGCAGACCTACTTACCAAAGTAGGTAAGTAGGTCTGTGCTCCCCTTTGTTGGAGCCTTTGGACACTTGATTGGCTGCCCGGTCCCGGATGACATAACTCCTGCACACAAAAGAACTACTATGCTTTGGCACAGAATCATGCCAACATAGTACACTGAGCTGCGCATGCCTGGCCCCCAGTCTTCCCTTCAGTCTTGCACAATTGTACCGGCTCCTCTCCTGGACTGAAATAGCTTACTCTGATTTCTTTCTTTTTTTTCATATTTGGCAATTGTATTAATAATTTAACAAAAACCGAGAACAGGGGTGGACTGACAACTCATGGGGTCCCCCAGGCAATAGGAGAATATGGGGCCCCCGGGCAATAGGAGAATATGGGGACCCCGGGCAATAGGAGATTATATATACACACACACAGGGCCAGATTCAGGTAGGAGATACGACGGCGTATCTCCAGATACGCTGTTGTATCTCTGAGTCTGAGGAGTCGTATCTTGGCGCCTGATTCAAAGAATCAGATACGCCTGAATTTGTCTAAGATACGACCAGCGTAAGTCTCCTACGCCGTCGTATCTTAACTGCATATTTACGCTGGCCGCTAGGGGCGTGTGTACGCTGATTTACGCCTAGAATATGTAAAACAGCTAGATACGCCAATTCACAAACGTACGCCCGGCCATCGCAGTACAGATACGCCGTTTACGTAAGGCTTTTTCCGGCGTAAAGTTACCCCTGCTATATGAGGTACAGCCAATGTTAAGTATGGACGTCGGGCCAGCATCGAATTTTCCGTCGATTACGTCGTTTGCGTAAGTCGTTCGCGAATAGGGCTGGGCGTAATTTACGTTCACGTCGAAAGCATTGGCTTTTGCGGGTTAATTTGGAGCATGCACACTGGGATACTTTCACAGACGGCGCATGCGCCGTTCGTAAAAAGCGTAATTTACGTGCGGTCACGATGATTTTGCATACAACACCCACACATCTTACAGATTTGAATTAGGCGGGCTTACGCGGACCAATTTACGCTACGCCGCCGCAACTTTGCTTTGTGAATACTGCACTTGCCTGTCAAAGTTGCGGAGGCGTAGCGTAAATAGGATATGTTACGCCCACACACAAATACGCGCTCCCTACCTAAATCTGGCCCACAGTATACATACACACACTGAGAAGGTACTGGAGGGGCGGGGCAGTTATAATCTTGGGATTTTTAGACCAAAAG
This sequence comes from Rana temporaria, assembly GCF_905171775.1. Taxonomy (NCBI): domain Eukaryota; kingdom Metazoa; phylum Chordata; class Amphibia; order Anura; family Ranidae; genus Rana; species Rana temporaria. The sequence goes on from NC_053495.1 coordinate 12,901,106, forward strand.
AATGTCGGTAAGGGACATTTCAGGGACAGATAAAAAAAAATACAGATTTGTACATACTGTCCTTGGTTTTACTAAGGCTGGCAACCCTGATGGGGGCCCCTAGTGGCATGGGGCCCGAGGGCATTGCCCGAGGGCCCGAATGGTCAGTCCGCCCCTGACCGAGAACATTTCACAGAGCAATTGTCAAAAATACGAAAAGGCTCATGGGTAGCAAAGATTCAGTAATATATATAGTATACACTCAATCAGAGCAAGAATATACTGTAAAAAGCAGGGCCGGTGTCCTGTCGAGAAATGCCCCCTATCGAAAAATCCCCGGCCGGAGGTGCGCATGTGCCGTGCATGCGCAAAACGGACCCTCAGAACAGCTGAGTTTCCGATCAGCTGTTGTCTCGCGTTGCTGAGGCACGAAGCAGAAGTGGGACGGGGCCCAACAAAGCCAACAGGTCCTCTTTCCAAAAAGCCGCAGACTAAAGCCTCGTACACCCGATCGGATTTTCTGCGGACAAAGCGTAGGACCTTTGTCCGAAGGGCGTTGGCCATGAACTTGTCTTGCATACAAACCACAAATAATTGTCAAACCAACAAACACGAAACTACGTGTTTTTTCAGCTCTTTAGCGCCACCCTTTGGACAACGTCTGCTGATGTTGTGCTATGGTGAGCATTGCTTCTGAGAATGCGGGTTTGTACTTTGTATTTTTTTCCTAAGGACTTGATAATTCGACAAGACACATTTGTTGTCGGAAAATTTTAAAGCGCGCTATCCCATATTTGTTGGCGGAAAAACCGACAACAATTGTCCGATGGAGCGTACAAGCGGTTGGATTTTCCGACAACAACAGCCTGTCTTCACACAATTCCTGTCTGAGGATTCGATCGTATGTACGGGCCTTAAGACTGGCCATCTGACATCGACCCTAACAAGGGCGCCGTGTCATGTCCTTTTTATTGATTGGCTCGCAGGCCCATTTACCAGCCAGTGTGATCGCTCCGTCTCCTGGGAATGCAACCTTCTAGGAAATTATTAAAGGGCTAATCAAGAAACCTCAACCACCTGAGCACGCTGTCTCCGGGGACCTGGTAACCGCGTTACTGTTGTGCCGATGCTCCGGCTCAGCCGTGTCAGCACCTCTCCGGGTCACGTAGTGTCAGAATTAGGCACGCTGGCCCCGCCGCGCCAGAAATTGGACTTTGGCAGCCGTGCCGCAGCGCCCATTACTGAGTAACTCTTTGTAATAACACCAAACAGACGGCTCTGGTGATTTTCTTTTTTTAATATTATTATAGGTCACTTTAGATCAGGGCAGAGGTCATAGGGTGACGAGAGAACATCGGGAGGAAAGTGAAAGGCTGCAAAACATCAAATCTGATCTCCAGGGGGGAAAAAAATCCTCCCTATTGTGCAAAATCTCAAGGTGCCCCAGAGGTTCCCTGTCATATCAGATCCCCCACTCTGCTTCCAACCAGAGTCCTCAGTCCTCACCTCACTTCACATCAGAGTCTTCACTAACCCCACCCCCCCCACCCCTTACCAGACACAGCACCCCCAGCCTAAAATGGGGTCTCTTGTCACATCAGCCCCCCCCCCATCCCCTTCACATCAGAGTCATCAGTCCCCACCCCTCTTCCCATCAGAGTCTTTGGTAACCCCTCTGCCCCTCCATACTGGACAGAGAACAGCACCCCCAGTCTAAAATGGGGGCCCCTGTCATATCAACCCCCCGTCCTGTTCACATCACAGTCCTCAGTCCCTTTCCCCTTTCACATCGGAGTCCTTAGTACCCCCCCCCCCATACTGGACACAGCACCCCCAGCCTAAAATGGGTTCTCTTGTCACATCAGCCCCCCCCCCCCCATCCCCTTCACATCAGAGTCATCAGTCCCCACCCCTCTTCCTATCAGAGTCTTTGGTAACCCCTCTGCCCCTCCATACTGGACAGAGAACAGCACCCCCAGTTTAAAATGGGGGCCCCTGTCATATCAACCCCCCGTCCTGTTCACATCACAGTCCTCAGTCCCTTTCCCCTTTCACATCAAAGTTCTTAGTAACCCCCCCCCCATACTGGACACAGTACAGCACCCCGACCTAAAATTATGCCCCCTGTCATATCAGTCCTCCCACCCCCTTCACATCAGAGACCTCAGTTGCTCCACCCCCTTCACATCAGAGTCTTCACTAACCACTCCCAATACTGGACACAGCAAAAACACCCCCAGACTAAAATGGGGTCCCCTGTCATATCATACACCCCCCTTTCACGTCAGAATCCTCAGTCCCCTTAACCTCCACATCAGAATTCTCAGTCCTCCCACCCCTCTTTACATCAGAGTCTTCAGTAGCCCCTCCCATACTGGGAGGGGCTACTGTAGAGCTTGTGGTAAACCATGGGGCAAAAAAAAAACCACACAATAGCTAGTGGCCTGGATTCAAGAAGCAATTGCGCCTGTGTAACCATAGGTTACACAGCGCAATTGCTTACTTGCCCCGGCGTAACGAATGCTCCTGATTTAGGAACCTCGTTACGCCGACTGCAGCCTAAGATATGCGCGGCATAAGGCTCTTATAAGGCTCTTATGCCCGCATATCTTAGGCTGCATTCTTGCGATGGCCGCTAGGTGGCGTTCCCGTTGTGCTCAGCGTATAGTATGCAAATTGCATACTAACGCCGATTCACAACGTTGCGCGAGCCCTGCGTACGCAATTTACGTCGTTTCCGTACGGCGGTTTTTGCATAAGGCTGCCCCTGCTATTAGCAGGGGCAGCCAATGTTACGTATACCCATCGTTCCCGCGTTGCAAAATTTGAAATTTACGTTGTTTGCGTAAGTGAATCGTGAATGGCGCTGGACGCCATTCACGTTCACTTTAAAGCAAATGACGTCCTTGCGACGTCATTTGCCGCAATGCACGTCGGGAAAGTTTCCCGAAGGAGCATGCGCTCTACGATCGGCGCGGGAACGCGCCTAATTTCAATGATTCCCGCCCCCTACGGGATCATTTAAATTGCGCGCGCTTGCGCCGGGCATTTTGCCGGCTCGCCCACGCAATTTACGGAGCTTCTGCTCCGTGAATCGAGGGCAGCGCAAAAAAATTGCGGGGTCGCAGGGCAAAAACGTTGCCCTGCGCCTCCATAAAAAAAGCGCAATTGTTACTGAATCCGGGCCAGTGTGTCTACGGTCCCTGGCTTTCTGACCAATAAAAGGGGCAAATGTCAGCTTGATCTATATAGGTCCATCACAGGGGTACTTCTCTGTCCTCCTGCTGCCTTAAATGTTTCGTCTTTGGGCTCCTGCAGAGTCATATATTTCAGGTGCTTGTTGTAGAAATCTGGAATTATCAAAGTGACTTGGACACCTGACTCAAGGAGAGCTGTTTTGTAAATGCATTGGATGGGCATCAAAGGCAAAGGACCTACCAGTTTGACAAGAACTTTAGTAGAATGACTTGACATAGTAGGCCTAGCTAAGTTGACTTTTATCCGTCTTCTGCAATCTTCAAAGCAACGCTCCCGATGACATTTTGGCGGTCGGTGGACGTGTCTCTCTTGAACATCGTAACTTAATACAGAAACGGGTGTCTTCAAATGTCTCTTTGAAGTATTGGGTGAGGCTCAGGCTTCTCCCTCTTTCTTGCATCACGGCTTGAACGGAAGTGGCTGAGCTTCTGACTGTCTCTTGAAAGTTTTTCTGTGACCTTTGCCAGAATTTTTTTTGATACATGTCCAATTTTTGGGATGTTTTGGCATGTAAGATGCCTACCGATGTCAATGGGCTGCTTTAATGCAATGCACCTTGAGTCGCAACATAGGTAACACACGTATTGCACTGCACAGATATAAATGGGCCATAATGGAAATCTAACCTACCCGGAGCCTGTCCTTTCTGCAAATATCTCCTAAACCTTCTAGGTTTGGGAGAAATTTGTTGCACCTACAGGCAGGGCCGCCATCAGGGGGGTACAGGCATTACACCTGTAAGGGGCCTGATGGTCCCCAGGGGCCCGGCTGGCCCCCCTCCCGTTTATTTTTTTTACATATTTTTTTTTGCATTACACCTGTAAGGTGGCCCGATGGTCCCCCGGGCCCCTTACAGGCCCGGCTGGCCCCCCTCCCATTTTTGTTTTTTTATTATTATTTTTTTACATTTATTTTTTTGCATTACACCTGTAAGGGGGCCCGATGGTCCCCGGGCCCCTTACAGGCCCGGCTGGCCCCACTCCCGTTTTTTTTATTTATTTTTTGCATTACACCTGTAAGGGGGCCCGATGGTCCCCGGGCCCCTTACAGGCTTGGCTGGCCCCCCTCCAATTTTTGTTTTTTTATTATTATTTTTTTACATATATTTTTTTGCATTACACCTGTAAGGGGCCCGGCTGGCCCCACTCCGGTTGTTTTTATTTTTTATTTATTTTTGCATTACACCTGTAAGGGGCCCAATGGTCCCCAGGGTCCCTTACCGGTCCCCCTCCCATGTTTTTTTAATTGCATTATTATTATTATTATTATTATCATCTCGCGTCAGGAGAGATGAGATTACACTTGTGTTTTTTTCATCTCAGCACCCCCCCCCCCCTCGGTTCTCTGCTCCAGGGGGGCCCTGCCTAAAGCTGTGTAAGGGGCCCCAAAATTTGTGATGGCTACCCTGCCTACATGTCTACAGGTAAGCCCCGACGCAGTAAAGTTACAACGTTTACGTTAGGCTTTTCCCGGCGTAAAGTTGCCCCTGGGTCTATGAGGCGCAGTCAATGTTAAGTATGGCCGTCGTTCCCGCGTCGATAATTTATAAAATTACGTTGTTTGCGTAAGTCGTCCGTGAATGGTGGTAATTTACGTCCACGTCAAAACCAATGCGACGTCATTTAGAGCAATGCACGCTGGGATATTTTAGGGACGGGGGCATGCTCAGTTCGTTCGGCGCAGGGACGCGCTTCATTTAAATGATACACGTCCCCTACCCGCCGAATTTGAATTCCGCCGGGTGATTTACGTTATGCCGCCGCAACTTTGCACGCAAGTGCTTTGTGAATAAAGCACTTGCCTGAAAAACTTGCGGCCACGTAACGTAAATCAGATACGTTACGCCCGCCCAAATTTACGCCCATCTACGTGAATCTGGGCCCTTGTGTTTTCAGAGTTAAAAAAATAAAAAACTTCAGTGGCAGCTCCCATATTTATTCTGACATGTTATGATTTCTTGAATAATGTTCATTTCACAGGCAATATCATCCCATTAATCTGACCAAGCAGGCGGCACGTTCAGTCCAATTCATTTACATGTCAGGCATGATTTTAATAGAGATAGAGCGACGCTGGCCTTTTCCATAAAGTCGTGATGCTAGATATCATTTGCTACTAAATGTATTTCATCCCACAAAGAAAAAAAAAAAAAACGCAGTAAAAATCAATATTGCCGAGCCCATGTGACTGCCTCTTGGACGGAGGCTGCAGTAAAATAAAAGCACTCGCTCACATGTGATAAGGCGCCTCATATTTGTGACAGTTGTTTTGTAATTTAAGAACTATTTAATGGCTTTCTATATTTAGACGCCAAAGTATAACCTTGCAAAATGCAATAAAAGTGTCACGGAATATACATTAGAAGCTCAACAGGAGTGCTGGGATTGTTCTCCGGAAGGGAGGGATCGGATCTCCGTCTGATCTGCAGGTAATAGAATCCAGGATCAAAAACAGCAAAAAAACAAAACGTAACCATAGAGGAAAAGAGGGGTTCAGTAGGGGCTCATTCACATCATGTACATTAGGGTGCCCAGGGCTGTCTTAATGAGAGGGCACACCTGGGCACTGCCCAGGGGCCCCAGCTGCATGGGGGCCCCTGCCCTTTCCCCAAAGCAGCTGGTCCTTGAGCCCGGGCTGCCCCTCTACATCCTAGATATCCCCCCAGCACTCTGACCCCTCTACACCCCAGATATCCCCCCAGCACTCTGACCCCTCTACATCCCAGATATCCCCCCAGCACTCTGACCCCTCTACACCCCAGATATCCCCCCAGCACTCTGACCCCTCTACATCACAGATATCCCCCAACACTCTGACCCCTCTACACCCCAGATATCCCCCCAGCACTCTCACCCCTCTACACCCCAGATATCCCCCCAGCACTCTGACCCCTCTACATCCCAGATATCCCCCCAGCACTCTGACCCCTCTACACCCCAGATATCCCCCCAGCACTCTGACCCCTCTACACCCTAGATATCCCCCCAGCACTCTGACCCCTCTACACCCCACATATCCCCCAGCACTCTGACCCCTCTACACCCCAGATATCCCCCCAGCACTCTGACCCCTCTACACCCCAGATATCCCCCCAGCACTCTGACCCCTCTACATCCCAGATATCCCCCCAGCACTCTGACCCCTCTACACCCTAGATATCCCCCCAGCACTCTGACCCCTCTACATCCCAGATATCCCCCCAGCAATCTGACCCTTCTACACCCCAGATATCCTCCCAGCACTCTGACCCCTCTACACCCCAGATATCCCCCCAGCACTCTGACCCCTTTACATCCCAGATATCCCCCCAGCACTCTGACCCCTCTACATCCCAGATATCCCCCAGCACTCTGACCCCTCTACACCCCAGAAATCCCCCCCAGCACTCTGACCCCTCTACACCCCAGATATCCCCCCAGCACTCTGACCCCTCTACACCCCAGATATCCCCCAGCACTCTGAGCCTTCTACACCCCAGATATCCCCCCAGCACTCTGACCCCTCTACACCCCAGATATCCCCCCAGCATTCTGACCCCTCTACATCCCAGATATCCCCCCAGCACTCTGACCCCTCTACACCCCGGATATCCCCCCAGCACTCTGACCCCTCTACACCCCAGATATCCCCCCAGCACTCAGACCCCTCTACACCCCAGATATCCCCCCAGCACTCTGACCCCTCTACACCCCAGATATCCCCCCAGCACTCTGACCCCTCTACGCCCCAGATATCCCCCCAGCACTCTGACCCCTCTACGCCCCAGATATCCCCCCAGCACTCTGACCCCTCTACATCCCAGATATCCCCCCAGCACTCTGACCCCTCTACATCCCAGATATCCCCTACCTCCTACCTACTTGATTTATGTTTACCTGCACTGTCTCCTTTGTAGGGGCCCCAGAGCATTACTTTGCCCAGGGGCCCCTGATGCTATTAAGACGGCCCTGAGGGTGCCAACGTGTCCCAGATTGCCCAGGACTGTCCCGCAATTGACATGTCCCCTACCCGCGGAATTTGAATTCCGCCGGGGGATTTACGATACGCCGCCGCAAGTTTACAGGCAAGTGCTTTCTGAATAAAGCACTTGCCTCAAAAACTGATCCGCTCACCTATCTGAATCTGGCCCAGAGGCTTCAATTATCTTAAAAAAGGGTTGGCTTGGGCGCAGAGCCCAAATTGATATTCGCTATTGTTCTCCTGATTCTCCTCCCGGCCAATCAGGAAGCAGGCCTTGAGACCTGATTGGCCAAGGAGTCTTAGGATTCCCTGCCAATCGGGTCTCTCGGGTCCCAGGGTCCACTTCCTGTTCGGCTGGGAGGAGAAGCAACGCCTAAGGTAAGGAGGTCTCTGTCCGTCCATCTGCTGCGAGGGGGGTTTGATCGCCGCCTTCATGTCTGTCTCCCGTGGGGGGGGGGGGGGGGGTTTGAGGGAATCATCGCCCTCCCGTTCATCTCCTGTGGAGGGGGGGGGTGGCGTTTGGGCCCCCCCCAAAAAAATATTAAAGATCAGCCGCCACTGCAAAGCATGTATAAAAATTTGAGGGTTCAGACTTCACTTGGTGCATGCTTGTTACAGGTCAGTGTGATTTAAAAAGATATATAGCAACACATTTTTCCCACAGCACAGGTTTCCTTTTAAGTGACTTTGAGTTTGTTTAGGTGCCTAAGGTGCTTCCAACCCTAAAGATAAATCAAATCTTTCGATGTCACTTGTCTAAGCAGACAACAACATAAATATTTAACAGGTTGTTCAATATTTATTTAGCAATATAACATAAACTGTAGTTGTAACACGCCTTGTAGAGCGTAGCGTGGAAAAAAGGCGGTATGAGTGATCACAGCGTTTGCAGTTCACTACTACATAAGAGACTGAGCAGCTGCTACACAGAAGAACTGCGGGCAAATGCTGAAGCCCAGCTCCAGGCAGCAATAAAATCATTAAAACTGAACTCCAGGCAGAAACATTTTATATTAGATATATTCCTCAAGTGACACAGCGGATATAAATCTTTATAGCTTTAGCTTTTGAAACCCAGAAAATATTTTGTAAAAGTAGCAATGTGCTGTACAGATCCTGTGCAGAGATAGGAGCTGTGGGAGGGGCCAAACAGGCTCCACCCACTACAGGCTGCCTGCAGAAGCTACAGGAGGGGGCGGAGACAAGACCAGTCACCCTGCACAAGGAGAGAGAGCAGAGCTGTGGGAGGGGCCAAACAGGCTCCACCCACTACAGGCTGCCCGCAGAAAACTACAGGAGGGGGGCGGAGACAAGACCAGTCTCCCTGCACAAGGAGAGAGAGCAGCAGTGGGCGGTCTTTATTACAGGAAGTCTCACACTGGATTACGGCACAGATCTGGAAGAAATACACAAATCTCACCGAGATTCCAGGAAGAATATACACATGATAATATTTCTGTTTCCTGGAGTTCACCTTTAACCACTTGTCCTCTGGAAGATACAACCCCCCTCCTGACCAGGCCATTTTTTTTTTGCGTTACTTTAACTGACAATTGCGCGGTTGTGCGACGCTGTATCCAAATAAAATGTATGTCCTATTTTCCCCACAAATAGAACTTTCTTTTGGTGGTATTTGATCACCTCTGCGCTTTTGTTTTATGCTATAAAAAAAAAAAAAAGAGCGAAAATTTTGAAAAAAAAAAAACTATGGGCCAGATTCACAAAGAGTTACGCCGGCGTATCAGTAGATACACCGACGTAACTCTGAATTCAAGCCCGTCATATGTCTAAATGTATTCTCAAACTGAGATACACTTAAACATGCCTAAGATACGACGGCCTGCGCCGTCGTATCTTAGGGTGCAATATTTACGCTGGCCGCTAGGTGGCGCGTCCAATGAGGTCGGCGTAGAATATGCTAATGTCCGATGGAGCCCACACACGGTCGGATTTTCTGACAACAAGCTCCCATCGAACATTTGTTGTCGGAAATTCCCGACCGTGTGCACGCGGCATAACGTTACTTTACATGAAAGTTCAGCTATGCATTTTCCCAGAAGGTAAATTCTTTCTCCAGGAATGAAGAGTCATGGGTAAAAAGGTGAAAAGGCAGGTGTGCAGAGACTTAGAAAAACTGTCACCGGTGCAAATTGTGATTCTTAGCTGTGTGACCGACCTGACATTTCTTAAACCCCTCCCCCGACATGCTGATTGGTTAAGCTGTATGGTAAATACTCCTAGATTATCAGAATATAATCTCATAAATTAAATCTCTAAAAATTTGTTGAATGTCAGATAACAGTGGAAGGCGGAAAAAAAAAATATTTTCAGCTACTTAACTTTAAACCCAAAGACATTCCAGGTGCATCAAAACACCTTAACCACTTAAGCCCCGGACCATTATGCAGGTTAAGGACCTTGCCCCTTTTTGCGATTCGGCACTGCGTCGCTTTAACTGACAATTGCATGGTCGTGCGACGTGGCTCCCAAACAAATTGGCGTCCTTTTTTTCCCACAAATAGAGCTTTCTTTTGGTAGTATCTGACCACCTCTGCAGTTTTTATTTTTTGCGCTATAAACAAAAATAGAGCGACAATTTTGAAAAAAATGCTATTTTTTTTTACTATAATAAATATCCCCAAAATATATATAAAAAACGTTTTTTTTTTCCTCATTTTAGGCCGATACGTATTCTTCTACTTATTTTTGGTAAAAAAAAAAAATCGCAATAAGCGTTTATCGATTGGTTTGTGCAAAAGTTATTGGGCCAGATTCAGGTAGGAGATACAACGGCGTATCCCCAGATACGACGTCGTATCTCTGAGTGTGAGGCGTCGTATCTTGGCGCCTGATTCAAAGAATCAGATACGCCAGAATTTCTCTAAGATACGACCAGCGTAAGTCTCCTACGCCGTCGTATCTTAACTGCATATTTACGCTGGCCGCTAGGGGCGTGTACGCTAATTTACGCCTAGAATATGTAAATCAGCTAGATACGCGAATTCACGAACGTACGCCCGGCCGTCGCAGTACAGATACGCCGTTTACGTTAGGCTTTTTCCGGCGTAAAGTTACCCCTGCTATATGAGGCGTAGCCAATGTTAAGTGTGGACGTCGGGCCAGCGCCTAATTTTCCGTCGATTACGTTGTTTGCTTAAGTCGTTCGCGAATAGGGCTGTGCGTCATTTACGTTCACGTTGAAAGCATTGGCTTTTTTGCGGGTTAATTTGGAGCATGCGCACTGGGATACTTTCACGGACGGCGCATGCGCCGTTCGTAAAAAGCGTCATTTACGTGGGGTCACAATACATTACCATAAAACACGCCCACATGTTCCACATTTGAATTAGGCGGGCTTATGCCGGCCTATTTACGCTACGCCGCCGCAACTTTGCTTTGTGAATACTGCACTTGCCTGTCAAAGTTGCGGAGGCGTAGCGTAAATAGGATACGTTACGCCCGCACACAAATACGCGCTCCCTACTTGAATCTACCCCATAGCCTTTAGCCTTTAGTTCTATGGCATTTTTACTAATAATTTTTTTTTAATTTTTTTTACTAGTAATGGCGGCGATCAGCGTTTTTTTTTTTGTGACTGCGACATTATGGCGAACACATCGGACACTTTTGACATATTTTTGGGACCATTGTCTTTTTTTTGTGTGCGTGTACTTGAGAGAGGAGCCGGACTGCAGGAGTTGGGAGTAGGCAGGCCTCCCCCAGAGGCAATCTGCCACCTTTCTCCATGCCCCGGGTGGCAATGGTGGGTATGTAAGGGGGTCCTCCCACACAGCCCGCCCTACCTGCTCCGCTTTGAAGTCCAACGGGGCAGAGGGACTCCCTATAAGGGAGTGAGAGGATCTAGCCCGCTCAACCAGCCCCGTTAGTCCTTCGCCTCTCTTTTTAGAGACCGCGTGGTCAAAGTGCGTGCATGTTAACCCAATTTCGAGCGCGTGTAAGTGTGGTGTTTTTTTTTTGGGAGGGGGTGGGCGTACTAAGCGCAGGCTTACTTCGCATAGCACACCCACCGGGAGCCGGGCTGAGACCACCAAACTCAATTCACATGTAGCCGGGCCCGGGATCCGAACCCCTAGCTGCAGAGGTGAATGGCTTGTCAGCGCAGTGCCAATCGCGTTGAGCCACCGCAGCTCCCCAACCATTGTCATTTTTACAGTGAAAAGTGCTATAAAAATGCACTGATTACTGTGAAAATGGCAATGGCAGTGAAGGGGTTAACCACTAGGGGGGGCACTAAGGGGTTAAGTGTGCCCTAAGGGAGTGATTCTTACTGTAGGGGGCGCCCCCCATATCTCATGGTGCCACAGTGCCAACGGCGCTTCAGCCCACCCCTTGTCCCGGCCTATCAGGTCTGTGTAGATCACAAGACTGGATGGAATTACAAATCCGTCTGGCTGGGCTGCCTATAGATTACAGAACTGGATGGAAAATACAAATCCTTTGGCTCCACTATGTAGTTCAGCTTTAAAGAAAGCCTAAGCCCAGCTCAGAGACTTAGTAGCACTGTAATCATTCAGTAATTATAACTTAAAAAAAGAACTTTGGCCGCACATTAGCCCCCTGGGAGATGTTGCTGTCATTATTATTACGCTTTTAAAAAAAGTTCCACCGAAGTGCTGACATTCCATGGCCGCCGAAACAAGTTGAACCCTGAAATGTAAAAAATGCGTCTCCATTTTTCCGTTGCTCCTGTTGTGGTACGCGGCCATAAAGCTGCGTTTCTACAAGCCGCGGCATCCACATTTCTCTTCCCAGAAGGACCCTTTTAAACTCGACAGACCTGACTGCAAAAGTTCAGTTTGGCCCCCAGGAATTTTCCTGCATTCCCCCCCCCCCCGCCTGTCAGGAATGTGCTTACCTGAAATGCTTGAATATCATCATTACCAGTAAGTGTTACTGACAGCGATCTTCAGGGGGAACGGCGTTGTATAGAATCGGATACATTTCTTGGACAAAAATCTGCCAATCACAACTATATGAGTTTGGTGGGCTTCCCTAGACAATTCACGGGCATTCAAGGGTCAGGGCAAAAAAAAAAACAACATACAGGCCCGGATTCACAAAGGAGATACGACGGCGCAGCGCCATGTACGCCGTCGTAAGTCCTAATCTGGCCCGTCGTATCTATGCGACTGATTCTTAGAATCAGTTACGCATAGATATCCATTAGATCCGACAGGCGTAAGTCTCTTACGCCGTCGGATATTAACTGCAATTTTTTTTTTGCCCGCTAGGTGGCGCTTCCGTCGATTTCCGCGTCGAGTATGTAAATTAGCTAGATGCGCGAATTCCCGAACGTACGCGCGGCCCGACGCAGTAAAGTTACGACGTTTACGTTAGGCTTTTCCCGGCGTAAAGTTGCCCCTGCTATATGAGGGGCAGCCAATGTTAAGTATGGCCGTCGTTCCCGCGTCAAAAATTTTAAAAGTTACGTCGTTTGCGTAAGTCGTCCGTGAATGGGGTTGGACGTCATTTACGTTCAGGTCGAAACCAATGACGTCCTTGCGATGTCATTTAGAGCAATGCACACTGGGAGATTTGACGGACGGCGCATGCGCAGTTCGTTCGGCGCGGGGACGCGCATCATTTAAATGATACACGCCCCCTACTCGCCAAATTTGAATTCCGCCGGGTGGTTTACGCTACGCCGCCGCAACTTTACAGGCAAGTGCTTTGTGAATAAAGCACTTGCCTGAAAAACTTGCGGCGGCGTAACGTAAATGAGATACGTTACGCCCGCACATTTTTGCGCCCATCTACGTGAATCTGGGCCACAGTGCCTTGAAAAAGTATTCATACCCCTTGAAATTTTCCACATTTTGTCATGTTGCAACCAAAAATATAAATGTATTTTATTGGGATTTTATGTAGGGGTCTCCAAACTGCGGCCCGAGGGCCAGATGTGGCCCTTTGCTAGCCTTTATGCGGCCCTTGGGGTACTATTCCTTTAACTGATATAAGGCCCTATTCCTCCCACTGACACCAATAAGGGGGCACTATTTTCTTCTACTGATATCAATGATGGGATTACTATTCCTCCTACTAATAGGGGCCCTACTCCTCCTCCTACTGACCACCAACAGTGAGGCCATATTTATTCTCACCGGTGCTGGGCCCGGGACATTTTCTGCGCCCGCTGGCCACAATCCGGCCCTCCTAAAGTCTAAAGGACAATAAAGTGGCCCTTTGTTTGAAAAATGTAGAGACCCCTGTGATAGACCAACACATAGTGGCACATAATTGTGAAGTGGAAGGAAAATGATAAATGGTTTTCAACATGTTTTACAAATAAATATGTGAAAAGTGTGGGGGGTACATTTGTATGGCGCCCCCCGGAGTCAATACTTTGTAGAACCGCCTTTCTCTGCAATTACAGCTGCAAGTCTTTTTGGGGGTGTCTCTACCAGCTTTGCACATCTAGCCACTTCCATACCAGGTACTTACGCAGCTTCCCGCCCAAGCCAATTTTCAGCTTTCAGCACTGTCGCACTTTGAATGGCAATTGCGCGGTCATGCTACACTGTACCCAAACAAAATTGGCGTCCTTTTTTCCCCACAAATAGAGCTTTCTTTTGGTGGTATTTGATCACCTCTGCGATTTTTTTTTTTTTGCGCAACAACTAAAAAAAGGCTGAAAATTTGGAAAAAAAATTACGTTTTTATTTTTTTCTGTTAATTTTTTTGTAAATAAGTTTTCTCTTTCAATTACGGGCACTGATATGGCGGCACTAATGGGCACCGATGAGATGGCACTGATGGACATCGATGAGGTAGTACTGACGGGCACAGATGAGGTGGCACTGATTGGCGGCGCTGGTATGCGACACTGATGGGCACACATAGGCGGCACTGATGGGCACACATAGGCGGCACTGATGGGCACACATAGGCGGCACTGATGGGCACACATAGGCGGCACTGATGGGCACTCATGGGCGGCACTGGGCACTCATAGGCGGCACAGATGGGCACTCATGGGCGGCACTGATGGATACTTATGGGTGGCACAGATGGGCACTGCTAGGTGGGCACTGGGCATGGATGGGCACTGTGGGGTGGCACTGATGGACACTGGGGTGGCGCTGATGGACACTGGGGTGGCGCTGATGGACACTGGGGTGGCAGCACTGATTGTTGCCAGTCAGTGCCCATTTGTGGGCACTGACTGGCATCTTTTTTCTTTATGCTTTTTTTTTTATTTATTTTTTAGACTTTTATTTTTTTCTGGCTTTTTTTTTTTTTTTTGCCCACCCTGGTGCTCCAGGGTGGGCATCCCTGGTGGTCCAGTGTGGTGATCCGAGGGGGGGCTGCGCTGATAAACAATCAGCGCGAACCCCCCCTGTCAGGAGAGCCGCCGATCGGCTATCCTCTACTCGCGTCTTTCAGACGCGAGTGAGGAAGAGCCATCAACGGCTCTTCCTGTTTACATCGTGATCAGCCGTGGTTGGACACGGCTGATCACGTGGTAATAAGTCTCCGCCGGAGGCTCTTTACCGAGATCGGAGATGCAGGGTGTCAGACTGACACCCCGCATCACCGATCGCCGCGATGCGCGCCCCCACGGGCGCGCGTGGCATGAAATCCTGCAGGATGTTCTAGAACGTCCTGTCAGGATTTCATAACCACTTCCCGGACGTAAATCGGCCATAGGCCGGGCGGGAAGTGGCTAGAGAGGGACATTTGTGCCCATTCTTCCTTCCAAAATATCTCAAGCTCTGTCAGATTGGATGGAGAGCGTCTGTGATCAGCAATTTGCAAGCCTTGCCACAGATTCTCAATGTGATTTAGGTCTGGACTTTGGCTGGGCCATTCTAACACATGAATATGCTTTGATCTAAACCATTCCATTGTAGCTCTGGCTGTATGTTTAGGCTTGTGCGTGCCGCAACTGCATGCATCGCGCACAGTTTCAGGTGCTTACTGAGTGTCCCCATTCACTTGAATGGGTCTCACTTGGTGGCCTTCCGAAAGCAACATGGGGTATAGTTTCTGCCTCGGCATGTGTACACCCTTGGCCACTGCCTCTGCAACTAAAAGTGGTAACTGTTGGAGTGGGGAAATAACAGCTTGGCTCAAACGCTGGGTTTTATCACACCTGGACAGGAGGGACGGCAAATAGAGGAACTGATGCCTTCCATGCTCCTCCTGCAGCTGATGCTCCTCCTGCAGCTGATGCCCTCCTCTATATGAAGCCCTCCTGTCCAGCTTCCTTCCGTTGCCCGTGGGCCCCTCTGCTCTCTCCTGGCCCCACTGTGATCTTCCCCAGCAATGGCAACTTCTGTGCTCTCTCTTGTACCCCTCCCCCCACTCTTCACTGGTCCCTGTGCGCTCTGCCGCCCCCCACCCCATCCCTTTTCTGGTCTCTGTACTGTTGTTTACCTTTGCTCCACCTTACAGCAACAACTTGGTAAGAAAATAAGGGTATTTATTGAAACCACGCACAACAAATAAGCTGAATCTGCAAGTTCATAACCAACGTAGCAAACAAAATGTCCTAGAAACAAGTGTTTTGCAACGTCTCATTATTGGAAAAGTCTGCATTCCAATCATTCTTACCTAATCAATCACAATACAGAAGAGAATATTTCTCCTCCGAGCAACGTGTAACTTTTTCCTCCAACATTTCGCCCTCAAGGCCACCATTTACTGAAATATTCTACTGAATTCTTCCACTGAGCACAGAATGTATAGGTCTCTCCTCTGTAGTCTTAGGGCCCCGTATTCATACATTTGATGTTTTTTTTTTAAAACCTTGTTCAAAACAAGCAGCCGATAAAGCACATAAAAGAGAAAAAAAGAAAAGCAAGATCTTTTGCAGGTCTATTTTGGGGCCTTTTAACCTTTAACAAATGTTCTTTTCAGCTACCGTGTTTCCCCGAAAATAAGCCCGGGTCTTATATTAATTATGCCAACAAAAGACACAGTAGGGCTTATTTTCGGGGTAGGTCTTACCATGTAATGTGCTGTCTTCTCTCCCCCTCTCCGTCAGGAATCCCCAGTGTGAACTGAGTTAAAATGCTTGTACAGTCCTATAATCCACTCTATTACTGTAGTATATAATGTACAATGTGTGCGTTTCTGTAATATAATTGTGCCAAATACATTTGTTATAGCGCCGCTCTGCACTTCTGTTACCCACCGGAGCTCTCTTCCCCGCAATTATATTACAGAAACACACACATTGTACATTATATACTACTGTAATATAGTGGATTAGAGGAGTTTACAAGCATTTTTAACTAGGGCTTATTTTCGGGGTAGGGCTTATATTGCAGCCCTCCTGGAAAATAATGCTAGGTCTTATTTTTAGGGTAGGTCTTATTTTTGGGGAAACAGGGTATAGGTAAAGTGGGAGTGACCCATACTGCTTTGGCTGAATTGTGGGCCTCATACCCATTAGGGTGACAACATTTCCAAACTAACATTCAGGGACACCCCTCCCTTCCCAAAAATCAGCTTGTGCTGTAACGAATCACAGCACAGTGATTGGACACAAGAGGCGGGATTTATGATTTCTAAAGTCACAAGCAGGGGGTGGGGATTGTGCTCCTCCAGGCATTCCCGGCCAGGACAAGTACTGTCAGTGAGTAAAGCGGTGATGTGGTGGCCTTTTTTGGGGGCATCAGATTGGCTCGGGGGGTGGCTGTGTCAGTTTCATTCCAGGACACTGTATTGTCCTGAAATGAATGTTCCCGGGACAGACCTGAAAAATGCGGGACTGTCCCGGGCAATCCTGGACACGTGGTCACCCTAATATCCATTATGCCCACCTCCCCCCTGGCCCTGTCACATCCCCTCTGTAGTCCTATTTTCAGTGACGTAATTACATCCCACTGTCACGTACCTGGTTGGAGGAGAAAGTGATAAGAGGGCTTCCCTTGTGGTTGAGTGCAGAGCACCCCTGAAGGTGGAGACTGGGAGTGCTGTGTCCAAAGAAGCACGGGTTGCCACCTGGGGATTTGCCTGAGGGTCAGGGTAGATGAGGCACCAGAAGGAGACTTGGCCATGCAGCCGTGTCAACAAGGTGGAAGACACTCTAGATGGGCAGATGAAGCCTTGACAGTGCTGAGTTACCAATAAGACTGGTGTCACTCTAGATGCACTGGCGGTTATTAGCAGGTGAGTGGAACAGAAACAGAGTCAGAAGCCAGAACCAGGGTCATGCACAGGAGGTCAATTGGGAACGGGAGCAGAAGCGTGGTCAAGATCAAGCCAGGGTCATAAACAGACAGTAAGAGAAGTCTGTGTGAACAAGCTGGGGTCGGAGCCAGGAGGGAAACCAAGACAGATCCAAGGGCAAGCTGGGTTAGCAATGGGAAATCCAAAAATACAGTAGCACGGGATACATGGGGGGCTGACAATTATCCAGCAACACGATTATCCAGCATACGCTCTGAAGGAACTGCCACCCGTGCTGTTTCTTGTGCCGTGAACAGCGGCTCCTGCACGCATGCGCAGGAGTGATGTCATTTCGGCTCTGGCCAGTCACAGAGCCGGAGTCTGCGAACCCGGAAGCAAGATGGATGAAGATGAGAGCGCCTGCAGCTCTGACATCTCGGCTCTGGAAGAGTTTTGTGTCAAGGTAAGTTTAAAGTTTAACATAATGTGCTAGTATGCGAAAAAATATTTTGTGCATGTCCGATAGAATAATTCAGGATGAACTGTCATGATTGGCTCTCGAAAGTTCTGAAATAACGATCCGATTATCGTACGATCGCTTCGAACATGGTATTTTCTTTTTTTTTATAATCAAAATTTTTATTATTATTAACAATTTTCCATACAACATTGTACATTCTTATGTTCCATCATTTACTTACTAGACACAATTGAACATTGCAGGGAAAATCTAAGATTGTCCTATCAAAAACTTATCAATTATTCTGCCCCCCCCCCCCCCCCAGAAAAAGGTAAAGAAAGATAGAGAAAAAAAACATGGGGCCAGATTCTCAAAGAGATACGACGGTGTATCTCCTGATACACCGTCGTATCTCTGACTTAGGCCGGTCGTATCTATGCGACTGATTCATAGAATCAGTTACGCATAGATATGCCTAAGATCCGACAGGTGTAACTGTGTTACACCGTCGGATCTTAACTGCAATTTAAAAATGGCCGCTGATTTACGCCGAGAATATGTAAATCAGCGAGATACGCTAATTCACGAACGTACGCGGGCCCGACGCAGTGTTTTTACGACGTTTACGTAAGGGTTTTCCCGGCGCATAGTTACCCCTGCTTCTATGAGGCGCAGCCAATGTTAAGTATGGCCGTCGTTCCCGCGTCAATTTTTTTTTTTTTACGTCGTTTGCGTACGTCGATTCACAAAACCGATGGACGCAAATTACGCTCACGCCGAAACCAATGACGTCCTAGCGACGTCATTGGGAGCAATGCACGCCGGGAAAATTCGCGGACGGCGCATGCACAGTTAAATCGGCGCGGGGACGCGCCTGATTTAAATGCTACACTCCCCCTAGCCGCGGAATTTGAATTCCGCCGGGGGATTTAAGATACGCCGCCGCAAGTTTGGAGGTAAGTGTTTTGTGAATTACCCACTTGCCACTAAAACTTGCGGCGGCGGATCTTAAATCAGATAGATTACGCGGATCTAAAGACCTGCTGATCTATCTGAATCTGGCCCATGGTATTTTCTGATCGTGTGTATGGGGCTTTAGACTGGGATGACTTTTTTTTAACTAAATTGGCTTTTTTACAAGGCAAGGGTTCACATATACTTTGAGCATATTCTTGTATAGTTCTTCCCTGGATTTGTTATTGTGTACATTGTATTGCATATTGCTCCAGGGAATTATTGGAAAATGTTCTCTCTCTGTTTGTACGATACCTACATGTCTTTGGGTACTTTCTCGGGCTCCTTCAAATTTTGATTTGTTTTCTAACACTTTTTTTTTTTTTTTTTAGAAAATTCCACAAATATTATTGACAAAGGAAGAAGGAAGTGACTGCAGGGCATGTGTCAGTTTCAGCAGAAAAGCAACAAAAAATGATTTGCATGTTTAATAAAAGGCTTATCATGTATAAATCTGCCCTGGAGAGACTTTGTTTTCCTCATCCGTAGTGGAGTGACACTTTAAGAAGGTGGTTGGACCTGTTGTTGGAATCCAAATGTCTTCAGGCAAAATACCTAAAGGAAAGCTGAAGAATAGGGTAAGAGCCAGGAGCCAGCATCAATAGCAACTGGATGAGGTTTTCTAACTTGTCTGATTGATCAAAATCTCTTAAGAACAGTTGTCTGAAGAGATGAACAGCCAGTCTGACCGGATTAGGAGACACTCATTTAATGTCTACAGGTACCTTCAAAAGCTAAGTCCAACTGTCTCATCATGTTTCATGTTACACCCGTATTTAGGGTATAACATGAAACATGGTCACATTCCCCGAACCCTACAAACTCAACCTACCTCCTCTCCCCGTCCCCACTTACAAAATCCAAGAGTTCTTCTCCCTGCCAGCTCCTGTCATATTTTAACTTGGCACGGCACGACTGTCATTCATTTACAAGAATCTCTGAATATAAAAACTACAAGTCCCATCTGCCATTGCAGCAGACGGACCCATAGTTATCAATAAAGCACAAGTTTGGTGACTTCACTGCATTTTCAGTCCATTGATACTTCCTCATGCTCTGTAACTGAAGGCTTGCACCATGGTAAGGACCTGAGCATAGGTGTGCGCAGCCTATAGCATTAGGGTGTGCACCCCAAAGCTCAAACACTACCTACCGATCGCTCACTATCTTCATTCAGAAAGGAAAGGGGCCAATAAATAACATATTTATCGGCCCTTCCCCCATTCATCCTAAAACATCCCAGCAACAACAGCCAGCAGGAGAGGAGGGAAGCCGGCAGTAGTGCGGGGGGTAGAGGGAGGTGCTAGCTCACTATCTTCATTCAGAAAGGGAAGGGGCCAATAAATAACATATTTATCGGCCTTTTCCCCCATTCATCCAAAAACATCCCAGCAACAACAGCCAGCGGGAGAGGAGGGAAGCCGGCAGCAGTGCGGGGGGTAGAGGGAGGTGCTAGGGCAGTAGGGAGAATCTATGCTGCACAGGGTGATTGGGGTGTGCCTGGGCACACCTGGCACAACCTGTGCGCATGCCTATAGACCGGCGAAGAACTGGCCCGGGTGAGGGCAGCGCTGGATCCCTGGACAGGCAAGTGTCTGTTTAGTAAAAGTCAGCTGCGTACAGTATTTGTAGCTGCTGACTTTTAATTTATAGAAACCTGGCTGAAGCTTCTTCTCTACCGTGCATCCCTTACTGAACTCTGTAGCTGCAGCCACTGTGAAGCAATTAAACTTAAAATTCAAAGTTGAGTCATCCAGTTCTCTCTGTCTGCAGCTTAGCAACCTCTGCTGCCTTCTTCCAGGGCTTTTCCATGTTTACTTTAGAGAAGGGGTAACAGGGAGAGTCGAGCTGTTAAAGGAATGATTTTGTGCTTCTGCTGTGAGCTTTGGGGAGGCGTTGCTGCACAGTACCTGCAGCTATAGAACTTACTGATGGTTTGTTTACTTTCAAGGGAACCTGTTAACTATTTAAAACTTTAAAAATTCCCTTATGAGAGAATCCCATCTATGCCCATGATCAAAAGCTATGGCTAATGCAGAGGCAAGTGGGGAAATTATGTATATCTTTGCAACAGAAATAGGTTTAGACAATCTACAACCATCGAGGTCCAATCTTGGTCAGGCCTATCTCCATGGAGTTTCCTATTCTCCCTGTGCTTGTGTTGGTTTCCCCAGGGTACTTAGGTCTTCTCCTACACTGTAATTTACCCTACAGCATGCTGGTAGGTTAATTGACTCCTTCCTATATTTGCCCTAGTATTTGCATGTACGCGTGTGAGATAGGAACCTTAGATTGTAAGCTCCTTGAGGGTAAATATTGATATGAATGTAGAGAATGATATAAATGTCCCTGGCACACTTTCAAAATAGCAAGCAAAACACTAACCGAACTGTTTCACCTACGTAGGTTGAAAACAGAAAACAAAATCCGTTCTTGTAAATTTCGATTGTGAGTAGACAATTACGATGCACAAAATTCCACGCATGCACTAGCGTTCGTAATGGAGATAGCACATTCGTCAGGCTGTAATGGACTGAAAAGCACGAGGATGAAAAAACGAGAATCGTCTCTCACCAAACTTCTACTAACACGAGATTAGCAGAAGGAGCCCAAAGTGTGGCGCAATTGGTATGGAACTTCCGTTTTATTGTGGCGTCGTACGTGCTGTACGTGATCGTGTTCTTGGCGATCGGAATTTCTGACAACATTTGTGCGACCGTGTGTATGCAAGACAAGTTTGAGCCAACATCTGTTGGAAAAAAATCCACGGTTTTGTTGTCAGAATGTCCCATCGTCTGTACGCGGCAAAAGAGTGGATACATCGAATTGGATACAGATGCTGTTCAGCCAATGATTTTCTGATCTTCAGCTTTTCAATCAAATTATGTTGGTTTGGACTTGGGAGGGTAGTGACAGGGCCACCCACTAATTACATTTTGTTGGATTCATCGGGGACCAGCTGAAATTCATACAGTGTATGGCCAGCTATACTCTGATACTCCTTAAAGCGGTGGTTCCGCGGGAATTTTTTTTTTTTTTCTTTTAACATTTGCATCTACAGCTTTTAACTGTGTTAAGAATGTACTCACATTTCAGAATTTTCAAGCCATTAGCATTCACATTCGGCCGTAAATAAATATTTATAAAAATTTGTGCTGTGAAGTTCCATCTTGCTTGTGGGCATTGTGAAGCCCACAAGCAAATACTTCCGGGATTCGGTGAGTAAAATCCTGCGATATTTTGCGATTCAGCGTTATAAATCGTCTCCTGGGAAGCAAGACACTGTGGTCCCAGGAGACATTGTGATCTAGCTCCAGAAAACACTGGGGCGCTGAGGAATGAAGTGACACGCCCACTCCCGCGGGAGTGATACCTGAAAGTGCCTGCTAATTTCGCCAAAATAAAAGGTATTGCAGAGATTTAAAAAATGATGCATAGCGGACTGTTTATGTAGTTATTGTGCTGGTCTAAATGAGCTGCAGTTTATATTGAGGGACCGTTCTCATCGGTTAACCGATGAAGCTGACTGATGGTCCGTCGCGCCTACACACCATAGGTTAAATAACCGATCGTGTCAGAACGCGGTGACATAAAACACAATGACGTGCAGAAAAAAACGAAGTTCAATGCTTCCAAGCATGCGTCGACTTGATTCTGAGCATGTGTGGATTTTTAACTGATGCTTTTGCATACTAACCATCGGTTTTGACCTATCGTTTAGGCGTCCATCGGTTCAATTTTAAAGCAAGTTCTCTTTTTTTTGACCGAAGGATAACTGACCGATGGGGCCCACACACCATCGGTTTGGACCGATGAAACGGTCCTTCAGTCCGTTTTCATCGGTTTTGACCGACCGTGTGTACGCGGCCTAACAATCTAGGAGTGTATTGGAGTAGAGTCACTGCTCCTTGGAACCAAGAGGTGCCAAACTGTTTAGTGAATTTTATACTATGAATGGTAAAGGCTTGTCAATTTGAGAGGCAGCCCATGGACAGACATACAGTCTGGTGGGATATTATCTTCCTATTGACCTGGGAATGCCTGGGAATTTCCAGCATTCCAGGAGAACATTGCTAGGTAAAGGGATATCTGGGGCAGCCTAGCCACTGTGTTTCCCATGCAACCAAAAAAAAAAAAACACAGCAGAGTATCTACACATATCAGTAAGATTGACAGCAGAGCATGGAATCTTCAGTTTGTAGGCACATAGTTCAATAGAATGCAAAGAATGAGAACGAGCATTTATCTTAACCTGCGTCTCTCCCGTAAGGTACGAATGTTCCTCTGGGCGATGCGGACACCTGCACTTGAAAGCTATGGGTCAGGGTTGAGCGTTGCTCACGTCTGGGGAATGCTGGCAGGATAGTGACAAAGAAGGTGAATCCGCTGCTCTGGGAGATACAAAAGGCTGCAGTTCTCAAGAAATTTGCAGAAAACCTATTGTCGGTGCTCTCTGACATTTATCCTCCATCTGTAAGACGACTGAGCAGAATAAGCTCCGCCAATTTTTTCCAAATATCTCCAATTTTTTGGAACAATTCTGGATTTTGAAAGTACAAATCAGCAAATTTTCGTGGTTTACTGTATAGACAACTTTTTCACAGCAGTCAATTCCCTTCTACATCCAAAGTAGATGGGAATTATGGTATCTGTGATGGACCCCCGTACTCAAGATGAGTCTGTCCGCCGTGTCCGGTACCATGCACAACAAGACCACTTAGCTTTCCCATGCACTAGTCGTAGCTCAGTGTATGGTAAAACATCAGACAGTTTATTAGAACCAGAATACAAGTCTTATATACAGTAAAAAAGGAGGTTCCTACATTCTGCTCATATTACTCTAGCAATATACAAAAACATAAATTAACATGAGCTAATTAACCAATTCCTTACAGCAGCCGATGTGACTCCCTAACTACAATACACAATATCATACATATCAACACAGAACTCCTTCATACAATTGCAGGGTTAATTAGCACAAGCAACAATGGGTGAAAGACTCTTAGAAGTTATCCTAGACTCATTTACATTATAACAGACAGCAGACAGGTGGCTGGAGGTGACATCAGCATATTCTAACAGTAGGTGTCTCAACATTATGAATCGGTCACTATTTTTAATATGATATATACAGGGTTCCCAGAGTCTGTGTGTCTTGGGGGGACATGGACCTGAATCAGGGTGGAGTAGTTTCACGAAATTAAAGCCGAGATGCGCAGATTTTTTTAAAGTCAGCAGCTAAAATACTGCAGCTGCTGACTTTTAGGCTTCATTTCCACTGGCGTTTTTACAGCCACTTTCTTTAGCCTTTTTTACAGATTAAAAACGCCTGTCCATGTTTATTTTGTAAAAAAAAATAAAAATTATTTTTTTGTGAGCTGGAGCTTAAAAACGCAGCTGTAGCGTTTTTGAGCGTTTTTGAGCATTTTTTTAATGTCTGGCGTTATTACAGCTCTACTCTGGAGCTTCAGAATGCCCTGGTCCTGCGTTTTTTTTTACAGCTCAAAAACGCCTATGCCATTTGCAGCTCAAAAACGCCTATGTGGGCATGATGCCATAGAATAACATGGACAGGCGTTTTTAAGCTGTAAAAAACGCTCAGAAAAGTGGCTGTAAAAACGTCAGTGGAAATGAAGCCTTAAAATAAGCATAATTACCTGTCCAGGGTGCCCGTGATGTCGGCACCCGAAGCCAAGCGATCGGGTGCTGCCGTTGCCATCTTCGGTGCCTTGCGGCTTCACGTCCTGGTTCCCTACTGCGCATGCGTGACTCACGCTGCGCTATTCTACTGGATCTTGCTGTCTTCTGGGACCCATGTGTCTCCCAGAAGACAGCGAGAGGGGGACAGAAAAGGTGCTGGAAGTGACGTAGATACCCGCGGGTGGCTGGGGTATCTATGCCAGGAAGTGGGAGCAAAATACTTGTATTACACAGGTATCTGCTCCCCCCTGAAAGGTGCCAAATGCGACACCGGAGGGGGGGATGGTTCCGAAAAGCGGAAGTTCCATTTTTGGGTGGAACTCCGCTTTAATTAATTTAGTTAAACTGGAAATTGTATCTTTAAGAGTATTTTGCTTGAAATACAACTATTATTATTATTATACAGGATTTACAGTTTATTCAGTAAATAAACAAAATTAGCTTTTTTTAAATTTGTGAAAGAGCAGCAGAAAGAGTTTTCTCTACAATGGGAAACTCTGGAGGAAAAAGATCCTCACACTTTCATTCTGGTTCTCGTCATTTTATTCCATAAAGTATTTTTTAGTATGTTTAGGGTACCTCTGGCATGCAAGTGTGTGTTTTGTCCTCCTTGTAGCATTTGGAAAATAATATTTCTTCTTGCAAATTGCAGCTTTGCTCTCAGCAGAAATCGCACCGTAGAAATGTTTCCAGACTCTAGATGGTCTCACCATTTTACTGAGTGGAGGAAAAGAAAAAACGATTTACTGACCAGACTATAGGAAAAGATTATGCTGTGATGGTGGAGAACATTAATATGAATCATTTAAAGGTTATAAAGATAAACTAGTTTGTCAGACAAATTTACCCTCTTAGCTGTTAATTAAGTAAAAGCAGTTGTAAAAGCAGTTTTTTTTATCTTAATGCATTCTAAGCATTAAGATAAAAAAAAACTTCTGTGTGTAGCAGCCTCCCCAGCACCCCCTAAAACTTACCTGAGCCCCTTCTCTGTCCAGAGATGTCCATGAGTACCTCGGGCCCTCTAGGACTCTCCCTCCTGATTGGCTGAGACACAGCCATTAGCTCCTGCGGCTGTCAATCAAAGACAGTTAGCCAATCAGGGGAGAGAAGGGGCAGGGCCGAACAGAAACTCGGTGTCTGAATGGACACACGAAGCTGCAGCTTGGCTCGGGTGCCCCCATAGCAAGCTGCTTGCTGTGGGGGCACTCAACAGGAGGGAGGGGCCAGGTGCAGCGAAGAGGGACCCAGGAAGAGGAGCATCTAGGCTGCCCTGTGCAAATCCACTGCACAGAGCAGGTAAGTAGAATATGTTTTTTTTAACAAGAATTTACAATCAATTTAAGGTCTGATAGGAAAGTAACTATCATCTACTGTATCCCAACAGTCAGGGCTGTCTTAATGAGTGGGTACCCCTGGGCACTGCCCAGGGGCCCCAGCTGCATGGGAGGCCCCTACACTTTCCCCAAAGCAGCTGGTTCTTGAGCCCACGCTGCCCAGAAATTTGGGGGCCCAATGGTGCTGGGGGATATCTGGGGTGTAGTGGGGTCAGAGTGCTGGGGAGGCATCAATCTAGCAAATATATTATATGCACAGGACAGCTTTGTCAGTATGTAGTATTTTCCCCACTGTTTCTTTGTTGTACAGAATGATTGTTCATGTAGTTAATGCGGAGCTCCACCCAAAAGGTGGAAGGCACCCACTTGTCTGCCTCCTACCTATTTGATCTGTCTGTTTACCTGCATTGCCTCCATTGTAGGGGCCCCAGAGCATTACTTTGCCCAGGGGCCCATGATGCTATTAAGACGGCCCTGCCAACAGTCACCGAACTGTGGGAAGTACAAGATGGAGCCCACAAGCAAATTAGACTGCAGACTTTCCCCTGCAGTGCCCCCCAGTGTCAGAAAGGCATATTTCTCGTGTTTGAGAACTGCATTGGGAAGTACAGTGTTACTTGAATTGTATTCCAGGATTTGTTGTCTTCAGCTAAGAGAACTTGAAATAATGTAAGACTTTACATAAAGCCTCAGAAATCTTTCAATGTTATCTTCATGTTATATAGTTTGAATACCATGTAATAGATATAGAGCTAGATTCAGGTAGCTCGGCGCTTCTTTTGGCCGGCGTAGCGCATCTCATATGTGCTACGCCGACGTAAAACAGGGAGCCCAGACCAGTATTCTCAAAGATCTGGCGCCGTACGTTTGCGCCGGCGTAGTGTAAATAGGCCGGCGTAAGCCCGCCTAATTCAAAATAGGCAGGTAGTGGGCATGCTCCATGTAAATTAGCCGTGACCCCATGTAAATGAATGGCCGTTCGTACGGCGCATGCGCGCGCATGCTCAGAATCACGTCGCAAATACTCCCTAAGAAACGTTGGCTCAATGCTTTCGATGTGAACGGAACCTACGCACAGCCCCATTCACGTACCACTTACGTAAACTACGTAAAATTCGACGGCTGTTCCGATGTCCATACCTTAACATTGGCTGCGCCTCATATAGCAGGGATAACTTTACGCCGGACGTAAGCCTTACGTAAACGGCGTAGCGTATCTAGCTCATTTACATATTATACGCGTAAATCTACGGAAGCGCCCCTAGTGCCAGCGTAAATATGCACCCTAGATACGACTGCGTACTAAGGCCTCGTACACATGACTGAACATGTCTGCTGAAACTGGTCCGCTGAAAGGATGAAGCAGTCCGGATGAAGCAGAAATTTAGGCGTATCTAGTTCCCTGAATAGCGCGCATAGATACGACGGCGCATCTTTCAACTTATGCGGCGTATCAATAGATACGCCGACGTAAAGGGTTTGTGAATCTAGCTCATAGTATTTATCATTGTAAAAAAATATATTCCACACATTTTTTTTTCCCATTTACTTTCTGGAAAAACAAGACCAAAATTGGCTTTGGAAAACAACAGAAATAAAAAAAATTCTTCCCCAAATTTCCTTTTTTTTTTTTTTTTAAGGCCTTCCCATCTCTACCTCCACCCCAAACTAACAAAAATATTTGGTTTTGAATATTGGATTTCAGATATATAGATAGACAGATGAACAGACAAATGGACCAATCATAGACATTCGAAATGATGTAGATCTGACAGTTAACATCAGGTTGTTCCTCCTATATTTTCAAGAAATGGCTCAAATTTGTGCACGGCCCGCAATGATTGATCAGCCACATTGAAAACAATTACAATTTAATAACGAGCAGTTGAGAGGCTACAACGGAAGCCTGCTGAGATATCACATGACCCAATCTATTCCTTTTCATGGTCTTGTCTTGCAACTAATGCAGAAAAAAAGCCATGTGAGCAGCATTTCATTTAAAAATGGACACGTTTGACTGATGAGCTAAAGGCTTGTAAATCTTTCTGTTTGCAGGTGATAATGTGGCTTCTGGTGGCTCCAGCCTAAGCAGCTTGAAATTTCTGTAGAAACCAAACGAGTTTCTGTAAACAAGTTGTTTAGAAGACAATTATCAGATATGCGGCTCAGGCTCTCCAAATTACCATTTTAATGGCCTCATTTGGTCTTCAAACAAAGGAGCTCCTAAGACAAGATAAACAGAGAGAAGAGATAAGAGTCACATCCCACCCAAAGGTAACTATAGATGGGTTCCTCATAGTCTACAGACATCAGAGAACATTTGCCTGATGCAACTGTTTATGTTTGGATTGAAGTTGAGGATTCTGGCCCTACCTCCTGGAGATCCTGGCCACGTTTGGTCTAGGGCAGGGGTCTCCATACTTTTCAAGCAAAGGGCCAGTTTACGGTCTTTCAGACTTCAGGAGGGCCGGTTGGGGTAGAAAATGCCCCAGGGCCGAGCATCAGTGAGGATAAACATGGGCCCCAGTGTTGGTGGGCAGTAGGAGGAGGAATAGTGCTCCATCATTGCTATTAGTCTAAGAAATAGTGCCCCATCTTTGGTGCCATTGGAAAGAATAGTGCCTCATATCATTGGAAGCAATACTGCCCCAAGGGCCGGATGAAGGCTAGCAAAGGGCCACGTCCAGCCCTCGAGCCACAGTTTGGAGACCCCTGGTCTAGGGGGGCATTTTATAGAGTGAGTGAAAGTTCTGTGTTCAAAACCCAGAGCTCGACTCCATATTAATAACAATCTTTTCCCTTCTTTTACTCTGCATAGGGGTACTCGTCAGGGATGCCTACTATCCCTATTGCTGATCCGCAACACGCCTGAGGTTGTAGGGTTCCGTAGAGGTCTGCTGGAGGATAAGATATCTCTTTATGCGGACGACGCACTAATTTACCTGGAAGACACCACCGCCTCTCTGCGAACAGTGATGGGGATTATAACTGACTTTGGTAGGTTTTCAGGCTTTACCATGAATTGGTCCAAGTCAATCTTAAAGCGGAGCTCCATCCTAAAGTGGAACTTCTGCTCATCGGAACCCCCCCCCCCTCCGGTGTCACCATTTGACACCTTTCAGGGGGGAGGGGGTACCTGTCTAAAGAGCCCTACCCCAAAAATAAGCCCTAGTTTAAAATGCTTGTAAAATCCTATAAGCCACTCTATTACAGTGGAATATAATGTACAATGTGTGTGTTTCTGTAATATAAATGCGGGGAAGAGAGCTCTGGCGGATCATAGAAGTGCAGAGCGGTGCTATAACGAAGGTATTTGGCACAATTATATTACAGAAACACACACATTGTACATTATATAATACTGTAATAGAGGGGATTATAGGATTTTACAAGCATTTTAACTCAGTTCACACTGAGGATTCCTGACAGGCAGGGAGGGAGAGGGGGAGAGAAGACTGCACATTACATGGTAAGACCTACCCCGAAAATAAGCCCTACTGTGTCTTTTGTTGCCAAAATTAATATAAGACCCGGGATTATTTTCAGAGAAACATGGTAGTATGTGTGATTCTGCACTTCCGAGTAGTGGGCACGCCTCTTTTGCTGTAAGTAGTCACAGCAGAAGCCGATCGGCGAGTGCCAGCCAAAACCCTCTGGAGGTCAAGTGATTAACGATTGGAAACTCAAACTAACATTTGAAAAACAAATTTGTTTTGAACATTTTATGGCTATCTAAAGTCTCTGCAGAACTCTGTGGGGTGTCTTATAAATATTTACACACAGCTCAACCAAGCACGCATGTTTATGTTGAAGGACAGGGGAAGGGGAGGAGACCCGATGTCTCAATATTGCTTATCACAGTAAGAACAATAGTGTTCAGGTATCTGATTGATCACCACCCTGAAAGACAAACGCAATCTCTTTGAGAACAACTAGACTGGGTATCTGTCACCCCAGATTATCAGGAACGATCAGATCCTCGAAGAAGCTTTTATTTTGATCTGCAGGCATCATCCCGGTATAACCCCCGAAAGCCGAGGACGCATATATGCGTACGCTCGGCGTGAAAGGGTTAAACTCGTAATCTGAGGTTCCACTGTATACACAAATGTTTTGCCTTTCATTTCAATTTTAAACTGAATGGGTTGTTTAACGAGATGCTCTTTTTACAATCACTTTAAATGTAAAAGAATGTGAATGGTGGATGTTTCAGCACTATATAGTAAGTCAGCACAGGAGTCAAAGCAGTTGTACCGGTTTTCTTCTGTTCCCGTCAATGGCCCGAGCGGTTCGCCTGCATCCAGCATTATCCGGATGCGCGAACCGTACTGACGAGTTTTTGACACCATTTCACAGCCGGGTGAATCGAGTTCACAACCTGGTGAATATCTGCTTTCCTTTTGCATCCTGAAAATGTGGGTCATTCTGACGCCACTCCGGCTCCTGCTGTTGACACTCGGATGGTATAACCAGATGACGCACACGGATATCGATAGGTGAAAAGCAATTCGCTGCGTGAAAAATAACGATGCCTTTTAACCTCTTCTTGGCAAAGCGGTGTTGTATGGTGTTGACTTTTCGATAGAGACAAGCCTGGTGATTCAGGGGTTCATTACACGTCGAGAGGCAATATCCATTTCTTACTTTCCTCCTCCTCGGCCAGCGCTGAGCCGCAAAATTGATGCAACAGGTGCCCCCTCCCCACCTGTCCTTTCCCGAGCCGGGCTGTCAGCTGCGGCCGGCAGCACATGCGTTCCCGTATTGGAGATGGTGGGGCTGGACCGGTGCTAACGGTGGGCTAAGAATAGCAATGACAGTATCCCATTACACGAGGCCGCAGGCCCTCATGCTGTATATCACTGGTTCTTAACCACCAGTACTTGTACCCCAGGGGGTTACTTTCCATGGGGTCAGTGGATACTTGGAGTTCCAAACAGCTTACAAAATGTTCACAAATAATTAAATCGTGCATTAAATAGATATCCACAAGTGTCTTTACTTATTTGAAGCAGAGGTAGCATCAGATATACACCAATAGCCAGATTCAGAAAGACTGGCTTAACTTTGAGGCGGCGTAGCGTATCGCATATACGCTACGCCGCCGTAAGTCAGAGATGCAAGTGCTCTATTCACAAAGCACTTGCCTCCTAAGTTACGGCGGCGTAGCGTAAATGGGCCGGCGTAAGCGCGCTTAATTCAAATGATGAACAGGGGGGCATGTTTTATGTTAATGACTAGTGACCCAATGTGATTGACGTTTTAAACGAACAGCGCATGCGCCGTCCGTGGACGTCCGACGTATCCCAGTGCGCATGCGTCGGATAGAATGCCTAAGATACGCCAAACACTGCCTACAAAATGAACGTAACTTACGCACAGCCCTATTCCCGTACGACTTACGCAAACGACGTAAAAAGATACGCTCGTTCCGACGTCCATACTTTGCATGGGCTGCGCCACCTAGGGAGCAGCTTTATCTTTACGCCGGCGTACGTCTTCCGTAAACGGCGTAACTAATTGCGACGGGCGTATGTACATTTGTGAATCGGCGTATCTTGCTCATTTGCATATTCGACGCAGAAAACAGAAGCGCCACCTAGCCGCCAGCGTAAATATGCACCCTAAGATACGACAGCGTAGGAGACTTACGCCGCTCGTATCTTAGTCTAATTTAAGCGTATCTGGTTTCCAGAATACGCTTAAATTTACGACGGCGTAGATTCAGAGTTACGACGGCGTATCTACTGATACGCCGGCGTAACTCTCTCTGAATCTAGCTATATATTACAGGCTAGGCTACGCCGCCCTAAATTGACGCCAATGTACCTGAATCTACCTAAATGTTTCTTTCATGCCGAAAAATGATCGTGTGTACGCGGGATTAGAATCATGTTCATAAAATAATAAAAAGCAGAGGTTTTGATTGGAGTCTTTCCTATTAAAACCAAAAATCGATTCTTTCATATCCGATGCAGCAAAGTTGAAATGCTACTAGTAGACCTTTTTTTTTTTAAAAGCCCAGTTTTGTGGCTTGATCGAGTCCGCAGGGGTGGACTCATCAAAAATGGGTGTGGCTATGGCAAAAAAAAAGACCCAGTGTCTTAAAGGCACGGCAGTAGGATAAAAGACGGGAACCTTTGCACGTTAGAATCGTGTTCCTCCATAATGGTTGTCATATGTTTGTCATTTTTCTTTACAAGTTCAGTTTACAAAGCAATCCAACATTATGCGGCAGGGGAAAAAATACTCAGAAAGCCTCCTTAGATCTTGTAACAGTTTCATTATCTACTTGGCCTGGAGTAATGGTAAAAAAAAAAGACTTTGGTATAATTAGAAGTTGCTTTCAAACTTGTTCAAACCCATTTATTTTATCACACAAGTAATCCATGTATGTAGTATAATAAAAAAAAAAACATAAAAGGTCAGAGGGAACATGAAAAAGGTTTATGTGACGGTAATGCGCATCAGGAAGAGGTGATTAGAGGGTCAGTTTACTGATTGTTTACGAGCAGTGTAGGTTACAAAGTGTTTTTTAAATGTGTACTTAAAAAGGAATTCCATGGAATGCATACAATCCGGTCCTATGTAAGTAGCTAAATTTACTTTAGCTTCTGGGTGCATTGTATGGATGGCAAAGATGTGGACCTGTAAGGTGGGTGTGAAGTCTCTAACAGCATTAGGTATAAGTGGCTTCTGCACACAAACTAGTCATTACACAAAATGCAGTGGTGGGGACACTGATGTAAGGGGTGACTCAAGTGGTGTAAGGAGGGACTTTGATGGAGACACTGATGTAAGGAGGGGCTCTGGTGGGGACACCGATGTAGGGGGTGACTCTGGGACACCGATGTAAGGTGAGGCTTTAATAGAGACACTGATGTAAGGGGAGACATGATGAGGATCCTGATGTAAGGAGGGGCTCTGGTGGGGACATCAATGTAAGGGGTGAGGTGGGGACCCTGATGTAAGGGGGGAGACTCTGATGGAGACACTGATGTAGGAAAAGGGGACTCCGATGGGACAGTGATATAAGGGGGAGCTTTGCTTTGTTTTACTAAAGCTCTTTTTCTTTTGTTCTGAATCATATCCTGACTTTTAAAAAAAAGAGATCCAAGTAAAATGTATTCATTCATTTTAAGTGGCTGTAATCCTCTGAAATTAAAAATGAACAAAGCATATGCCTCTATAGCATGTACTTGCCTTAATCCAAAGCACCAAGTGTCAGTGGGAAGAATGCTCCTTACATTGGTGATCAGTGGGAAGAATGCTCCTTACATTGGTGATCAGTGGGAAGAATGTCACTTACATTGGTGATCAGTGGGAAGAATGTTCCTTACATTGGTGATCAGTGGGAAGAATGTTCCTTACATTGGTGATCAGTGAGAAGAATGTCCCTTACATTGGTGATCAGTGGGAAGAATGTTCCTTACATTGGTGATCAGTGGGAAGAATGTTCCTTACATTGGTGATCAGTGGGAAGAATGTTCCTTACATTGGTGATCAGTGAGAAGAATACTCCTTACATTGGTGGTCAGTGAGAAGAATGTCCCTTACATTGGTGATCAGTGGGAAGAATGTTCCTTACATTGGTGATCAGTGGGAAGAATGTCCCTTACATTGGTGATCAGTGGGAAGAATGTCCCTTACATTGGTGATCAGTGGGAAGAATGTCCCTTACATTGGTGATCAGTGGGAAGAATGTTCCTTACATTGGTGATCAGTGGGAAGAATGTTCCTTACATTGGTGATCAGTGAGAAGAATGTCCCTTACATTGGTGATCAGTGGGAAGAATGTCCCTTACATTGGTGATCAGTGAGAAGAATGTCCCTTACATTGGTGATCAGTGGGAAGAATGTCCCTTACATTGGTGATCAGTGGGAAGAATGTCCCTTACATTGGTGATCAGTGGGAAGAATGTTCCTTACATTGGTGATCAGTGGGAAAAATGCTCCTTACATTGGTGATCAGTGGGAAGAATGTTCCTTACATTGGTGATCAGTGGGAAGAATGCTCCTTACATTGGTGATCAGTGGGAAGAACGCTCCTTACATTGGTGGTCAGTGGGAAGAATGTCCCTTACATTGGTGATCAGTGGGAAGAATGTTCCTTACATTGGTGATCAGTGAGAAGAATGTCCCTTACATTGGTGATCAGTGAGAAGAATGTCCCTTACATTGGTGATCAGTGGGAAGAATGTTCCTTACATTGGTGATCAGTGGGAAGAATGTTCCTTACATTGGTGATCAGTGAGAAGAATGTCCCTTACATTGGTGATCAGTGGGAAGAATGTTCCTTACATTGGGGATCAGTGGGAAGAAGGAGGAGGACACACCCTAGGAGCTCTCTGAGAGAACCAACCCTTTTCAAGCCTGGGCCTTGCCTGCTAGCTTGGCCCAGGAATAATGCCTGATCCTGGGGGAGGCCCCGGGACGGATCCCCCTGATGATACGGGGCCTAGTGAGGAGGAGGTGGAGGATCTGTCTGTAGGTCCAGGCCCTGCTGTGGATGCAAATGTCTTCAGTCAGAAGAGCATTGATCGTTTTAGGGCGATTGGAAGAGCTGAAGAAAAACTTAAAATTTTGAAGGCTGAACACAAATCTTTCAAAATCAAGTACTTCCAGGCCTGGAGTAAAAATCGTTTGGCCATGAAGCCTGAGTTGCAGGAATTGGAGGAAAAGGTAAAGGAACAATCTTTATTATTGGAAAAGCTGAAAGATAAAAGTGGAGAAAAGTTTGATAATGAGAGGAGATTTGCCAGCCAGACAGCAAGTTCCAGGGACCAGCCTCAGATAATGGATGACCCGGGTCCATCTGCCTCTGCACCTCTCCCTCCATGTCAGGGCTTGGAATCGCCGATGGCAACCAGCCAGGGGGTTGAGAGTGGGCATGGCACCCTGAAATGTATCCAGGAGATGGAGTCACCCCTGAGAGCAAACAAGCCTGCTAATACAGAAGTCCCTGAAGCCAAGCCAGTACAGGTGGAGAAATGTCAGCACACCTCACTGTCTTCCAACATGTCTGCCCAACCTGCTGTGGTGGACGGTGTCCTGACTAAGGAGCAGAAAGTGAAGGCCTTGTGCAGAGCGCTGCCTGGAGTTTCTGCTGGGACCTGTAGTTCCTCTGTACAAGGTATGCCTGTTACTAGCAATGAGATTGCCTCACCTGAGCCTCCCTGTGGTGGGGGAGGGGATCAGCATATTGCACCATGTGCAGTGGAAGAAGCAATGGAGGTTTCACCTGTTGCAGTGTCAGACCAGCCTGCACTATCCCCTGATGACAACCCTGTCCTGACAGAAGAGAACCGACCAGCTGAAGCTTCTACAAGCACAGCAGTGGGAACTGACACTTCTAGGAAGACTGCAGGAACTGTGAATATTCCAGCAAATTCTAAGAATGACAGTAATGATAAAACAATGGATGTGGTGGGTGGTGAAGGGGTTAATACTGCTGGGAAAAATCAAAATGACATTCCTCCCCCTGCTCAGCAGAGGAAAGACTCACCGATTGTTCAGACCAAATCTGTGCAATCGATATCTGCTGCAAATGTGTCAGATGGTTCAAAACAAACCAATGGTTTATCTGCTGGGAGTTACGCGTCGGTTTTGGGGAATCGCACCAGGGAGGGTGGGGGGAATGGTGCAAATGTTGGTGGTCACAATTTGGGGGGGTTTAGTGGTGGGATGGTTGGTGGGTATAAGCGGAGAAATGTGGTCCAGTTGAAGTGGGAGGGGGAGGGGACCCCACCAGTAAGGGGGAGGGTGGCAGAGTTGATCCTGGAAATGGGGTTCAAAGTCGCAGACATTTTTGCTTTGATTTGTCCCGTTGGGAGTTGGGAATTTGATTTGTCCTTTGTAAAGCCTGAGGGTCTGGATTTATTTTGGGAACGTTTTAGGGGGCGCAGGGACCTTCCGCAGTGGAATGGTTGGATGCCAAAGGTGGTTTCCAGGCAGCCTCTAATAAAATCAGTGACGATCCTTGTGCGTAACGAATCCATCCCAGAGGCTGATTTGGTAGTATGGTTACGCCGCTATGGTGAAGTCCTCGCTCCACTGCGGAAGGTCCTTGATCAGCATGGGATATGGACAGGGGCCTGGACAGTGTCACTAAAATTGGGGGTGCAGGGAAATGTTGTTCAACATCTGCCCTGTTCAGCCTTTCTGGGGAGGGACAGGCTGACCATTTTTTACCAGGGTCAGCCTAAGGTGTGCAATAAATGTGGTGACAAGGGCCATTTTGCCTCCACCTGCACCCGCAAGAAATGTTCTTTGTGCCAGGAGCTTGGCCATTTGGCTAAAGACTGTACTGACATTCGGTGCAATTTGTGCCAAAAACTTGGTCACCCGTACAGTCAATGCCCGGAGGCATTACATAACCTGCCAGGGTTGGAGGCTGAGCTGCAGAGGCTGGATAAGGAGGATGAGGCCACTGAAACTGTTGTTGTCCCTCCTGTGTCTGTGACATCTGTTTTTGTTCCCCCTAGTGATGTGGTCCCTGAGTCTGTCCCTTCTGTGTCTGTGACATCTGTTTCTGTTCCCCTTAGTGATGTGGTCCCTGAGTCTGTCCCTTCTGTGTCTGTGACATCTGTTTCTGTTCCCCCTAGAGATGTGGTCCCTAAATCTGTCCCTCTTGTCCCTAGTCCATCTATTCGTAGATCCTCCAGACTGGCGGAGGCTGCTGGGGGGGCAGGTTTAGCGGATCTTCCCACTCAGCCTCCAGTCCCTGCCCCTCGGCAGCGCAAGCGTGGTCAGGGGAATGTGGGGGTGCTGGATGAGGGTGGGGCTGATGGAAGGGTGTCCGTACCCCATGTTTCACATTCCATTGATGGGGATTCGGATGAGGAGGGGTGGGAGAAGATTAGGAGGAGGAAAAAAATGAAGAGAAAGACAAGAAAACCGGTCGTCTCTTCCTCAGAGTCGGATCCAGGAGGGGTTCCCCTTGGTAACACCTTTAATGTGTTGTCAGGTGAAAAGATGTCTTTGTCTTCTTCTTTTTCATCTATGGATGAGTCACGTTGTTTGAAGAGAGCGGTTTCTGGTGATGAGAGTGTGGTGAAGGTCAAGAAACGACTACCCCAATCATCCTGATGGCAGTTCCCCCTCCGATAAAGGTGGCGACCATTAATGTCGCCAGCATTAAATCTGCAAGAGCTCGTGATATGGCCTTATTTTTGCTCAGCGAGTTTGATGCCGAGATTTTATTTTTGCAAGAGACCTGGCTCCATACTTTGGCCGATGTCCACCTGGCAAAAAGGGAGTGGAGAGGCGGTCCCTCCTTTTGGTCTCTTGCGGCTGAGCCCTGCAGCGGAGTTGCGGTACTTTTTGAAACCGATATGGTAACGCGCCGGCGGGTAATTGAGGTAGAAATAGGTGGATGCATGGTGTTGGACGTTTCTTAGAAGGGCTGCATGCATAATGGGTGCGGGTTTGTTTCTTGACCTTGCAGGTTTGTCTGGTGTAGTGGTGTGAGTTTGTATTAAGATTTACTTTCCTGGTGATTACATGATTTTTGCTTTGCTGTAAAGTGTTTTGTTTGAGAGCAGATTTGCTATATTTATTTTCATTTATGTAAATATGTGTATATTTATGTATATCTTATAGTGATTTTATGCTTTTTGTTTGCAAGACTTTTAATAAACAAAATTGGGAAGAATGTTCCTTACATTGGTGATCAGTGAGAAGAATGTCCCTTACATTGGTGATCAGTGGAAAGAATGTCCCTTACATTGGTGATCAGTGAGAAGAATGTTCCTTACATTGGTGATCAGTGAGAAGAATGTCCCTTACATTGGTGATCAGTGAGAAGAATGTCCCTTACATTGGTGATCAGTGGGAAGAAGGTTCCTTACATTGGTGATCAGTGGGAAGAATGCTCCTTACATTGGTGATCAGTGGGAAGAAGGTTCCTTACATTGGTGATCAGTGGGAAGAATGCTCCTTACATTGGTGATCAGTGGGAAGAATGCTCCTTACATTGGTGATCAGTGGGAAGAAGGTTCCTTACATTGGTGATCAGTGGGAAGAATGCTCCTTACATTGGTGATCAGTGGGAAGAATGTCCCTTACATTGTTGATCAGTGGGAAGAAGGTTCCTTACAATGGTGATCAGTGGGAAGAATGTTCCTTACATTGGTGATCAGTGGGAAGAATGTTCCTTACATTGGTGATCAGTGGGAAGAATGTTCCTTACATTGGTGATCAGTGGGAAGAATGTTCCTTACATTGGTGATCAGTGAGAAGAATGTCCCTTACATTGGTGATCAGTGGGAAGAATGTTCCTTACATTGGTGATCAGTGGGAAGAATGTTCCTTACATTGGTGATCAGTGGGAAGAATGTTCCTTACATTGGTGATCAGTGGGAAGAATGTTCCTTACATTGGTGATCAGTGGGAAGAATGTCCCTTACATTGGTGATCAGTGAGAAGAATGTTCCTTACATTGGTGATCAGTGGGAAGAATGTTCCTTACATTGGTGATCAGTGGGAAGAATGTTCCTTACATTGGTGATCAGTGGGAAGAATGTCCCTTACATTGGTGATCAGTGGGAAGAATGCTCCTTACATTGGTGATCAGTGGGAAGAATGCTCCTTACATTGGTGATCAGTGAGAAGAATGTTCCTTACATTGGTGGTCAGTGGGAAGAATGTTCCTTACATTGGTGGTCAGTGCTGTGGACCGGCTTCCTTAAGCTGGCCATAGATTGGTAGAATTTCGAACAAAAGTTTTTAGGAAAATAATATTTTAAGATACTTTTTTACATTTTCTAACCATTAGCAAGCCGAATTAGCGTTCAGTTTTTACCACAAAATTCTAATAATCGGAATGGAAACACTTTTTCGGATGAATAAATTTCTAACAATGTATGTGGGTTTTAGTTCAGTAAAGTCCATTCATTACAAAATCGAATGTCAAAAGCAAACAATCTTTTGAATGACATTCCAATGTCCTGAGAACATTCCGAGAATTCTCATATGAAGATTCCTAATACTTTTCCCAAGAATTTTCACAAGACTTTTCTTTTGTAATGTATTCCATTTTTGGCCAGCTTAAGAGTTATAACAGTAGACCATGTCTGAGCGATGTGAGTCAACGCGGCTGCTAGTAGCAACCACCAGGGCCTTATGTGAGAAGGTGACAACACAGGAGCAATCGGAAGAAGAAGTTGTCACTGCCTGCATATCAGGACCTTCATATCAGGATCAGCAGCTATTATATTAACAAAAGCTGCAGATTCAAAATGATAAAAAAAATTATTACATTAACATGTTAAAGATCCTATGAGATTTTACCGTTTAGGTTAGCATCTCTATGATAACAGACCATTATTATAAAATATAAAATTAGAACAATTTGACCTTCTTGCGCAGGAAACCTGGAAGACACCGACACTTTCGTCTGAAAAGGGGACGGAGCCATAGCAGTCCTATTTCTTGGAAAGTGAGATTGTCAGACACTTTATAGGAGGGAGGAAACCCTTCCCTCCCAATAATTGTCTGCAGACACTTATAAATACAATAAATAAAATAGGGAGACGCAGGAGACATGACTTTCAGGGAAATCATAAAGACGGTAATTCCTTACAGCAATCCATTACAATAATAGGAAACCAATGTTCTGCAGTTTACAACACGATGGGACAAAATGTAAAAAATAAATAAATAAAATGAATTAAGATAGCTAAAAGGGCCACAACTAGATATTTTAGTTAGGATACGTAAAGACATACGCCCCTGTTGAAGTCGACTTAGACGAAACACGTTGGGCATGGCTTATTGCTCCCCACATTGCTCCTTTTTGTGATCACAAATTTTTATTACTACTTATGCCAATAATTTTTTATTTAATAAAACGTATCCTTTTTGATCTATACCATGTGGAGCCCTTCTTTTTCCTCTTTACATCTTTCCTGATGAGAGGTTTTTTTTGGCCCTTCCATCCGGCTGTTTCAACTTGGTTTCTTAAGTACAAGACCCCTGGAAGCTGCTCCTGGAAACGCCTGGGTGTAGTGATATAAATGTCCAATAGTGTAGTCCGATTAGATAAATGATATTTAGATGTTAGTGTAATGACTATAAATTAGTTGTTCCGCAGCAACACACTAGGCTCTCCAGAGAATGCATTTTATTTAACTTCCAATAACAAACAAAGTCCAAAGTCCACAGACGATACAAAATCCAACAGAGCATATAATTCAAATCTCTTCCTAGACCTGTGCCTCCATATCAGAGAATGCATAGAGAATATATTCTGATCACTTCTAGACCTGTGCTATATTCATACAGAGAATACATAGGGAATATATTCTGAGAGACAAGACTGAACTCCAGGATTATATTCCCTATTCACTGAATAGCTGAGCAATTTGATTGGCCGTCTTTGATCTACATCCTGTCTTTCAGAGTGACAGGTAATGACCCCAGCCGGAGTCACTAATTAGTATACATCCTTGCATACTAATAAGCTCCCTCTAATAAGTAATTAGATTACATGTGGCCTGAGTAATGGTTTGATTGGTTTGATGTGTAAAATAGACCCATAGGGCCAGATTCACAAAAGAGATACGACGGTGTATCTCAGATACACCATCGTATTTTTACTAGTCCTATCTATGCACCTGATTCATAGAATCAGTTACGCATAGATAGGGCTAAGATCCGACAGTGTCACACTGTGTTACACTGTCGGATCTTTTTTTTGATTTAAAAATGGCGCCGGGGGCGTTCCCGCTGATTTACACTGAATAATATGTAAATCAGCGAGATACGCGAAATTCACGAACGTACGCGGACCCGACGCTGTGTTCTTACGTCGTTTCCGTAGCGCGGTACCCGTCGTATACTTACCCATGCTAAAAGCAGGGGTAAGTATTGTTAAGTATGGCCGTCGTTCCCGCGTCGATTTGTATTTTTTTACGTAGTTTCCGTAAGTCGTTCTCGAATACGGAACTACGTAGTTTGCGTACGCATCGAAACCACTGACGTCCTATTGACGTCAGCGGGAGCAATGCACGCCGGGAAATTCCCCGGACGGCGCATGCGTATTTAAATCGGCGCGGGAGCGCGCCTGATTTAAATAGTACACTCCCCCAGCCGCGGAATTAGAATTCCGCCGGGGGAGTTAGGATCCGCCGTCGCAAGTTTGGAGGTAAGTGTTTTGTGAATTTGACACTTTCCTCACAAACTTGCGAGGGCGGATCTTAATTCACATAGGTTACACGGATCTAAAGATCCGCTAACCTTTGTGAATCTGGCCCATAATGTCTCTTTGCCTATTGACAATCGACAAGCGTCTTTTGATGTGTAAGGCCTCGTACACACGGCCGAGGAACTCGACGTGCCAAACACGTCGAGTTCCTCGGCGAGTTCAGCCCTGAAGCCACCGAGGAGCTCGGCGGGCCGAGAGCTCCCATAGAACAACGAGAAAATAGAGAACATGTTCTCTATTTTCTCGACGAGTTCCTCGGCGGCCCCATCGGGCCGGAAGTGTACACACGACAGAGTTTCTCGGCAGAATCAGGCTCTGACCGAGTTTCTCGCCGAATTCTGCCGAGAAACTCTGTCGTGTGTACGAGGCCTCACATGTAATTACAGGTTTGATGTGTAAAATAGACCCATCCTGGACTGAAATCTGGCCTGGTCAATTTTGGACTATATATATACATATATATATATATATATATATATATATATATATATATATATATATATATATATATATATATGTTGTAACATCCCACATAAAACGGCCAACATATT
Source organism: Rana temporaria (assembly GCF_905171775.1). Classification (NCBI taxonomy): domain Eukaryota; kingdom Metazoa; phylum Chordata; class Amphibia; order Anura; family Ranidae; genus Rana; species Rana temporaria. The sequence goes on from NC_053495.1 coordinate 12,942,704, forward strand.
ACAACATATATTACAACACTGGGTTCCCATGATCGTTGTGGAAGACTGCCCATCTTGGCTCTCTCTGCTCAATTGACTCGTTGTCATCGACATTCGAGTCTACCATCTCTGGTAAGAGTACATACCCCATCCTTTGGATTGAAGATACAACACCTCAATGTTTCTACGTGTTCACTATATCACTGTGCTTTACTTCTGCGCAACATCTATTTTATACTGGACTTTATCAGTTCACTACATGGATTGGTTCATTCATTTGGACATTTCCCATAATCTTCCATATATGAGTTATATTTATATTCTTGTATTCTCTGAGACTCCAAAGGTGAGACCTCTTTACTTAAAATGATTGTAAAGGTAAATAAAAAAATGTACAAACATGTCTATACTTACCTGCTCTGTGCAATGGAATTGCACAGAGTGGCCGCAAACCCCCTTTTTTCAGGTCCCCCGCCCGAGCTGCTGGCCCCTCCCCTCTGTCCAGTGCTCCCATGAGAAGCCGCTTTCCATGGAGGCACTCGTGTGTGCTCGCACCCAAGTCCCGCTGCTGCGTCCATTGACACAGACAGCGGGACTTGGCCCCACCACCTTGTCACTGGCTTTGATTGACAGCACTGGGAGCCATTGGCTCCCTGTGCCCCAGCAATGCCAGTGAGACCCGGAAGTGAGGGGAGAGAAGAGCTGTAGACGTGCACAGCGCTGGATCAAATGAGGGCCCAAGTAAGTATAAGGGGGGGGGGTGAGGGGGGATGCTGACACCTAAACATTTTTTACCTTAAATGGGGTTGTAAAGGTTTGTTTTTTATTTTCTAAATGGGTTACTTTAAGCTAGTGCATTATTGGTTCACTTACCTTTTCCTTCAATTTCCCTTCTAAATGTCTCACTTCCTGTTCCTCCTCAGTAAGGTGTTCAGTAAGCTGAAGTTTTTAATTTTGAAGGAATAATGGACTTTATAGGCACCAATGGTCAACATAGAATGTAAAAGAAGTTTTTTATTGATACAAGCCCAGAACCCTGGGTAATTGAATCAACAATTACAATATAGAAAAACAATATTAAAAAACATATAATTGACTATATTAAAAACATTAGTAAGCATAGAATATCTCTGAAATGCTAATAACCCATAGGGGTTGTACAAAAACCACAGATAGTCCACACGGGACAACAACAACAGTTGGTGAACAAACGTAGGCTTCAATTTGTGTATTTTTATACATATGCTCAACAGAGCATATGTATAAAAATACACAAATTGAAGCCTACGTTTGTTCACCAACTGTTGTTGTTGTCCCGTGTGGACTATCTGTGGTTTTTGTACAACCCCTATGGGTTATTAGCATTTCAGAGATATTCTATGCTTACTAATGTTTTTAATATAGTCAATTATATGTTTTTTAATATTGTTTTTCTATATTGTAATTGTTGATTCAATTACCCAGGGTTCTGGGCTTGTATCAATAAAAAACTTCTTTTACATTCTATGTTGACCATTGGTGCCTATAAAGTCCATTATTCCTTCAAAATTAAAAACTTCCACTTATGTTAGGACGCGGCACCGCAATACCTTAGGACACCCATAGTCCATCCTATGGTTGGTGTTCCTCTATTTCTTATTTCATGTTCAGTAAGCTGTTCAAAATGACTTTCCACCACTCGGATGATGGTGGAAAGCTTACTGAGGAGGAACAGGAAGTGAGAAATTCAAACAAAGAAAAAAAACATTTAGAAGGGAAATCGAAGGAAAAGGTAAGTGAACCAACAATGCACTAGCTAAAAATAATCAATTTAGGAAATAAAAGACAAACTTTTACAACCCCTTTAATGCAAGGAATGGGAGGAAAGAGAGCTGATGAAAAGGAAACAGAGGGACAGAGACAGAAGGAGGAAAGGAAAAAAAATGGAAAAGAGGAGAAAGAAACAAGAGGAAGAGAAGAAAAGAGATAGCCAGAGGAGGGAGGTGGAAAAGAAAAAAAAGAGAGACTATGTAAAAGAGAGAAGAGAGAGAGAGAAAAAAAGAAAGAATTGATAAAAAGAGGTAGAAGGAAAAGAGAAAGATGGGAATTAGAAAGAAACAGAAGAGAGTGAGAGAAGAAAGGAGAACGTGACGATGAAAAACAGAGAGGGAGAGAGAAGAGAGTAGGGCAGCGGTTCTCAACCTGGGGGTCGGGACCCCCTCGGGGGTCAAATGATGATTGGCCAGGGGTCACCAAATCCTGGGCTGTTCCTGAAGCCCTCACCACTCTCCCAGTCTTCTTGCAGCTGCTCAGCAGGGCTGTCTCTGGAGCCGGTGGGCACCCAGCTGGGCTGTTCCTGGAGCACACGGCTGCCCACTCGGCCTCTTTGCAGCCGCCCATTCAGTTCACGGCATGGGTTGGGGGGCAGAGACTAGAGGTCCGCTGACTGGTGAGGATTGTGAGGTGGGAGGGGCTGGAGGAGACCCTATCTCCTGATTTCAGCATAGGTGTCACTGCTACGAGGCACCACAAAGTCGGAGACACACTAGGTAACACTACCTATGATTATAGTTGCCATTAGAAGTCCCCACTACAGTTCTCAGATCAGCAGATGACCTTGATCAAGAGCACCTAAGTTGGCTGATCAGAATTCCCCCCAGCATTGCCACTTATCCCATTCCCCTCCACCAAGGAATAAGAGAAGGAATTAAAATAGAGAATACATGGAAGGGAGAGGATAGAGGGGGAGGAAGAAAGAAACAGGGAGAGAAAGACTAAGAGAAAAAACAAGAAAGACGGCTAGAGAGAAGGACGGGGGGGGGGGGGGGGGGGGGAACAAGAAATTAGAATAGCGAGAGATAAAAGGGAAAAAGAGGAGAACAAAGAGAACAAGTGGTACATCCTAAAATGTACCATATGAGGGTTTTAATACTGTACGAGTGGAGGGGACTCAGGGAGCGCTAAATTTCCGTGGGTTAGGAGCACAAATTACTTGTCTTGCCTTGGGTGCTGACAACCCACGCTACAAAAATTTTACTGTTAGGGGTCCCCACAACTTGGGAAATTTTATCAAGGGGTCACGGCACTAAAAGGTTGAGAACCATTGCATACCTCCCAACTGTCCCTGATTTCGAGGGACTGTCCCTGATTTGGAGCAATGTCCCTCTGTCCCTCATTCTCCTCATTTGTCCCTCATTTTGGTCTGATCAATATAGTTGTATATAAAATGCACTTTTTATCTATCAAAAAGTGTTTCCCAGTGCTAAACATTTCATCTGATTTCTAAATTGCTGCATTTGTAAATTCCAAAAGCCAATATAAAGGAATAGTAGTGGTAAAAAAGCACTTGTGGGTTTAACCAATCTTATTTTTTTTGTACAATTCTCCTTTAATGGGGCGTGGCAAGGGGTGTGTCCTATGCCTGCATACTTTGGTGATAGGTGTCCCTCATTCCCATCTCCGAAAGTTGGGAGGTATGCCACTGGAGTAGGGGGAAGGAGAAAGAAGGGGTCCATGAAAAAGAGAGACGGAAGACAGAGGGAAGAAAGTAGAAAGAGAGAAATAAGGGAAAAGATAAGAGGAGAGAGAAATAAATGAAGAAAAAAGGGAAGAGGGGAAATGCAGAAAAAGGATAGAGAGATAAAAAAAAAGAGAAAGATGAAGAAAAAGAGAGTGAAAGAGAGAGGGAAAACAAGAATGTGGGAGATGATGAAAAAGGGAAGAAAAGGATAGAGAGGAAACAAAAAAGAGTGAAATGGAGAAAAAGAGAAGAGAATCAGACGAATCCATGATTCCAGCGTAGGATATAAAAGAGAGATGCATGTGGCCCTATTACCTCCCTCCTACCTCCTGCGGGACGTGAGGTTAAAGCAGGCCATTTTGGGTTGACTTCAATGGGATTCCAGACATTCCTCTCTCAAATTACAGCCATTCTCCTACATCCTCGTCTGTCCCCATTAGCACAGTTGATGTTCATCAGATTTCACATAGAGCTCTCAGCCCCTCCATTGACAGAGCACTGAGAAAACACACACAGAGCCGGGCACAGGGACCCCAGACAATATTGGAGGAATTCCGAGAGATTCTAAAACAAAAGTCTGGATAGGACATGAAAGTAACAGGAATGTGACAAGACTTTACAAGATAGTTGTCGGAATGTTCTGAAGGGACTAAAGCAAAATACTCAGCACCCTGCCTACATAAGGCAGAGGGGATCACCCTGAGATGAATGACCCCAAATAGCTACAGATATTCCAGGACAAGGGTCCCTTTACTCTACTTTACCAATGCGGTTTACTCTGTCGCCTCGCAGCGTTGAGGTCTTGGCTCAGATCCCCTTTTGATCAAACATCCCAATTTATGCATGAAAAGGAGTTGGGTCTAGTTAACGTGTATGTAAATAAAATAAAGAAAGTATGTTTTTTAAAGAGTATCCAAACCCAAGAACAAAAAGGTAATACAGTGCCTTGAAAAAGTATTCATACCCCTTGAAATTTTCCAAATTTTGTCATGTTACAACCAAAAACGTAAATGTATTTTATTGGGATTTTATGTGATAGACCAACACAAAGTGGCACATAATTGTGAATTGGAAATAAAATAATAAATGGTTTTCAATTTTTTTTTTACAAATAGTGAAAAATGTGGGGGGCATTTGTATGGCGCCCCCCTGAGTCAATACTTTGTAGAACCGCCTTTCATTGCAATTACAGCTACAAGTCTTTTTGGGGATGTCTCTACCAGCTTTGCACATCTAGAGAGGGACATTTCTGCCCATTCTTCTTTGCAAAATATCTCAAGCTCTGTCAGATTGGATGGAGAGCGTCTGTGATCAGCAATTTTCAAGTCTTGCCACAGATTCTCGATTGGATTTAGGTCTGGACTGTGACAGGGCCATTCTAACACATGAGTATGCTTTGATCTAAACCATTCCATTGTAGCTCTGGCTGTATGTTTAAGGTTGTTGTCCTGCTGGAAGGTGAACCTCCGCCCCAGTCTCAAGTCTTTTGCAGACTCCCAACAGGTTTTCTTCTAAGATTGTACTGTACTTTGCTCCATCCATTTTCCCATCAACTCTGACCAGCTTCCCTGTCCCTGCTGAAGAAAAACATCCTAACATGATGCTGCCACCACCATGTTTCACAGTGGGGATGGTGTGTTCAGGGTGATGTGCAGTGTTTGTTTTCCGCCACACAAAAAGTTTTAGGCCAAAAAGTTCAATTTCAGTCTCATCTGACAGAGCACCTTCTTCCACATGTTTTCTGTGTCCCCCACATGGCTTCTCACAAACTGCAAACAGGACTTCTTATCAATTTCTTTCACCAATGTCTTTTTTCTTGTCACTCTTCCATAAAGGTCAGATTTGTGGACTAATAGTTGTCCTGTGGACAGATTCTCCCACCTGAGCTGTGGATCTCTGCAGCTCCTCCAGAGTTAGGCTGGATTCACACTACGGTTTTCCCGTCCGTCAGCCGCATACGATTTCAGTATTGAAAACGTACGGGCCCGGACGGGAAAACGTATAGATAGATAATGCATTGCAAATCGTATGCACTCAGATGCATCCGGGTGCGTACGATTTGCTGGCAAAACGTTTTTTAAACGTACGCAAAACCGTGTTCAACCACGGTTTTGCGGTCGTTTTTAAAACAGTATGGCAAACGCATACGTTTTCCTTTAACATTAATGTCAATGGAAAACGCACATATGTGCGGTTCCATACGTTCCCGTCCGTTTCAGCCGCATACGGTTTTTCATATAAATCGTATGCGGCTGACGGACGGGAAAACCGTAGTGTGAACCCAGCCTTACCATGGGCCTCTTGGCTGCTTCTCTGATGAATGCTCTCCTTGCCCGGTCTGGTCAGTTTAGGTGGACAGCCATGTCTTGGTAGGTTTGCAGTTGTGCCATACTCTTTCCATTTTTGGATGATGGATTGAACAGAGCTCCGTGAGATGTTCAGTACTTGGGATATTTTTTTATAACCTAATCCTGCTTTAAACTTCTCCACAACTTTATCCCTGACCTGTCAGGTGTGTTCCTTGGCCTTCATGATGCTGTTTGGTCGCTAAAGTTCTCTAACAAACCTCTGATGGCTTCTCAGAACAGCTGTATTTATACTGAGATTAAATTACACACAGGGGAACTCTATTTACTAATTAGGTGACTTCTGAAGGCAATTGTTTTCACTAGATTTTAGTTAGGGGTATCAGAGTAAAGGGGTCTGACTTCCTGTGTATAGCCTGGCTTGCCTGAATTTTAACCAGTCTCCTCTGCCTCCACGTATCTGCATCTGCAGTACCCGGCACCTGCATCATCTCTGCATCCGCAGTACACCTGCACCTGCATCCACAGCCAACCAGCACCTACTGCTATCATCTGCTTCTCCTACCTACCTGCTAACGGAGAACCTTGCAGGCACTCCTACCTCACCGTGCTCTCGCGGCTGCTGTTGCAACCTCAGTGGCCCTTTAACCTGGAGCTGCAAGAGAGGCCTTCCTTTGCCCGAAGGTATGTGACACGTAGTCTTAAAGGTGGACTAACCCTTTAAACCAGGGATAGGCAACTTGGGCCCTCCAGGTGTGGTGAAGCTACAAGTCCCATGAGACCAGGGGTCAAGTCCTGGGGAAAAAAGTGTGGGAACTCCCACCCAAGATCCGCTCCCCCACCAAAAAAAAATAAAAAAAAGATACGCTCATATGCATAATTACTAAACCACATGTTTTTTTTCTAAATCCCGCGATAACTCGCGGCAGACCTCCGCAATGTCTCCTGGGAACAATGAAAAAAGCTCCCAGGAGACATTGCGTCATCCAGGAAGTGATGGAATACCCGCACACTACCCGATGAATCCATATACAAGAAGCGGCCAGTAACATAAAGGATTACTAAGGTTCGCCTGCCCCTGACAGTGACTCGAGCTGGGCATCGCCGCTTAGTGAAGGATTGGCTCGGGCGGCTCTCGGCTGCTCTAGTCCTGCAAACGGAACTGCGTTCCTATTGTGAAAAAAGTGCAGGAACTCCGTTCCCACGCGTTCCCGCAGGACTTGAGCCCTGCATGAGACATTGCAAGATTCTGACAATTACAGGCACGACTCCTAGAGGCATGATGGGATTTGTAGTTTCATCACAGCCGGAGGTGCCGAGGTTGCCTACCCCTGCTTACAACAATGCTTGGGTTGGTGCCTTCTACCCGCTGTAATTAAAAACCTGCAGGATGCAAGTGACTAATCTTGTCTCTTGGAGCAGTTTTGCGGTCTTGAAGGAAAAATTCAGTATTTGACATTGTGGTGTGGGGGGGGGGGGGGATTTCAACTCTGCACATGACAATTTGTGTGTCAGTAATTCCAGCGTTCCCCTGCCAAGAATCTTATCCACATGTCTCCTATAATCATCTGTTGCCTCATTTGGAGGTGGCAGAAACTATTATGAGCCTTGTGATAATGCATTATGGGATCGCTCTGTACCGGCATTACAGGAACAGTGCTGTAGTCTGTCCCCGTGTTAAGATACGGACTATATCATTTTTACACCTCCGAGTTCTCAGAGTAAAGTGGCACAAAGGGCGACAATGCTTTGCAAAGGGCAGGAACCCATTACCTGAGATCAGATCGTGTTTTATTGTTCTGATTAGTTGGTGAATCATTGCACTCTGCTCTTTGCTCCATGTCAAATGACTAAACGACTCCTGATATCAAGTTTTATTTCAGCACTACTGCTTTATGGGCAAGATTTGATAGGGTTCCTTTAATGCCCACACCCTGTCCAGCTTATAGCAACCTCCTCCGCCCTTCCACAGTGCCAAGGCCACCATTAGAAATTGCAGGGCCCATACTGCCTGCCAGACAGCCCCCTACACATCGGTAGAGAAGAGCTGCTTCATCAGACAATTACATTAAAGTTCTGGCCTTTCCTTCTATATCAGCGGTCTCTAAACTGGGGCCCAGATGCAGCCCCCGTGCATGTCTTTTTTCCCACTATTCCTTCCACTGACACCAGCAATGAGGCACCATTCTTCCCACTGACACCAACAGTGTGGTACAGTTTAATACTCCCACTGACACTAGTGATGAGGAATTATTCTCCCTCTGACATCAGAGATGGGGCACTTATTCTCCCACTTACCCCAACATGGGGGCACTATTGCTCCCATTGACACCAACCATGGGGTATTCTTCCTCCCACTAACACCAATGGTGGTGCACTATTCCTCCCATTGACACCAAACATGGGTCACTATTCTTCACACTGACACCAATGATAGAGCACTCTTCCTCCCACCGGCACCAGTGATGGGACACTATTCCTCCCACCGACACCAATGATGGGGCACTATTCCTCCTATTGACACCAAACATGGGTCACTATTCCTCCCACCGGCACCCATGAGGAAACACTATTCCTCCCACTGACACCAATGAGGGGGACACAATTCCTCCCACTAACACCAATGATAGGGCACTATTTCACAATGACACCATGATAGATCACTATTTCTCCCACCGGCACCAATGATAGAGCACTATTCCTTCCACCAACACCAATGATAGAGCACAATTCCTCCGACTAACATCAATGATAGAGCACTATTCCTTCCACCGGCACCAATGAGGGGACACTATTCCTCCCACCAATGAGGGGACACTATTCCTCCCACTGACACCAATGGGGGGACACTATTCCTCCCACTAACACCAATGATGGGGCACTATTCTTCACAATGACACCATGATAGAGCACTATTCCTCCAACCAGCACCAATGATAGAGCACTATTCCTTCCACCAGCACCAAAGATAGAGCACTATTCCTCCCACCAGCACCAATGATAGAGCACTATTCCTCCCACTAATACCAATGATAGAGCACTATTCCTCCCACTAATACCAATGATAGAGCACTATTCCTCCCACTAATACCAATGATAGAGCACTATTCCTCCCACTAATACCAATGATAGAGCACTATTCCTCCCACTGACACCAATGAGGGGACACTATTCCTCCCACCAACACCAATGAGGTGACACTTTTCCTCCAACTGACACCAATGAGGGGACACTATTCCTCCCACTGACACCAATGATGGGGCACTATTATTCACAATGACACCAATATAGAGCACTATTCCTCCCACCAGCACCAATGATAGAGCACTATTCCGTCCACCAGCACCAATAATAGAGCACTATTCCTCCTACCGGCACCAATGAGGGGACACTATTCCTCCCACCAACACCAATGAGGGGACACTATTCCTCCCACTGACACCAATGATGGGGCACTATTCCTCCCATTCACACCAAACATGGGTCACTATTCTTCACACTGGCATTTTTAATGCCCACTGATGCTGAGACATGTTGTACTCCCACTCTTCACAGTTCGGCCCCCCTAAGAGCCGGTTCACACTTCCCCGGCACGACGTCGGGGGCGACTCTGCAAGTCGTCCTGAAGACGACTTCAGAGGCGACCTGCAAAACGACTTCTGTATAGAAGTCAATGCAGGTCGCCCCGAGCCGCCCCCAAAGTCGTGCAAGAACCTTTTTCCTAAGTCGGAGTCTGGCCATTGATTGGATAGATAGCCATTGGCTTGTGCTGCTGTTAATCACATCCAATGACGTGGCACGCCGGGGGCGGGGCCGAGTGATACAGTCGGCGGCTGTATCACAGGAGCGTGCCCGCAAGCTAACCCCCTTGGGAGAAAGCTTCCCATGAACAGGGTTTAATATTGCGGGAGGAGCCGAGACAGCCGCCAAGGGACCCCAGAAGAGGAGGATCGGGGCCACTCTGTGCAAAATGAACTGCACAGTAGAGGTAAGTATGACATGTTTGTTATTTAAAAAACAAACAAAAAAACAAAGCCTTACAACCCCTTTTAGGCTCCATTCACACCTAGGCATATATACGCCTGAAGCGCGACGCTGCAGCAGCCCCTAATACGCTGGAGGGATGATTTTACATTGCCCTCTATGGAGATGGTTCACATCTCCACGCCGAACGCCGAAACGCCGTACGCCTGAAGCTCAAAACAAGTCCTGGACCCTTTTTTTCAGGCGACTTCGGCGTTCGGCATAGGAGATGTGGACCTGGGGGTAAGGCTGCATTCACAATCGCCGCAAATCGCGGTACAAAACGCCGCGATTAGGTACGCCAAAGTGTGAATGCCGCATAAAGAGTTCCTAATGATGCTCCGTGATTTCAAGGCCCTCCCAACCACAAGTGTAAACAAACCCTTAGGAGCACACTGGATTTGTGGCAGATCAACAAGAATTTTCTGTAATCGCAGTGTTTCTAAGGGAATAAAAAATGAGGACGTTATGAAAACTTCACGTATTTGTTCATGCGGGCAGTTTTTTTTTTTTCTTTAATCCAGATATACACTTTAATAAAAAATATCTATTTTATGTGAAAAAAGTAATTTGCTATTTTTTACAAGGTGAGCATATTTTTTCCCACTAGACATGTGAATTTTTTTTTTTTGTGTTCATTCAAGCGGACAGATGTAAGCCCTGAGACATGTGTGCCGTGCCTTGGGAAGAAATCCAGAAGTTATTTTCCTATTAGATTAAACGACCTTCAACTCCACGGAGTATAGCCAAATGACCGTCAGCAGTGAGAAAATTGACTTTCCCCATGGAGAAGGAAATCCACAAGGGGACGGACATTTTTAAACAACATTGGAATAGGTTTCCGGTTTTATTTATTTTTTAACGCACACTTTTGTGCAATTTCTTACAGGTCTCAGGTCCCAGAAGTGGAGGAATGAAGAAGGGGACTGGGAATGGAAGCTCGGGCATTTGTAGAGCAGGGTCACTAAAAGGGTTCCGCTTGAGGTCGTCCATGTTGATGTCAGGCCGTGTGTGTCAGTTTGTGCAGCAGGGATTGCACTGGTGACTGCGGATCAAACATAACCTATTAATCTACTTGCTTTCAGCATCCAAACAAACAAATAGTGGGGTATAAATAGCTAATGGGCCCTGGGGTGGAACAGCCAGGGCCCCCATTAGAAGGACTGTAGAGGCAAACTAAAGCTAGCCATACATGGATCAAAGGTCAGCTGGTTCAGCAGGGACTGGCTGAGATTCGATCCATCCATGAGCAGGTTGATTGTACCCAAGTCGATCCATCGATTGACATGGGTACTACCAGCCTGTTGGACTTTTTTACATGCAATTACTGCCGGCGGGTATAGCCACTAGATGTAATTATTGAGTTCTGCTGGCCGCCCCCAAGGGCATAGCTCCCAACTGTCCCATATTTTCGAGCAATGTCCCTCTGCCCCCCTCATTTTGGGCCAGATTCAGGTACAATTACGTTGCTCCCGAGCGGCGTAATGTATCTGATTTACGTTACACCGCCGCAGGTTTACAGCATAAGTGCCTGATTCACAAAGCTCTTACCTGTAAACTTGCGGCGGTGTAGCGTAATTCCGCTCGGCGCAAGCCCGCCTAATTCAAATGGGGCGGGCACCATTTAAATTAGGCGCTTTCCCGCGCCGAACGTTCTGCGCATGCTCCGTGTTAAAATTTCCCGACGTGCTTTGCGAGAAATTACGGCGCCCCGACGTTTTTTTTTAACTGCGACGTGCGTAACGGCGTTTCGTATTCCCGGACGTCTTACGCAAAAAAAAAAAAAATCGAAATTCGACGCAGGAACGACAGCCATACTTTAACATGGCTGATCTAAAGATAAGCCATGTTAAAGCAGGTGTAACTTTGCGACGGGAAAAACCGACGAGCGACGACGTACGGGATTGCGACGAACGCGCGGATCTTCGTGGATCGCCGTAACTAGTCATTTGCATATTCTACGCCGACCGCTATGGAATCGCCACCTAGCAGCTGGCCTAGAATTGCATCCTAAGATTCGACGGTGTAAGTCAATTACACCTGTCGGATCTTATGGCTATCTATGCGTAACTGGTTCTATGAATCAGCCGCATAGTTAGGACGGGCAGATCACAGAGATACGACGGCGTATCAGGAAATACGCCGTCGTATCTCTTCTGTGAATCTGGCCCTTTGTTCTTATCTATATAGTTGTATATAAAATGCACTTTTTATCTTTCAAAAAGTGTTTCCCAGTGCTAAAACTTTTATCCAAATTCTAAATGGCTACATTTGTAAGTTTTAAAAGTCAATATAAATAAATAGTAGTAGTAAAAAAAAAAGCCCTTGTGGTTTTCATTAACCTTTTTTTGGGTTAAAGCAGAGGTTCACCCTCAAATTGAACTTTCTACCTAACCTGCCTCCAGCCTTAGTAATCACTGCTGCGTTGTCATTTTTTGTCATATGTTTACACTTACCTGTATTCTTGCTGTCTTCCGGGTCTTCTTCCTTGCGGGGTGTGGGCGTGTCGCTCCTTTTCCCCCGACGGGGAGCTCTGCGCAATGTCTCCTGGGAGTGAGTGTTGATCCTCCCAGGAGACGCGCTGTGCGCGTCATGCCTTCCGAAAATAGACGACGTGAGACCCGGCTGTTTACAGCGCTATACAGCCCCTGCCGTGTAGAGCTGACTGCGCAGGCGCCGTAAAAAGCCGAGTCCTACTTCGTGTATTTTCGGAAGGCGTGATGCGCTTTACCAGCACGTCAATCATCTTCGCCTTGACTTAGGAACGCCTACTCCCTGGGGCAGAGAGAACCCGGAAGCCGGGTGAAAACTACGATTACACCGTAAGTACAGCGGGGGAAAAAAAAAACCCCAGCATACTGCTGATGTCAGCAGTATGCTGGATCCAATAGTACCGTATTTATCGGCGTATACCGCGCACTTTTTTGCCCTGAAAATCAGGGCAAAATCGTGGGTGCGCGGTATACGCCAATACCCGCTTTCCTGTGCCGAGTTTGAATACTGCGCCGACATATACCGAGCGCAGTACACTCGGGTATAGTCGGGCAGTCTCGGCTCCTTCCGCGCTCACGTCCTGGACGTACAGGACGTCAGCGCGAGAGTTGCCGAGCCTGCCCGACAATACACGAGTGTACTGCAATCTGTATATGTCGGTGCAGTATTCAAACTCGGCGCGGGAAACGAGCGCGGAGGACACGAGGATGCCGCAGAAGGACGCCGGACCCGACGAAGAGGACACCCGAAAGCCGCAGACGGACGCCGGACCCGACGAGGCCGCCGATGGACGCCGCACAAGACACCAAAACTGTAAGTACAAAAAAACTTTTTTTCCACAGGAATCCGCTGCAACTTTAGGGGTGGGCGCTATACGCGGGAGCGCGCTATACCCCAATAAATACGGTATATAGATTTTTTTTAGGGTGAACCCCTGCTTTAATTCTCTTTTAAGGGGGTGTGACAGGAGGCGTGTCCTATGCCTACATACGTTTGCTAGTAGGTGTCCCTCATTCCCATCTCAAAAAATATTGGGAGGTATGGTAGAGGAGAGAAGCCTGCACAACTGTGCATGACTAAAGAGAAGGCCGGAGTTCAGATTTAAACAATTTAATGCAAAATGAATTTCCAATATTTTTTTTAATCTGCTACTTTCATTAGAATAATACCTAGTGATCCTGTCATGAAGCTGCTTGCTAATGCACTTCCTGTTACAGGGTGACAACGCTCTGTCCCCGCCTCCCAACTGTTCTTCCGAGTTGTCCCTGTGCCACAAGGGCTTCCCATGCAGACCTCAAGTAGCCCTTTCAATGCACATGATGCAGGCATAGCCCACTGTTGTCACCACACCATAGGTGTGTGCAGCCTATTGCATTAGGATGTGCACCCCATAGCTTAAAGGGGTTGTAAAGCTTTGTGTTTTTTCACCTTAATGCATCCTAAGCTGAAGCAAAACACCTTGCACCCTCTTACCTGGGCCCCGAATCTCCGTGGGCGCGATCCCATTGGCTCCCGTTGCTGTCAATCAAATCAATGATGTGGCACGCCGGGGGGCAGAGCCGAGTGATACACTCGGCGGCTATGGTCGCCGACTGTATCACAAGGGAGCGTGCCCGCAGGCTAACCCCATTGGGAGAGCAATTCACAGAGGCGGGTTAGCTCTTGCGGGGAGGGGCCGAGACAGCTGCCGAGGGACCCCAGAAGAGGAGGATCGGGGTCACTCTGTGCAAAACGAACTGCACAGTGGAGGTCAGTATGACATGTTTGTTATTTAAAAAAAATAAAAAATTAAACCTTTACAATCACTTTAAACACACGCTACTGATCACTCACTGGGCTGGCTTCAGATAGAATGCTCTATCTTTCTTCCGGCGTAACGTATATCAGATACGTTACGCCGCCGTAACTTTGGGCGCAAGTTCCGTATGCAGAAAGAACTTGCGCCCTTAGTTACGGCGGAGTAACGTATGCGTTGCGGTGTAAGCCTGCCTAATTCAAGTGGGGATGTTGGGGGCGTGTTTTATTTAAATTTCACTTGACCCCGCGTTTTTGACGTTTTTTTTTTAACGGCGCATGCGCCGTCTGTAAAATATCCCAGTGTGCATTGCTCCAAAGTACGCCGCAAGGACCTATTGGATTCGACGTGAACGTAAATGACGTCCAGCCCTATTCGCGAACGACTTACGCAAACGACGTAAAATTTTCAAAACTCGGCGCGGGAACGGCGTCCATACTTAACATTAGCTACGCCTCATATAGCAGGGGTAAATATACGCTGAAAAAAGCCGAACGTAAACGACTTAAAAAAATGCGCCGGCGGGACGTACGTTTCTGAATCGGCGTAACTACCTAATTAGCATATTCCTTGCGTAACTATACGGAAGCGCCACCTAGCGGCCAGCGTAAATATGCAGCCTAAGATACGACGGTGTAAGAGACTTACGCCGGTCGGATCTTAGGGAAATCTATGCGTAACTGATTCTCTGAATCAGGCGCATAGATACGACGGCCCGCACTCATAGATACGACGGCGTATCTCCTATCTGAATCTGGGCCACTGTGTTCATTTAGAAAAGGAAGGGGTCAGTAAATTACATATTTACCGGCCTCTTTCCCCACTCATCCTAAAACATCCCCCTGTGTGTGCCTGCAGCAGAACTGTGGGGCAAATGGGGGGGGGGGGGGGCAGGGCAATAGGGGGATTCTGTGCTACACAGTGATTAGGGTGTGCCTGGGCACACGCCTCTGGTTGTCACCATCAGAAAGAAATGCCATGCAACCATCACAGGAGTGTGTGTGTAGGCGGGAAATGGCTGCAAACGAGCTGCAGGAGATCAGCAGAGAACTAAAGAATAAATAAAAAAGGTGGAGATCAAGTATCAATAATGATTATTGATTTTCAGTTAGGGTTTACAAGAAATGATTACAAAGAATTTCTCTATTTTCTCTCTTCACGCCTTTTCCTGGAAAGCCTCTCTGTCAATCTTTAACCCCTGATAATGATATTTTTGACGTCCTTTGTGCTCCCACAACAACTTAACATTAAAATGTCTATCGGTAATAAAATATAGATAGCAGCGAAAGAATGGGGAGAGGCCTGGGTAATTGTACGCTCCCCTGGAATGAGGAAATACAGTCACAATAATCCTTCACACAGATATCAGCTGCAATATATGAATGAGGATGAAGGTTGTTGTGTTTTCTTACCTTTTGTAAATGTGTTTATTGAGGATATGAGTAACTGCGAGGGAGCTTTATGCTACAGGTCACATTCTTTCTTAGCGTTATACCTTGAAAACACAAGCTTTTCATGCTATTTTTTTTCTATTTTATTGAACCGGTTTTATAGGTTCTGCATTATTGTCTGTTTATGTTTTTTGTCATGCATCCATAGCAGCCCCCATCTAGGTTTCCACTGAATGGGAGCTGTCCTGTGCACAGGGTGGGGAGTTGTGCTGCATCTACTTCCAATTGGTACTGAGTGAATATCACAGACTATACTGGTCATGGGCATACCTGGGAACGTTTTTTAAGTCTGGCTTGGACACTTCATAAAGTTTCTAGGCATCCCGATGATCAATATAGTATAGGTTGGTCGTTGACTTTGGCCAATGCAGGTAGGTGATTGAGAAGGGGGTGTCGAAGAAGGTGGGTGGATGATGGAGCAGGTGGGGGTGGTCAGTGATGGATTATAAAGGTGGGTGGATGATGGAGAGGGGGGGCTGGGTAGTCAGTGGTGGCCGATTAAGATGATTAAATGATGAAGGGGGGGGGGGGTTGGTTAGTGGCGGATGATGAAGAAGAAAGGGAGGTGGTGGTGGCCCAATGAAGACGAGCGGATGATGGGGAAAGAGTGTAGTTAGTGGCAGCCGATGACGGTAAGTGGATAAGGGGGGCATAGTTAGTGGCCAATGATGAAGACACGTGCGTGATAGAGAAGGTGGGGGTGTTGTCAGTGATGGCCAATGAAGGTGGGTGCATAATGAAGAAGGGGGGTAGTTAGCGGTGGCCGATGAAGGTGGGTGCATAATGAAGAAGGGGGGTAGTTAGCGGTGGCCGAGGAAGGTGGGTGGATGATGGAGAAGAAGGGGTGATTGGTGGTCGCTGATGAAGGCGATTACATGATGAAGAAAGGGTGGTGGTTAGTGATGGCCAATGAAGGTAGGTGGGTGATGGAGAAGGGAGGGAGGTTAGTGGTGGTCCAATAAAAGTAAGTGGATAATAAAGAAAGAGGGAGGGCTAGTGGCCAATAAAGGTGAATGGATAGTTTAGAAAGGGGGAGGGTTAGTGGCCAATGAAGGTGAGTGGATATTGAAGAAAGGGGGAGGGTTGGTGGCCAATGAAGGTGAGTGGATGATGAAGAAAGGGGGAGGACTAATGGCCAATAAAGGTGAGTGGATAATGAAGAAAGGGGGAGGGTTAGTGGCCAATGAAGGTGAGTGGGTGGTGAAGAAAGAGGGAGGGCTAATGGCCAATAAAGGTGAGTGGATAGTGGAAAAAGGGGGAGGATTAGTGGCCAATAAAGGTGAGTAAATAGTGAAGAAAGGGGGAGGGTTAGTGGCCAATAAAGGTGAGTGGATGATGAAGAAAGGGGGAGGGTTAGTGACCAATAAAGGTGAGTGGATGATGAAGAAAGTGGGAGGGTTAGTGACCAATAAAGGTGAGTGGATAGTGAAGAAAGGGGGAGGGTTAGTGGCCAATAAAGGTGAACGGATGATGAAGAAGGGGGGGTGGTAAGTGGACAAGCCCCAGTTGGGTGACACCGCTGGTCCTCCTTACTGTTGCCACCCAGGAACAAGTAGGTGTTCAATATGAGAACAGCACTGAATGTGTGCTGGAGTACAACTACTAGGAGGACATCATGGTAGGCAACGGTTTTATTGAATATAAGTTCGGCATTTGCATACGCTTTTCATTTGCATGACTTACAAGTCATAAAAATACGACTGGTCAGGCAGGCGCCTTTGACTAATACGATTGGATTGGCCACTTGTCAGGGGCTGCAAGTTATGCCTGTCACTCTTTAGCCATGTTGGTCGACTCAAATGGATCCTATTTCTAGCCCCCTGATCACCCCTCCCTGTTCATTACTTTGGCACATTCCCAGGATACTAATGATGTCATGGAGGGGGGTGTGGAGGAAAAGTTGATGGGAATTGGTGGAAGGAGGTGACACCGAGATGAAATTTCATAGCTTAGCTGAGGGCTCGCATGGGCAATACCCACAGCATACCAATTTCTGGTGAAGGGCGTGCATCGGTAGGAGGTTCCATCTGTCAAAACCTGAACTTTTCATTCGATTTAGTTGATGGCCATTTTACGCAGACAGGTAAACTCTGCACAAACTTCCAAAATATAGGAAGTTGCTACTAAAAATAGAGAGCATGGACACAATGCAGTTAACCAACTAGAAAAAATGCCAACTTGTAAAGTCAAAACCCTGTGTTTAAAAGACAGGGGGCCATATTCTCAAATAATTTACGCCGGCGTATCAGCAGATATGCCGACGTAAGTCCGATCCTATGTTTAAGTGTATTCTCAAACTGAGATACACTTAAACATGCCTAAGATACGACGGCCTGCGCCGTTGTATCTTAGGCTGCAATATTTACGCTGACCGCTAGGTGGCGGTCAGCGTAGAATATGCAAATGACTAGTCACGCCGATTCTCTAACGTACGCTTGCCCGCCGTAGTGTTTTAATGTCGTTTCCGTAAGCGATACGCGGCGTAAAGATAAACATGCCCCCTAGGTGGCGTACTCAATGTTAAGTATGGCCGTCGATCCCGCGTCGAAATTTGAAAATTTAACGTCGTTTGCGTAAGTCGTCCGTGAATGGCGCTGGACGCCATTTACGTTACAGTCAAAACAAATGACGTCCGTGAGACGTCATTTAGCGCAATGCACGTCGGGTAATTTACCCGACGGAGCATGCGCATTACGATCGGCGCGGGAGCGCGCCTAATTTAAATGATCCACGCCCCCTACCAGGATCATTTGAATTAGGAGGGCTTGCGCGGGTGGACTTTACGCGACGCCGCCGCAAGTTTACAGGTAAGTGGTTTGGGAATCAGGCACTTGCCACTTAAACTTGCGGCGGCGTAACGTAAAGGACATACGTTCCGCCGCCTCAGATCTTTAAGAATATGCCCCAGAATTTTAAATTGAAAATTCAGAATCCAAGTCATAATAATTTTGAAAATAAAAGTTGGAATTCTGCTAATAAAATAAAAAATTCTGAGATTCAAATTCTTAATTCTGAAGGTAAAATTCATAATTCTGGAGGAGAAAAATGGTTGATTACTTTTTGGAAGATTCTCTTACCTTCTGTGCAAGTTTGAATTGAAAAAGAGAAATCAGAATTCTAAGTTTTGAAATTTGTGACTGAGCCCTCGTTCACACTGAGGGCAGGTTTCAAACTGGCATTTCAGTCTGACTTCGGGGGGCGATTTGACAGACATTTGTGCGGGTTCGTCATGCTCAGATGTCTATTGAAATCGCGAAAATTTAGTGCAGAAACAAAATTTGGGAATCTGTGTCAAATCGCATGCCGAATCAGCCTAATGTGAACGTAAAGACAGGCGAAGGTGTGAAAATACAATACACACAAAGGTGAAACAATTACAGAAGAGCCCTGGGGCCTTTCACATAGGTGGCTGGGGGTAAGGGGGTAAGGGTGCTAAAAACAGGTGGCAAATTGAGTAGCGATTTTACTGTTTCGACTGCCCACCTGAATCCTATCATTACAGTTCGACCAGGTGGTACATGCATTGCTTCGTGGACATGACCCAAGAAAAAAAAAATGCTTAAAGTGGTGTTCCGGCCAAAAAAAACCCCATTAAAAACCAGCAGCTACACATACTGCAGCTGCTGGCTTTTAATAATAGGTCACTTACCTGTCATGGAGTCCAGCAATGTCGGCACCCACAGCTGATGTCTCCATCAGCTGTCGGGTGCTGCCGCCACCATTGCGGGTAAAGGTACCCGGCAGTGTAGCCTTTTGGCTTCACGCCGGGAACCCTACTGTGCATGCATGAGGCCCGCTCCTCTCTCCTAATGGCCTTGCCGCCGGGGGAGGAGGAGAGAACCCGCTAAATGTCAGAATTTTAGGATTCTAAGTTTGAAAGTCAGAATTCTGTGTTTCAAAACCAGAATTCTGTGATTAACGGTCAAAATTCTCAGATTAGAATGCAGAATTTTGACATTAAACAGCATAATTTTGATAATAAAAGGCAGAATTCAGATTTTATTGTCTCGGAACTCTGACTTCCTTAAAACTCAGAATTTAATGAACAAAGTCAGAATTTTAAGTTTAAAAATCAGAATTCTGACATTTTGTTTTATAAATTTCTTTCAGGCTTCTTTCAGACAGGCAGTGCACTTTCTGCCCTCTGAAAAGCAACCCACAGTGAATCACTTTCAGAGGGCGGTATAGCAGCAGCTAACAGGCACTACTGCCACCTCCTTAAAGCGGAGTTCCACCCAAAAGTGGAACTTCCGCTCATCGGATTCCTCCCCCCCTCCGGTGCCACAATTGGCACCTTTCAGGGGGAGGGGGGACAGGATACCTGTCAAAGACAGGTATCCTTTCCCACTTCCGGCAGTCCAGGCCGCAGCCCGTGATGTCAGCCTGGCGGGTTCTCTCCTTCTCCCCCGGCGGCCAGGCCAGTAGGAGAGAGGAGCGGGCCTCACGCATGCACAGTAGGGTTCCCGGCGTGAAGCCAAAAGGCTACACTGCCGGGTACCCTTACCCGCAATGGTGGCGGCAGCACCCGACAGCTGATGGAAACATCAGCTGTGGGTGCCGACATTGCTGGACTCCATGACAGGTAAGTGACCTATTATTAAAAGCCAGCAGCTGCAGTATGTGTAGCTGCTGGTTTTTAATGTGTTTTTTTTTTTTTTTTTGGCCGGAACACCACTTTAAGCATTTTTTTTTTTTATTGGCCATGTCCACGAAGCAAAGCCTGTACCACCTGGTCGGACTGTAATGATAGGATTCAGGTGGGCAGTCGAAACAGTAAAATCTCTACTCAGCCACCTGTTTTTAGCACCCTTACCCCCAGCTACCTATGTGAAAGGCCCCAGGGCTCTTCCGTAATTGTTTGTGTGTATTGTATTTTCACACCTTCGCCTGTCTGTCATACTACAACACAATCAGGTAACAAAAGAACCTGTTTGTCAGTACATCATGCATAAAAGGCATATTTTAATGCTTTTACTGACTCCTACAACACCAAAAAAAAAGGGTAATTGTTTTAATCTTTTGAATTAATGTGCCGCTTCTAACAACCAATCATACAAACAAATATATTAAAATATAAAATGTTGTTCAGTTTGTCAACCTGTTTTTCCTTTCTTTAAAGCGGTTGTTATAGTCACATTTTTGACTTTTACCTACAGGTAAGTCTAAAATAAGGCTTGCCTGTAGGTAAAAAAAATATCTCCTAAACCTTTACAGTTTAGGAGATATTCCCCTCACAATGAGCCGCTGACAGTCAACTTCATACTAGGGCCTACATAGACAGGAGCTATTGAACATACCATTATGTCTTTGGCATGTGGAAGAAAACTGGAGTACTCTGAGAAAACTCATGGGAGAACATGCAAACGCTATACTAGAGCCAACTTAGAAAGGAGCCAATGAACCCATCAGGATGTCTTGGAGTGGGAAAGGAAACCAGAGTACCCGGAGAAAGCACAAAAGAGAACATGCAAACTCCATGCTAGGGCCAACTTAGGCAGGATCCAGTGAACCTATCAGCATTTCTTTGGCGTGTGAAAGGAAACTGGAGCAGGAGTACCCAGTAAAAAAAACCAAGACAGAACATGCAAATTCCATGATAGGGTCACCTTGGACAGGAGACAATTAACCTATGAGGATATCTTTGGAGTGTGGACGGAAACTGGAGTACCTAGAGAAAACCCAAAAGAGAACATGCAAACTCCAAACAAGGGCCAATTAGACAGGAGTCAATGAACCTATCAGGATGTCTTTGGAGTGTGGAAGGAAACTGGAGGCCCCAGAGAATGCCTTAGGGAGAACATGCAAACTTCATACTAGAGCCTACTTAGGAAGGTGCCAATGAACCTACCAGTATGTGCTTGGGATCTGGAAGGAAACTGGAGTACCTAGGGAATCCCAAGGGAGAACATGCAAACTCCATACTAGAGCCTACTTAGGAAGGTGCCAATGAACCTACCAGTATGTGCTTGGGATCTGGAAGGAAACTGGAGTACCCAGGGAATCCCAAGGGAGAACATACAAACTCCATGCTTACAGTGTCCTGAGAACATTTTTAACTAAGGACTGTTAGGTATAAGTGGTAGCCAGTCAGCTATGTTAGTATGAATTACATGTATTATTATATCAGCTTTAGGCATATTGTGAACTAACGAGGAACAGAGACACTTGGTTGTAACCTGTCTTTGAAGTCTGTATGAGAACTATAAGTCCCAGCCATGGCTGGCAATGTAAATGGGAACTTGGTAATGTTTGCCAGTTTGAGGATCATGGCACCCCACCACCACTACCACCCATCCCCTTTTATGTAATATGGCAAGGCTTCTTAGAGATAAAGTTCTGCATTGTCCTTGAATCACTGTTTACATAGTAATACTGGCAAAGATTTCATTGTATAGAGTTCATACCGACGCCATGCTACTGATAAAAATAAACACTGCACTTTACGCAAGCCTCTCTCTTTGGAGTGAGTGTTTAAATTTATGCATTACCCTACTTATAGAAGCATGCCACCAGTTGTGTGTGACGTGGGTCCCTGAGCCTGACCAAGATTAGAATGACCTCTGGGGACCTCAGGCCCTGATCAAAGGCTGGTGACGTCCATGTGTATGTGTGTGAGAGCGTGTGTATGTACATATTTAGTGCTGGAGACTCCCCGACCAATGGAAACAAATGGCTCCAGTATACCCTTTCATCACTCAACGTTAACATAGTCGCGTTCCGCTCATCGGACTGCATCAGGACACCATCATAAGGCTTGATATTTTACACATCACGAGTAAGCTTGCCCAGAATAATTTTAGGTAGTCTAGAGCAGCATTGAAGAAATATGTATTCACTGTGTCCTTCATTGCTGACGCCTCCTTTAAAAAATGCTGTTGCCTGGCTGTCACGCCAATCCAGTGACTTTAAAGGGAACTGCAGACTAAGGACTCATGCACATGTGAGATTGGGGGCAATAAAACCCTGTGGTTACGCCATGCTTTTACCACCCTCCAACCGCTACCCCCTTTAGCTGACGAGGCAGCGGTTGGGAGTGTACACATGCCATGACCTTGATGCTTTGCTTTGCGGCTGTGGCAGGAATAATACCCCTGTCATTTTCAGTGGGCATAGCTCCTGCAGAAAGGCCCTCATTTAAGTCGTTAGGGCCGCTCTGCAAGCACCCTGAAACCACGTGCAGCTAGTGCGGGATTCAAAGGGTTAAAGTAGGTGGTGAGGAGGCAATAATTATTGTCTACGTGTTTCATGGACAATGCTGCTTCTTCAGGACCCTAGACATTAGTATATTGGACTTGAGCATCATGGATGTACACACTCTAAATAAAAATAAGTCAAAGATACACAAACACTATATTACCAAAAGTATTGGGACGTCTGCCTTTACATGCGTGTGAACTTTAATGGCATCCCAATCTTAGTCTGTAGGGTTCAATATTGAGTTGGCTGCCCTTTGCAGCTATAACAGCTTCAACTCTTCTGAGAAGGCCGTCCACAAGGTTTAGGAGGGTGTCTATGGGAATGTTAGACCATTCTTCCAGAAGCGCATTTGTGAGGTCAGGCACTGATGTCGTAGTCTCCACTCGAATTAATCCCAGAGGTGTTTGTAACGGAACAGGGGTTAAAGCCGTTTAGGATATTCCATTCCCGAACCCAAGACAGCTATCGACACTCCACAATCCGGCGAACACGACCCATATGAATACCCCCCCCCCCATTAACGAGACACACAGCTCTGTTTGAGGTTCAAAACAGGGAATTAATCTTTATTGCAAGCACATGGTAATGCATTTCTCTTCAAAATACATCCCTCCCACCCTTGGGAAACAGGGTGGGTTACATTGTCCAATGACAATGGTGATACAGGTCAGGTGTGTTCAGACTTCGCCTTTAGTAAACAGTCTTAGCGGGGGTTGCGGAGGGATCCCCCACCCTTTTCTCACAGTAAGACACTTAAACATCCCATAATAGGCAGCCAGACTCTCTACCAAGCTCCAATCCACATCACCACAGTAGCAGACTTAATTACCACAATAGACAATAGAATGCAATCACACCCCACCCCATCACAGCAAGCTTATAGTGCACAACAGCCAACACACAATATATACAGGGTATACCACATTGAATCTGACTAGCACAGATCATAGTGGGGTTCTCATTCACCCTGTGCCCCTATTAGAGACACTGGGTGATTTACACATAAGAGGCATCGGGAAAGCTGAAATAGGAGTATCTCATATTTTCTAAAAGCTTCTGGGTCCCACGGTCCCTTCCGTTACAGTGTTCTATCCAGTTGAAGTCAGGACTCTGTGCAGGCCAGTCAAGTTCCTCTACCCCAAACTTGCTCATCCATGTCTTTATGGACCTTGCTTTGTGCACTGGCGCTCAGTCATGTTGGAACAGGAAGGGGCCGTCCCCAAACTGTTCTCACAAAGTTGGGAGCATGGAATTGTCCAAAATGTCTTGATAGGCTGATGCCTTAAGAGTTCTCTTCACTGGAACTAAGGGGCCAAGCCCAACCACTTAAAAACAACCTCACACCATAACCCCCCCCCCCTCCCCACCAAATTATTTGGAGCAGTGCACAAAGTGAGGTCCATAAAGGCATGTATGAGTGAGTTTGGGGTGGAGGAACTTGACTGGCCTGAACAGAGTCCTGGCATCAACCCGATAGAACACCTTTGGGATGAATCAGAGCGGAGACTGCGACATCAGTGCCTGACCTCACAAATGTGCTTTTGGAAGAATGGTCAAACATTCCCATAGACACCTTCCTAAACCAGAATCATTGAACTTAATTATTCTCAGCTCGTTGTAGTGTTGTACGTCACTGCGTTCTTGACGGTCGGAATTTTGTGCGACTGTGTGTATTCAACACACGTTTGAGGCAAAATTCCATTGGAAAAAAATCCACGGTTTTCTTGTCGGAATTTCCGATCATGTGTACGCGGCAAAAGACTGGGATGCCATTAAAGTTCATGTGCATGTAATGGCAGGTGTCCCAATGGCTTCGCGGCCATGGCAGGAACAATACCCTTTGTCACTTTCGGTGGGCATAGCCCCTCATTCAAGTCTTCACGGCCGCTCTGCAAGCACCCTACAACCACGTGCAGCTAGTGCGGGATTCAAAGGGTTAAAGCAGGTGGTGAGGAGGATAATTTTGGTGCACGTTGAAACCAATAGGCCCGTGCGGCGTACTTTGCCGCAATGCACACTGGGATATGTAGGCGGACGGCGCATGCGCCGTTCCAAAAAAACGTCAATCACGTCAGGTCAACCCAAATTAACATAAAACACACCCCCTTAGCCTATTTTGAATTAGGCGCCCTTACGCCCTCCCGCTTTAGGCTACGCCGCCGTAACTTAGCAGGCAAGTACTTTGTGAATCATGTACTTGCCTCACTAACTTACGGTGGCGTAGTGTAAACACGATACACTACGCCGCCGCAAAGTTAGGGCGGGCTATGTGAATCCAGCTAATAGTGTACAAACATTGGCCTATACATTTTACCAAACTCATATAAATGGGTAAAAAAAAATGTAATCAATGTTATCAATAAACAAAACTTTCCAAAACACTAGGGGGGGGACCCAGACCCAACAAATTCCCACAGAACCCGCCACCTTGGGACAGCATTACACCTGCAAAGCTCATGGAAAGAACCTTGAAAATGTGTCGTGTGGGAAGTGTTGCCAAACATTGTTAACGGGGAAAAAAGAAGAATGTTGGGACTCTACGACAATAAACAGACGTTTTTTTGTTTAATTTTCGGGGTTGTTGTTGGAGAGCGTGTGTGGCCTGCTGATTCCATCCTTTCTCAGTCCTGTCCAGTGTTTTTGCTTTCATTCCATCCGGGGATAATCTGTGTGTAAAGCACATTCCCAGGATTCCTCCAGCTACAAATCTCCTGCTTCTGTATACAGCTATAACAATTTGTAATCATTGCAAAATAATGTGGCTGAATTTACGCAGTTGGCCCCTCTGCAAGCGTCACCCGCCGGGGCCCCCCCCCCCCCTTCCTCATGCATGGAACGCGCTTCATTACAGAAGATAGCTTACAAAGTATCAGCATTGTGGTTCCAGTGGATGCCTTTTAGTAGCAACCCTTGTGACACGGCTGATAAGAATGCTGCATTGTTATATAACGGCCAACAATGGTAGTAAGGGCCCATTCATGCGCGGTTTTACTGTGCATTCTTAAAATAAATCCAACCTGTACAATCTCATGTAAGATTTAACATGTTAGGGTCTTTTCTAAAGTGATTTTTCAGTAATAATTAAATACGCATTCCCTATTCAATAATTCCCAGTGATCCTACCATGAAGGTCCTTGTTCAGGCACTTCCTGTCACATAGCAAATGGTTGTATGCCCCCCCAATTGCCACTACTGTGCCCCATGAGATGCTGCCAGTGTGCCCATCAATTGCCTCTACTGTGCCCCATCAGATGCTGCCAGTGTGCCCATCAATTGCCTCTACTGTGCCCCCTTCAGATGCTGCCACTGTGCCCATCAATTGCCGCTACTGTGCCCAATCAGATGCTACCAGTGTGCCCATCAATTGCTACTACTGTGCCCCATCAGATGCTGCCACTGTGCCCATCAATTGCCGCTACTGTGCCCCATCAGATGCTGCCAGTGTGCCCATCAATTGCCGCTACTGTGACACATCAAACGCTGCCAGTGTGCCCATCAATTGCCGCTACTGTGCCCCATCAGATGCTGCCACTGTGCCCATCAATTGCCGCTACTGTGCTCAATCAGATGACGCCAGTGTGCCCATCAATTGCCACTACTGTGCCCCATCAGATGCTGCCACTGTGCCCATCAATTGCCGCTACTGTGCCCCATCAGATTCTGCCACTGTGCCGCTACAGTGCCCAATCAGATGCTGCCAGTGTACCCATCAATTACTATTACTGTGCCCCATCAGATGCTGCCACTGTGCCCATCAATTGCCTCTACTGTGCCCCCTTCAGATGCTGCCACTGTGCCCATCAATTGCCGCTACTGTGCCCAATCAGATGCTACCAGTGTGCCCATCAATTGCCACTACTGTGCCCCATCAGATGCTGCCACTGTGCCCATCAATTGCCGCTACTGTGCCCCATCAGATGCTGCCAGTGTGCCCATCAATTGCTACTACTGTGCCCCATCAGATGCTGCCACTGTGCCCATCAATTGCCGCTACTGTGCCCCATCAGATGCTGCCAGTGTGCCCATCAATTGCCGCTACTGTGACCCATCAAATGCTGCCAGTGTGCCCATCAATTGCCGCTTCTGTGCCCCATCAGATGCTGCCACTGTGCCGATCAATTGCCGCTACTGTGCTCAATCAGATGCTGCCAGTGTGCCCATCAATTGCTGCTACTGTGCCCCATCAGATGCTGCCACTGTGCCCATCAATTGCCGCTACTGTGCCCCATCAGATGCTGTCAGTGTGCCCATCAATTGCCGCTACTGTGACCCATCAGATGCTGCCAGTGTGCCCATCAATTGCCGCTACTGTGCCCCATCAGATGCTACCCGGCACTTACCTGTCTCGCAGCGGGTCAGCAGCGATCTCCTGCACGTTCGCCAAGTCTTCTTCCATCCTCTCTCGAGCGTCCAATCACAGCGCCTGACGTTTCAGCCAATCAGGTGACCGGTAACAGACGCGGCAACCTGATTGGCTGAGAGGCGGATTCAGTGTTAGCAAAGTGAATTCCTTTGTTTTGCTAACACACAGCTGAGTGAATAGCGAACGCCCAGCATGCTGCCACTGTGCACATCAATTGCCGCTATTGTGCCCCATCAGATGCTGCCAGTGTGCCCATCAATTGACTCTACTGTGCCCCATGAGATGCTGCCAGTGTGCCCATCAATTGCCACTACTGTTCCCCATCAGATTCTGCCACTGTGCCGCTACAGTGCCCAATCAGATGCTGCCAGTGTGCCCATCAATTGCTATTACTGTGCCCCATCAGATGCTGCCACTGTGCCCATCAATTGCCGCTACTGTGCCCCATCAAATGCTGCCAGTGTGCCCATCAATTGCTGCTACTGTGCCCCATCAGATGCTACCCGTAAGGATGCATTAAGGTGAAAAAACATTTACCTTTACAACCCCTTTAAATGTGGGGCATCAGGGGTCTGTTTAGACCCCTGATATTTCACCAAAGACCCCTAACAGGGCACTTCAAAAATAATAAATAAATACAAATTTAAAATATCAAATATATCTATAAATATTGCTTTGCTCTCTAATTTCTGCCATGGCATAGCATCACAGCCGTGGCATGTGCATACCCCTAACCACTGACTCTGTTGCTCTGTATTTGAGCCTTTGGGGGGCACACCCTAATGCAATAGGCTGCGCACACCTATGGTTGGGGGTGCTTCCTGCTAATGTGTGCAGCTGTTCCCAATATATCACATGTGAAACACGCTATACGTGTATGTCTTTTACATGAACAATCGTACAGAATGTTCTTGCGTGTAGCCAAGCTTAGACTGCAGCATTCAGCACTTTTGCCACTCTACAGTTTCCATATGACCTTTGCATGTAGAAAAGTGCAGCTTGCTGCATTTATTTTTAAGCCGTCATTCTCTACTGGTGTATAATAACAATGTCAACCCAGTCTGGACGTTGCCTATGACAGCATGTGTATGCTGCCATATAATTTCCAATATCAGATCTCTCTAAATACAATCCTATTCATAGTTTTCTTTATATTTCAAAGCTTAGTTAGGGCTACTAATATGTAAATTAGCAGATATCCTACACATTGGCCCAGATTCTCATAGATGGGCGTAAAACTCCGCGAGCGTAACGTATCTCATTTACGTTACGCCGCCGCAAGTTTTACAGGCAAGTGCTTTATTCACAAAGAACTTGCCTGTAAAGTTGCGGCGGCGTAGCCTAAATCACCCGGCGCAAGCCCGCCTAATTCAAATTAGCCGGGTAGGGGGCGTGGAGCATTTAAATTAAGCGCGTTCCCGCGCCGAACATACTGCGCATGCGCCGTCCGGAAAATATCCCAGGGTGCATTGCTCCAAATGACGTCGCAAGAACGTCATTGGTTTCGACGTGAACGTAAATGGCGTCCAGCCCCATTCACGGACGACTTACGCAAACAACGTAAATTTATAAATTTTGACGCGGGAACAACAGCCATACTTAACATTGGTTGCCCCTCATATAGCAGGGGCAACTTTACGCAGCGCAAACCTAACGTAAACGTCGTAACTTCACTGCGTCGACTGCGCGTACGTTCGGGAATTCGCGTATCTAGCTAATTTGCATACTCGACGGGGAAAACGACGGAGGCGACACCTAGCGGCAAAAAAAAAATTGCATTTAAGATCTGACGGCGTAAGAGCCTTACGCCTGTCGGATCTAATGGATATCTATGCGTAACTGATTCTAAGAATCCGTCGCATAGATAGATACGACGGCCCAGATTAGGACTTACGACGGCATACATGGCGTTGCGCCGTCGTAAGCCCTTTGAGAATCTGGGCCAAGGTCTCTAAGATCATTTGTTGCCTTTGTCCACCATGTTGTAAAGGGATTCCCTGGCTGGCGAGTCCCCAGGAGAACTAGCTATATTATTATTATTATTATTATTATACAGGGTTTATATAGCGCCAACAGTTTGCACAGCGCTTTACAACATGGGGGGCAGACTGTACCCTTACAATACAAATCAATACAGTAGGGATCAGAAGGCCCTGCTCGCAGAGGCGGCTCTTTTTTTAGGCGGTGGCCTAAGGCTTCACACTCACAGGGGCCTCGTGGCCACCTAATTTACCCAACACTGCTGTGCTCAGGCAGGGTTAAGTGCTTAGACTCAGGAGCGGGGCCACCAGCGTCCCTAACAACCAGTAAATATCGGTGACACCACCCCTTGTGACGTCAATGACCCAGCATGCCCTCAGTCAATGACGTTACAAGGGGGCTGGTTCACCAGGTGATATCACCGGGTGGCTCCCGCCCCTTAGTTATTAAAGAGCAGGATCTGAGGGCCGCCTTGTTAAAGGGGGCTTCCAGATTCCGATAAGCCCCCCTGCCTGCAGACCTGAACAACCACCGGCCAGGGTTGTGGGGAAGAGGCTCTTGTCCTTGAATTATTTTTCCCATCATGGGCGTGAGTGGGGCCCCATCTCAAGTTTTGCCTAAGGCCTCACAAAGCGCCGCCTCTGCCTGCTCATTAGAGCTTACAATCTAGAATAGGGTGACCAGACACCCCCAGTTTCAGGGGACAGTCCCCTGATTGAGGACACTGACCCCGGACTAAGTCTGTCCCTGGTTTTGTCCCCAGATTGGATTTAATAGGGGGCAGGGGCAATTTCAAAGACAATCAGTGCAGAATTAAAATAAGAAAAATAGAATTACACCCCTCCCCCGCTCCGCCATGCCTACTAGCATAGGGGTGTTTTATTTTTTCCATTATCTGTGCCCCTTTCTGATGATCATGTGCTGGTCGGAGCGGAGGGAATATTTCTTCAGTTTCGGGCGCATGCCCATTCAGCTTCTGCCTTGGCTCAAATTCTGGCCAGCCACCTGCCTATCTCCTTGCCTTCCCTGGCGGAGTGACCTTCCTCCGCTCCTCATCCAGTAGTAGCCTGGGCCCGAAGAGTAAGGCCCAGATTCACGTCCAGCGGCGTATCTCTGAGGCGGCGTAACGTATCCGATTTACGTTACGCTGCCGCAACTTAGACAGGCAAGTGCTGTATTCTCAAAGCACTTGCTCCGTAATTTGCGGCGGCGTAGCGTAAATCGGCCGACGTAAGCACGCCTAATTCAAATTTGAATCAGGGGGGCATGTTTTATGTAAAACTACTGTGACCCGACGTGATTGACGTTTTTGCGGAACGGCGCATGCGCCGTCCGTGGAATTTCCCAGTGTGCATTGCTCCAAAGTACGCTGCAAGGACGTCATTGGTTTCGACGTGAACGTAAATGACGTCCAGCCCCATTCACGGACAACTTACGCAAACGACGTAACTTTTTCAAAATTTCGACGCGGGAACGACGGCCATACTTAACATTGGTACGCCGCACTTATGCCTTATATAGCAGGAGCAACTATACGCCGGGAAAAGCCTAACGTAAACGTCGTAACTTTACTGCGTCGGCCGAGCGTACGTTCGGGAATTCGCGTATCTAGCTAATTTGCATACTCAACGCGGAATTCGACGGAAGCGCCACCTAGCGGTCAAAAAAAAATGCAGTTAAGATCCGACGGCGTAAGAGACTTACGCCTGTCGGATCTTATGGATATCTATGCGTAACTGATTCTAAGAATCAGGCGCATTGATACGACGGGTCGGATTCGGACTTACGACGGCGTACATGGCGCTACGCCGTCGTAAGTCCTCTGAGAATCCGGGCCTAAGACTTGAGAGGCTGTGAGGCGGGCGGCGATTGTCGCCATTACTAGGAAAGAAAAAATATGTCCCCAGATTTCATTTTTTAAATCTGGTCACCTTAATCTAGAAGTGAGGGCCAAGTGGAACAAAAGGTAATAAATGTGTTAATCTTATATCTGTAACGTACTGTTCACACATCATCTATAGTTTAAAAATTATTAGCATGAGGCTCACATACTTGAGAAGGTTGAGAAAGGTTGCTTGAAATAGTATTGACCTTGTATCATCTGATCGAAACCATTTTGCTGTATCATGGCATGTGAACTAACATCATCTGTGTTAAGAATGTAACCTTCTGATGGGAAAGGCCACGTGACACCCTGTGCACTATAATACCAGGAAAAAGTTCAGGCAAACTTCTCAGGGAAATTATACTAGAACTGCGACGCTGAGAGTTTCACACTAGAGCCTTTGTATCGTGGAATTTCTAGCCCATTCTTTCCAGCATTAGGTTCTGCTGGAGGGAGATCGGGTTTTTATATCCATATACATTTGTTTTGTTTGTGTTCCATTTGCTCATACGCTGTAAGATTATCCAGCGTGAGGTAGTGGAATCTTCCCTGGCTATTGAGATATAAACAATGTATAGGTTAAAAATAGACCCAAAGGAAAAATGATTGCCCTTCCACATATGCTCTATAGAGAAACGTCAAGGCTTTGTCTGCTTTAACCCTTTTGTGATGGTGGGTATTTTTTAATCCCCGCAAGGATAATGTAAGAGTATGTGGATAAAGTTTCAAGGGGAAAGAAATGCTCATTAGACTTAAAAGAGAAGTATGGGATTTTTTATTTAGAATCATATTTACCTAGGTGGATGCTGCATCGATCCCCCACTGGCTCTAACGCCGCGTACACATGATCATTTTTCGGCATGTAGAAAAAACAACGTTTTTCCAACTTCATCATTAAAACGACGTTGCCCACACACCATCGATTTAAAAAAATGCTCTAGCAAAGCGCGGTGACGTACAACACGTACCACGGCACTATAAAGGGGAAGTTCCATGCGGACGACGCCACCCTTGGGGCTGCTTTAGCCGATTCCGTGTTAGTAAAAGACGATTCGCGCTTTTCTGTCTGTTACAGCGTGATGAATGTGCTTACTCCATTATGAACGGTAGTTTTACTAGAACGAGCGCTCCCGTCTCATAACTTGCTTCTGAGCATGCTCAGGTTTTTCACGTCGTTTTAGCCCACACACGATCATTATTTACAACCCGAAAAACGACGTTGTTTAAAACGTCGTTAAAAAATGCAGCAAAAATTTGTCGTTTTTCAGAAGCCGAAAAATGATGTGAAGCCCACACACAATCATTTTAAATGACATTTTTTTAAAACAACGTTTTTTGAGTTGTCAGTCCGCCCATTGCATGTGGGTGAATCCCGACCATAAGATTGTGATCCTTCCTGAGCCTGGACCAGCTCTGTGACATCAGCCGACAGCACAATGGGGCCACAGCATACCTCCCAACTGTCCCTGATTTCGAGGGACTGTCCCTGATTTGGAGCAATGTCCCTCTGTCCCTCATTCTCCTCATTTGTCCCTCATTTTGGTCTGATCCATATAGATGTATATAAAATTCACTTTTTATCTATCAAAAAGTGTTTCCCAGCTCTAAACTTTCATCTGATTTCTAAATTGCTGCATTTGTAAATTTCAAAAGCCAATACAAAGGAATAGTAGTGGTAAAAAAAAGCACTTGTGGGTTTACCCAATCTTATTTTTTTGTACAATTCTCCTTTAAGGGGGCGTGGCAAGGGGTGTGTCCTATACCTGCATACTTTTGCTGATAGGTGTCCCTCATTCCCATCTCAAGAAAGTTGGGAGGTATGGCCACAGGAGTGCCTACATCTGTGCTTCCTCCATGAATTTAGCCATATGTGCTCCTGAGCCCTGACACCGGAGTCATCCGCAGCCTGCTATCCCCCGAGTGATGTCATCGGGGGGAATCTCAGCCCCGCCCACTGCATCTATCAGACGGAGAGAGAAGAAAGGCAGCCGATCATGTGATCGCTGGGAAGAGCTCTGAAATTAGGTATAGCAGAGGTTTTTTTTCTTCTATAAATCACACACACAGGGGCACACAGGATTAGAACACTGAGGGGATGGTATGAAGATGTGAAAGTGACTTAACAACCACTTTAAGTTGGCTTTAAGCACCCGAAATGCGTTGTTTTATTGTTATGAAGTAACAATGAACCAATATGGGAAAAAATATATTAGCCTTTTAGACCTTTGGTCTAGAGCTCTAATAAACTTTTCTTTTTTTTTCTTTTTTTTTGCTCCAGCACAATGATCAGTCTCAGATAAAGAAAGTAATGCCGCGTACACACGATCGGATATTCTGACATCAAAACCGTGGATTTTTTTTTCCGACGGATTATTCGCTCAAACGTGTCTTGCCTACACACAGGCCTCGTACACACGACCGAACATGTCCGCTGAAACTGGTCCGTCGGACCAGTTTCCGCGGACATGTTCGGCCGTCTGTACGGCCGACCGGACAATTTTCCGGCGGATCGGACAGGTTTCCAGCGGACAAATGTTTCTTAGCATGCTAAGAAACATGTCCGCTGAAACCATGTCCGCCGGACATGTCCGATGGTCAGTATGACTCATCGGACATGTCCGCTCGCCCGGGAACCCGCGCATGACGTCTAAGTGATTCGACGCATGCGCGGAAGCATTGAACTTCCGCGTCAGAGAACATCGGTGTCGTATACGTCACCGCGTTCTCTGTCCGCGGGGATTTTGGTTTGATGGTGTGTACAACCATCAGACCAAAATCTGCTAGCGGACATGTCCGATGAAAACGGTCCGCGGACCCTTTTCATCGGACAGATCCGCTTGTGTGTACAAGGCCACAGTCACACAAATGTTGTCGGAATCTCGGAACGTCAAGAACGCGGTCACGTACAACACTACGACGAGCCGAGAAAAATTAAGTTCAATGATTCCGAGCATGCGTCGAATTGATTCCGAGCATGCGTAGGATTTTTGTGCGTCGGAATTGGCTCTACAGACGATCGGAATTTCCGACAAGAACTTTTGTTGTCGGAAAAATTGAGAACCAGCTCTCAAACATTTGTTGTCGGAAATTCCGATGGAGCCTACACACGGTCGGATTTTCCGACAACAAGCTCACATCGAACATTTGTTGTCAGAAATTCCGACCGTGTGTACGCGGCATAGCGCTCAATAAAGGGAAATATAAATAGGTAAGCCGCTATAAAGCTAAATATCACATTCTTGCATAAATCCAGTCACTCCTGGTCCTCTTCCGTCAGGACCACTAATGTAACCACAACAGTCCTTTTTTTGGGGAAGAAGCTGGTCCAAAGGAGATTACGAGACGGTCAGATTGTGCCGTACACGTCCGATCGCTCATTAATGTCTATAGCCGGTTTAAAGAGAAGCAGTCAGGAATGGGCATATGTACAAATCTGAATCCACTCTTAGTTATAAAACTGTATACAGCCTTACCTCACAGGGATAGCTATGTGTGCTGGTATTCAAAGATTAACTGCCAGCAGAATGAAAAAAAATGGCATATAAGACGCAGTCTATGAATAGTTTATATTTAATAGTCTATCAGTAGAATTAACCAGCAGTGTTTGTTTTTCTGAGTCGTCGTCCCCCTCCCCCCTCCACTTCCCAGAATCCAGAATATAGTTTTATTACCTGCAGATCCTTCCAGTAGATTTGTTATTTTTCCATTAACTGTACCGGGCCAAGCTGTCCAGCAAAAAAAAAAAAAGGGGGGGGGGGGCAGTTACATTTACAGCAAGTCTCTCTGCTTCAGCTTCTAAATGGTAGGGGCGGCTGTCAATCAACCAGCAGGGGAAATAGACTGACTGCAGCAGATTGGATGAAAGCATAGAAAGACCACCAACCACCAGCTACCTACCCAACTTTACATATACTCTAAAGCCTTGTCCACACGGGCCAGAATCTCCGTCAGGAAAAAAAACGTTGTTTTTCCCGACGAGAGATCTTTGGCAAGAATCTCTTGCCGGCCGAGTGTACAGACACTCCATTCAAAAGAACCGCCGTTCTTTTGAATGGCAAGAACGCGGTGACGTCATCGAGGACGACGAGCGTGTGCTCGTCACATTCGATGCCGTCGCCGCCATCTTGCTACACCCTACACTGCCCTTGGAAGCTACCGCGCATGCGTCAAAGTCATTTCGAGCATGCATGGGTTTCCACGGCGACAGGTAAGCATACAGACACTTGGGTTTCTCTGCAGTGCCGAGAATCACGACGAGGAAAATAGAGAACCGATTCTCTATTTCTCTAGTCGAGATTCTGGGCAGTTTTCTTGACAAGAAACCTCAAAGCCTCGTACACACGCTCGGTTTACTCGGAAAACCGTGCGTGTGTACGAGGCTTAATTGTATTCTCTCCCTGTCAAAGCAGAAGTGGAACCCAAGTGAAGTGTCACACTAGGGGAGCCCAGGCGCCGCCCCCCCCCCCCCATCCTCTATATGCTTAATGGATAGTTGAGCGGTAATTACCACATTTTTTAATGCGGTAATTTATCGCATTAAGCTGGTTGCTAAGAAGGGGGCTGGGAAGCCAGCCATTGCATCCTTAAAGTTATTGTAAACCCAAGTACTTACCTCCACTGTGCAGTTTGTTTTGCACAGAGTGGCTCCGATAAACCTCTTCTAGGGGCCCCCGGCGGCTCTTCCCCGCATCATATAACCCCCTAGGAGAAGCGCTCTCCCGGGGGGTTACCTTGTGGGTGCGCTCCCGAGCCCAGTATTTGGCGTCCATAGACACGAATGCCGGACTTGGCCCAGCCCACCAAAACCTGCGTCATTGGATTTGATTGACAGCAGCGGGAGCCAATGGCTGCGCTGCTATCAATCTATCGAATCAAGAGCCGGGACCCCATGCAGAGAGGGACAGCGTGTCTCCGCCGAGGGAAATACGGGGCTCAGGTAAGTAAAATGGGGGGGGCGGTGACTGGCAGAAGTTTTTTCCCCTTAATGCATAGGATGCATTAAAGCGGTAGTAAACCCGCGGCCATATTTTTATTTATTTTTTTAACACCTGAAAAGCAAAAGTCCTAATGAGCGAGTATGCACCGCATACTAGCTCATTATGGAATACTTACCTTGAAACGAGGTGTGAGGAACTTACCTGGTCCACGCCGAGGGAGATGCCTCGGCGTGTCTTCCGGGTATCGCCGCTCCAATGCTGTGATTGGCTGAAGCGGCGATGTCGTCACTCCCCGGCAAGGTCGGGCGGCTGCCGGGCGTTTAGCCGAGGATCTCCGATGCGCATGCCCCGCTGCAGTCAGCGGCGCATTGCGAGGGGAATATCTCCTAAACCTTACAGGTTTAGGAGATATTCTTTATACCTACAGGTAAGCCTTATTATAGGCTTACCTGTAGGTTAAAGTAGTTTACAACCCCTTTAACAAGGGATGATTCATCAGCTGTCAGCGGGTCTCCTGCTAACAGCTGAATGCAAAAAAAACATGATAGCAATTAAAAATGAAGGGAAGGGGAAACAGCGTGGGGTCCTCAATGTATACCAGGCCCTTCGGGTCTAAGTGAAGCCTCGTACACACGCTCGGTATACTCGGCAAGAACCAGCAAGAAAACTGCTGGCAGAGCTTTCTTGCCGAGTAAACCGAGCGTGTGTACGAGGCTTTCAGGTTTCTTGTCCGTCAAGAAAACTGCCCGGAATCTCGACGAGAAAAATAGAGAACCTGCTCTCTATTTTCCTTGTCGTGATTCTCGCCGAGATTTCCAGCCGAGAAACCTGAGCGTCTGTATACTTACCTGTTGCCGTGGAAACCCGCACATGCTCAAAATGACTTTGACGCATGCAGGGTAGGGTGACCACATTTCCAAACTTCCATTCAGGGACACACCTCCTCTCTCACCTTCCCCCCAAAAAAGATGAGGGGGGGGGGGCGGGGGGGTAACGTAGTCTCGGGGTTGATGGGGAATTTGTCTGGTGAATGTGCCACCAGATGCAGTGCCGCTTGCCATCCATAGCCTGCCACCGGATGCAGCGCTGCTGTCACTCCCTCTGCATGAGCCACGTGCGTAGAAGGAAAGGAGTGGCGCCACTATGTAGAGAGTGAAGATCACACCATTCCCTGCTGCTTGCCGATGGGTGCCAGAGAAGGAAGAAGGTGCCGAGGTGGGTGGGGACAGCAGTGCTGCACTAGACGCAGGCCTTGCTCCTGACCTCACTGTCTGAGAGTAAATTGTCACTGGTTGCAAGATGCCAGGCAGCGCTGGCCCTAGCAACCAGTTCCCGAAATGTAGTTATTAGTTAGGCTGTGTCCTCTATTTCATTCCGGGACACTATATTGTCCCAGAATGAAGGTGCCCGGGACCAGGGACAGACATGTCAATTGAGGGACAGTCCCGGGCAATCCGGGACACGTGGGCACCCTAATGCGGGGTAGCTTCCAAGGGCAGTGTAGGGTGCAGCAAGATGGCGACGACGGCATTGAATGTGACGAGCACATGCTTGTTGTACGCAATGACGTCCCCGCGTTCGTGCCATTCAAAAGAACCCCGGTTCTTTTGAATGGAGTGTGTGTACACTCGGCCGGCAAGAGATTCTTGCCAAGAATCTCGTCAGGAAAAACAACGTTTTTTTTTTTTCCTGACGAGATTCTGGCCCGTGTGTGCGGGGCTTTACTGAGCCAAGACAGGGACAGGGACTGAAGACAAGTAAATAATAAAGATTAAAAAAATAATAAGGCTGGACTTTTCCAACGCAAGAATGAAGATTCAAATTATTACTGATGCCGATCGGTGACCGGTCCTCTTCAAGGGCATAAGTCTAAAACAGTCGGGTCATTAGTACATAGCTCTTCCTCTCTCCCCTTCGCGTTTCACTCTCCTGCAGCTGTCATCATGTTCTAATCAAAAAGAACTGGTGTAAATCTGAGATAATCTCCCTTATGTGTCTCTCCCCATAGAAGCTATACCTGTTAACAGGCAGATAGGATCTGAGAAGGATTACAGCAAACTTGTGATTAGGATTAATACACCAGACTCGCTTTCCCTTTTGCTGCCAATTAAAAGCATCTCTTTACGTAAGCGACTCGCCCTCCTTCCAGCAGAGTTCGTTCTGGAAACGTCTGGAGCGCGATTATCAACAAACAAACAACCGAGGGCCCGTGGAACCAACCGTGGGAATATTTTGTATGGACTTTACTATGCTTACATGGCTGCAGCCATGTTTGTTGTCCCAGACCGTAATTATTTTAGCAACAACAACGGTCACAATCTCCTGCTCATTTACACTATATTGCCAAAAGTATTGGGACGCCTGCCTTAACACGCACTTGAACTTTAATAGCAGCCAAGTCAGTGTGGATACTTGGAGTTCCAAACAGCTTACAAAGTTTTCACAAATAATTGAATCATATAGTAAATAGATATATATATAGACATTTTGCAGCTAAAGGACCGGGCCACCTTTTGCGATTGAAACTGCGCCGCTTTAACTGACAATTGCGCGGTCGTGCGACGTGGCTCCCAAACCAAATTGGCGTCCTTTTTTTCCCACAAATAGAGCTTTCTTTTGGTGGTATTTGTAGATACGTTGTCGTAAGTGTTACGTGAATCCAGGCCGTTGTGTTTACACCAACATCTCCCCGTTCTTTGTCTCCGTGAGACGATCGCGTGTATGCCCGCGGCGATCGAGTCTGTGGGACCCGCGGGTGCACTCACGGAGAGCAACAACCGCTTCTTAAAGGGGACGTACAGGTACGTCCTTCTGCCTGCCCGTGCCATGCTGCAGACGTATATCTGCGTGCGGCGGCCAGCAAGCGGTTAAAGCAGAGGTAGCATCAGATATACACAATATTACCAAAAGTATTGGGACGCCTGCCTTTACACATGAATTTTAATGGCATCCCAGTCTTAGTCCGTAGGCATACCGTATTTTCCGGCATATAAGACAACTTTTTGCATCTAAAATCATGCCCCAAAAGTCGGGGGTCGTCTTATACGCCGGGTACCCGTTTGTCAGATGGCAGCCATCCATTATTCAAAAGCCGCGCCTCCTCTTTAGACTGTTCCGTGATAAGCGGAACACCAATTTTCCCAGCAGAGCCTCTGTTCACGGAACAGCCTGAGGAGGAGGCGCGGCTTTTGAATAATGGACGCCCGCAGCCTGAGAAACTCTGCAAACAGAAGAAGGTAGGAAGATCGTCGAGGCAGGCATACTGGCACAGTGAGGCAGGTATACTGGCACAGTGAGGCAGGCATACTGGCACAGTGAGGGGTCGTCTTATACAGTGATTATATCCCAAAACCAGCATTTTAGCTGGAAAATTAGGGGATCGTCTTATACGCCCAGTCGTCTTATACGCCGGCAAATACGGTAGGTGTGCGAAGCAAGTGTAAATGAGCCCTAACTCTGGGCGCATATAAACGCGCATGAAAATGCGTATCTTCAATGCAATACTCCCAACGCACACGTTCCTGCACAAATGGCTCTATCTTAGATTTGGTGGCGTGGCTCCGAAACGTTGATTTTATTTTATTTTTTTGATAACATGTGATTAAAGTTTAACCACTTGCCGACCAGCCGCCGTCGTTTTACGGCGGCAGGTCGGCTCCCCCGCCCGAGAGCACGTAATATAACGTCGGCTCTCGCGCAGGCCACTAGGGGCGTGGTTGTAAACACACAGCTCCTGATTCTGTCAGGGAGAGAAATGCTGATCTTCTGTTCATACAATGTATGAACAGAAGATCGGTCATTTCCCCTAGTGAGGCCACGCCCCCCTACAGTTAGAACACACCCAGGGAACATACTTTACCCCTTCCCTGCCCCCTAGTGTTAATCCCTTCACTGCCAGTGGCATTTTTATAGTAATCCAATGCATTTTTATAGCACTGATCGCTATAAAAATGCCAATGGTCCCAAAAATGTGTCAAAAGTGTCCGAAGTGTCCGCCATAATGTCGCAGTACCGAAAAAAAAAACGCTGATTGCCGCCATTACTAGTAAAAAAAGAATATAAAAAATGCCATATTTTGTAAACGCTATAACTTTTGCGCAAACCAATAAATAAACGCTTATTGCGATTTTTTTTTTTACGAAAAATAGGTAGAAGAATACGTATCGACCTAAACTTTTTTATATATTTTTGGGGGATATGTATTATAGCAAAAAGTAATAAATATTCATTTTTTTCAAAATTGTCGCTCTATTTTTGTTTAGAGCGCAAAAACTAAAAACCGCAGAGGTGATCAAATACCACCAAAAGAAATCTCTATTTGTGGGGAAAAAAGGACGCCAATTTTGTTTGGGAGCCACGTCGCACGACCGCGCAATTGTCAGTTAAAGCGACGCAGTGCCGAATCGCAAAAAGTGCTCTGGTCTTTGACCAGCAATATGGTCCGGGGGGTCAAGTGGTTAAAAATTCATAATAACGCCCAGCCTCAAGGTTACAATTGTGCGACATGGTAGAATATCCGTGTACAAACAGTTATGAGTCGCTGCGAAAAGAATTCTTCCCACACCCTGTTCTACACCCCCCAAAGCACTGCTGAGGAATTTGTGTCATGTGCGGCTCAGAGAGGCCTTGCTCATGATCTGCTGCTTACAATTCCGAATTTGTTTAAGCGTTGTAGCCTGGGGTGCCGGGCAATTTCCTGCGAAAACCGGGGAGAGCATGGCAGAAAAAAAAAAAAAAAAAACTCTCCTTCGCCCTGCATTCTGCGGAGTTGCAGCGCAGCGCCTGCAATGCGAAACACACACACACACGCGAGGCGGTCACTGGTTCAGTCACATGAGCCGGTCACTCGTGGAGAGGCTGGCACAAACCAGACGCAGCAGCTTCCCATTAGGGAGTGACATTGATATAAACTCTCCCTAGGTCATCTGAGGCTGTGATCACAAGACCGGAT
Source organism: Rana temporaria (assembly GCF_905171775.1). Classification (NCBI taxonomy): domain Eukaryota; kingdom Metazoa; phylum Chordata; class Amphibia; order Anura; family Ranidae; genus Rana; species Rana temporaria. Next base: position 12,983,563 of record NC_053495.1, read on the forward strand.
TAACCGCTTCGCTGCCGCCTTTTTTACGTAAACGCGTTTTTTTGGGGATAAACGTGTGTGGTCGATGTGTTTTTCCTTTCTTCGCTTAGAATCGAGCCTCCGGAAATCTGGTTTAAAATCCTTGAATACGACTATTCCAGTGCGTCTACAATTGTTTCCTATGCAATTTCAGTTTGGTAAAGAGAGACCCGTTACCAAAAAATTGCAAAAAAAATAAAATCGCGTATTTTAAATGCTTTTTTCTTTTGCATAAAACTTGCATTTTGCCTCTGAACTTTCTAGCAAATGTAACTACTCCAGCAAGAGTTAATTCCTTAGTACCCCTCTTTTCTTGCACATCATACCTCTCTACAATGTCCATTTGCTGTCTGTGCTGGCCTAGCTCCTCTGCCCCTCCCTTCTCCTCCCTACATAACCTTCTGTGTAGCTGCTGGGGAAGGAGAATATTAAAGGGGTTGTAAAGGTACAATTTTTTTCCCCCCTAAATAGCTTCCTTTACCTTAGTGCAGTCCTCCTTCACTTACCTCATCCTTCCATTTTGCTTTTAAAGGAGTTGTAAAGCCCCCGTTTTACTTACCTGACCCCTCGAAAGTCCCGCGCTCGGTCCCGAGATCCTCTTCGCCGCTCAGCCTGGCCGCTGATTGGCTAGAGCGGATAGATTGAGAGCAGCGCAGCCATTGGCTGGCGCTGCTGTCAATCACATCCAGTGACGCGGCGCGCCGAGGGGCGGGGCCGAGTGATACAGTGAGCGGCTATGGCTCCCGCAAGGACTCATCACCATGCAAGCTCTCTTGCATGAATGTGGTGAGTTCTTGCGGGGAGGACTGAGTGTAAATGCAGAAAGTTTAACCACTTAAAGTCTAAGGGGCAGATCCACAAAAGGATTACGCCGGCGTATCTATTGATACGCCGGTGTCATTTTAAAATTCCTGCGTCGTATCTTTGTTTTGTATCTACAAAACACGATACGACGGCATCTCGGATCGATCCGACAGGCGTACGTCTTAGTACGCCGTCGGATCTTAAGGTGCAATATTTCGGCGGCCGCTAGGTGGCCTTTCCGTCGAATTCCGCGTTGAGTATGCAAATTAGCTAGATATGGTGATCCACGAACGTATGTCCAGCCGGCGCATTTTTTTACGTTGTTTGCGTTAGGCTTTTTCCGGCTTATAGTTACCCCTGCTATATGGTGGCGTACTCAATGTTAAGTATGGCCGTCGTTCCGGCGTCAAAATTTGAATTTTTTACGTCGTTTGTGTAAGTCGTTCGCGAATAGGGATTTGCGTAGAATGACGTCACCGTCGTAAGCATTGGCTTGTTCCGGTTTAATTTCGAGCATGCGCACTGGGATACCCCCACGGACGGCCGTTCAAAAAAAACGTTGCTTACGTCGGGTCACGACGTATTTACATAAAACACGCCCCCATCACATCGATTTGAATTGCGCGCCCTTACGCCGCCAAAGATACACTACGCCGCCGTAACTTACGGCGCGCTTTCTTTGAGGATTAAAAAAAAAAAAAAAAAAAAGTAAGCTACGGCTGCGTAGTGTATCTTAGATACGCTACGTCCGACGGAAATATGCGCCGATGTAGGTGGATCTGCCCCTAAATCTTTTTCTGACACTTGTTTCTCAAGTTAAAATCAATATTTTTTTGCTAGAAAATTACTTGGAACCCTCAAAACATTACAAATATTTTAGCAGAGACCCTAGGGAATAAAATGTCAATCGCTGCAATATTTTATGACACACTGTATTTGCCCAGCGGTCTTTCAAATAAATTTTTTGGGGAAAAAATACACTTCAATGAATAAAAAAAAAAACGAAACAGTAAAGTTAGCCCAATTTTATAAATTTTTTATGTGAAAGATGATGTTACGCCTCGAGAATCTTGATCTATCTTTTAAGCAAAAAAATTGTGATTCTCATTTTAGCCAGAAACCTGCAGCTCTACTGCCATCCTACCCTTCTGCTCTGGATGTCTATGTACTATGCATAAAGAAGCCTGCCCTCCTAGCCTCTTTTTTTCACGATAAAGGTTTATTGTAGAAATTAATACAAACCTCTTATTTCTCTTATTGGAACCACAAGCTGCGGCAGATATGCATGTAGCCATGCATTTCCATATCTGTGGTGTGAAGGTGGGGCTGATCTGATGTCTGAAGGTGCAGCAATCAAGGGGATGTGAGATGAAAAGGTGCAGGAATCGAGATTGATCTGATATCTGAAGGATATGTGCAGGAATTGGGATTGAACTGAAGTGTGAAGGTGCATGAACTAAGGTGTAAAGGTGCAGGAATTGGGATTAAACTGAGGTGTGAAGGTGCAGGAATCTGGATTGAACTGAGGTGTGAAGGTGCAGGAATTGGGATTAAACTGAGGTGTGAAGGTGCAGGAATCTGGATTGAACTGAGGTGTGAAGGTGCAGGAATCTGGATTAAACTGAGAAGTGAAGGTGCAGGAATCTGGATTGAACTGAGGTGTGAAGGTGCAGGAATTGGGATTTGTAACGGTCACCACCGTTTACGACCTTCCATCAACTACGACAGCTTATCGGACACTCCAACCATCCAACAGACATCAGACATCCCATTTCCCAGAATAAAGAGACTTGCTCTGTGTTCTGGTTTCAAATGCAAGACAACTTTAATGGTAAGCTCTCAAGTTTATATACAGTTCAAGCATGAATGGAACAATCAAACTCTCCACCCACCCATCACACCCTGGGGGGCTTCAATACACCTTCAGATGGCTAATTGCTAAACATTCCAGACTCCTCGGCGCTGGTCTATAATTAACATGACCTAATCACAGCGCCTGATAAGTCACATTCCTTCATTAACAGAATTCAAACAAAACACCATCACACAATGAATTCTTCTCAATCCATATCTTTAGACAGATGGTCCGTCTCCCACAGAAAGGTATTCACACCTCTGAGCTTCAATAGGCTTTAAACAGTGTTATCACACAATGGAAGGCCTTTCAAGAGCCAGCCTCAATTAGCATGTCAACAGTCTACACAGAGAGATGAGTCATAGAATAAACCAACACTTTGCAATATCTCCTGCAATATGAGCTATCAGTAATGTCCCCTGTCCTGTAATTTAGGATATAATTTCTCAGTCACCCTATGGCCCTATCGGACATAAGGTGACCCTAGACATAAGACTCCTTGGTGACGCCGGTACAGGAGCATCCCTCATCCTTCCAAAGTCTCTGTTTGTCATGGGTCATTCCGTTACAGGATTAAACTGAGATGTGAAGGTGCAAGAATCTGGATTAAACTGAGGTGTGAAGGTGCAGGAATCTGGATTAAACTGAGGTGTGAAGGTGCAGGAATCTGGATTGAACTGAGGTGTGAAGGTGCAGGAATTGGGATTAAACGGAGATGTGAAGGTGCAGGTATATGGGTTGAATTGAGGTGTGAAGGTGCAGGAATTGGTTCTAGTCTGAGGTGTTAGGGTAGAGGAATTTAGACTGATCAGAGGTATGAAGGTGCATGAATCTGGTCTGATCTGGGGGGCGAAGGTGAACTGATTGGAGTTGATTTAAAGTCTTAAGGTGCAGGTATTGGGCCTGATCTTAGGTGTGAAGGTGCAGGAATTTGGTTTTTGAACGGAGATGTGAAGGTGCAGGAATTGGGAATGAAAATAGGTGTGAAGGTGCAGGAATTGGGTCTGATCTGAGGTGTTAAGGTGCAGGAATTGGAGCTTAACTGATCTTGGGTTTGATCTGATGTCTCAAAGTGCACTAATTGGGGCTGATGTGAGGTGCAAAGGTGCAGTAATCGGAACTGATCTGATGTACAAAGGTGCAGGAACTGGGGCTAATTGTGAGGTCTAACGCTGGGGAAATTGGGGCTGATCTGATGTGTGAAGGTCCAGGAAATGTGGTGGTAACGATAAACAGTAAAAATAGAGAGGGTGACTATCCCTTATGCCCCGTACACACGATCGGGCTTTAGCCCGACCAAACTCACATCGGAATTCCATCGGAGGAAAAGAGAACACGTTCTCGATGTAAACCCTGATGGAATTCATCAGGCATACACACGGTCGGAATTTTTCCATCGGAAATTCTGATCGTGTGTACGGGGTATAAGAGGGACACAGACAGCAACAAAAACTAACAAACAGGTGTTCTAATCCCTCTCCACTCTTGTGTTTAGTTACAGTTTAATACAAATCATTAAGGAGTGTGGAATCCACCGGTAAGAAATTAACTCTTGGCCACAATATGTCACCGTACTCTCCCTAGGAGTTTTATGAAGTTATTTGGTGATTCAACTCATCAGCCGGTACCCCAAAGTACCTGTTTAGGTTGTAAGAATCTTCCATTGGGAAAACCGCTTTAAAAATGCAAAAATATTAGGAGCAGGAAAATGTTATGGGTTCCGTGGAACTTTACTGACCTTGTAAGTCACTGAATTCCATGTAGAAACAATAATGTTTATAACATAAACTAGAACAAAAAGTCTTTGGCTTGATTGACGCTCAGGTGTTACTGCTGTACCAAAGCCTATTGGCAGCCCCGGGGCAGTTTAATGCTACATTTGTGGTCAGAAAGTCCCAGAACAACACAGCCCTGCTTAAACCATTTTCCTAAAGTGGAATTTCTCCATTTCATAAGCATGGCTTATTTTCTGCAGGACGCTGGGACTTTGAGACTTGTTCCAAAAGAAAAAAAATGATGGGTGCTGCTTACACTCTGAAGGATCCTGATCTATGAGCCAACCAAGTGCTGGCTAGGACGGAGCTCGCCCCAGCTCCAAACATCAATGTATGAGGATAAAATGTCCTGTAAGCTGCACATCGCTGCAATTCCTGTATGAGAGAGCGTGTAACAGCTCAGTCTCAGCCCGGGCTCCAACCAGGCCACGCTGTCAACGCGTTTCGCTCCACACCCAGAGCTTAAAGCGGGGGTTCACCCTAAAAAAACATTTTTTTTCTAGCATGCCATCAAGCATACTAGCGCGATCTACAGTACGCCTTTCTTTTATTTTTTGGCGCCGTACTTACGGTTTACTGCCGTAGTGAAGTTTCAGACTCCCCGCGGGGAATGGGCGTTCCTATGCACAGGGAAGATGATTGACGGCCGGCTATGGCGCGTCACGCTGCCCGAAGATAGCCGAAATAGGACTTGCCTCTTCATGGTGCCTGCGCAGTCAGCTCCGATGTCTGTGCGCAGGCGCCGTGTAGCGCCGTGAAGAGGCAAGTCCTATTTCGGCTATCTTCGGGCAGCGTGGCGCGCCATAGCCAGCCGTCAATCATCTTCCCTGTGCATAGGAACGCCCATTCCCCGCGGGGAGTCTGAAACTTCACTACGGCAGTAAACTGTAAGTACGGCGCCAAAAAATAAAAGAAAGGCGTACTGTAGATCGCGCTAATATGCTTGATGGCATGCTAGAAATTTGTTTTTAGGGTGAAACACCGCTTTAATCATGGCAATGAAATTTACAAATTATCGTTTAATCAAATATAGAAAACCTTACTGAACTAGCTCACTGGCTTTGGTAAGGCAGTTCACGTGAAGCTAAGGCTTCCCTTCTGTGTGTAGCCAAAAAGTAACCAAGTCCAAGTTGCTTTAATAATTCATAATATGATCACAGTAAACAGCTACCATGTTTTGAAACAAAAACACTCCTCCTTCATCAGGGCTTGGGATCAATATCAAGGCTTTAATGGACTCACTCAAATCTGTATTGGATCCCACTCGTAGAGTACCAATGATAACGTGTGCCCCAAACATTAGCAGCACATTAATTGGTGCTCCAATACAGATTTGTTTGGTACTTGTTGCATTTAAACATTGATATTGATTCCAAGCCCAGGTGAAGGATGATTGTGTTGGCCCATGAAAAGCATTGGCTGTTTTAAGTGATCATAATATGAATCAATAAAGCCACTTTCACTCGTTTTCATTTGGTTTGGTGCTTTGGGTTTACCACTTGGTTTGGCACTTTGGTTTAATCAGTTGGTTTATTTCTACATTTTGAGGTTTGGCTTATGCCTCATACACACGATCGGGCTTTTGCCCGGTCAAATCACATCGGAATTTCCGACGGAAATAGAACATGTTCTATATCTAAACTCAAATGGAATTCGTCTGAATTTCCGATGAAAAAACTCAGGTGGGGCTACACACGATCAGAATTTCCGATGGAAAAAGTCTGTCTGACCTTTTCCATCGGAAATTCCGATCGTGTGTACGCGGCATTACTTTCTTTGTCCCCGTTGAGTAAATTTGCTCTCTCTTATTGCCCTGGTGACCACAAAAATGTGATGGCATAACCAAAATATTCTCTCAAACAGGAATAAGGGAGAACTCTTCCAATGAAGACACTTTTGTGTGCTGAATGCTTGTTTTAGACCTGTGGTTTGAAACAATTAAATCCAAACACAGTCAGGCACAACAAGTATTTTCAGAAAGGTGTCAGCAATTACAACCTTTCGTATCAGAGACTGTCACCAGACCATTTATTTCAACAACAATCTTCCCATACTGTTACTGGGAGTGAGATAGTGGTGATACGCTACTGAACAGTTGGAGAGGGCATTGGCTCTGTGTGTCCCTCCTAAATGCAAAAGTAACTGCGGTGAAGCTTAAGACTTCAAGAAAGTTTACCAGAGTTCCTTCATGTTAATCACCTGTCTAGGTCATGAGCGTGGCTCAAGTAAAGGTACCTCATGTGCAAGGCAGTGACCCTACACAAAGTACCTAGCATAGCCCATAAGAACCCATTCCATGGTAGGCTTTTCATGTGACCCTTGCTTGGCACCCAATGAGGAGGGAAACATGATGGACGTGAAACCCACCCTGTCACCTTGACCTGCCCTTACATGCTACAGCTGAAATGCATTAGCCTGATATGAGCTGTGTTAAGAAATCTAGCCAATAAAATTCAGCGTTTCAGTGGCCGGTGTGAACTTACTATGGACTTTGTTATTGGAGTGTGGAGACACTCTAGCCAGAGCCCCAGTTCTTTGACACGAGAAGCCGAAATTGCATTCAAGCGTGGGTATTGTATATCCAACGCCACTTGGCAGAGCCAACAGGTTGACTGCAAAGGTGGCATTCTGACCATGACCATAAGGGAGCATTCTTCTTACTGGCCACCACCAATTAAAGAGGCTTTTTACCGATGACCCCCAAATGACTAACCTTCTCAGTGGTTCCCTGAGACCTGAACATTATTCCAAGGGTTCCCTTTGAGTGAAAAGGTTAAGAAAGGCTGGTCTATAGTATTCTCCTTCACTCCTTCCCCGGCAGCTACCTAAAAGGTTTGACACTTCTTGAGGAAGTCAAATTTGCAGACAAGGTCCTCCACCCCAAACTCGCTCATCCATGTCGTTATGGACCTTGCTTTGGGCACTGGTACGCATTTATGTTGGAACAGGAAAAGTTAGGAGCATGAAATAGTCCAAAATGTCTTGGTATGTTGACTGCTTAATAGTTCCCTTCACTGGAACTAAGAGGCCAAACCAACCCTTGGAAAACAACTTCCCACCCTAATCCCCCCTCCACCAAATGATTTGGATCAGTACACAAAGCAAGGTCCATAAAGACATGGATGAACGAGTTTGGGGTGGAGGAACTTGACTGGCCTGCATAAAGACCTGACCTCAACCTGAAAGAACACCTTTGGGATAAATTAGAGACCTTCTGCGAGCCAGGCCTTTTTGTCCAACATTAGTGCCTGACCACACAAAATGCGCTTCTGGAAGAATGGTCAAACATTCCCATAGACACACTCCTAAACCTTGTAGGCAGCCTTCCCAGAAGAGTTGAAGCTGTTATAGCTGCAAAGGGCGGGGCCAACTCAATATTGAACCCTACGGACTAAGACTGGGATGCCATTAAAGTTCATGTGTGTGTAAAGGCAGGCGTCTCAATACTTTTGACATTACAATGTACATGCATCACTTCATCATCAGCTGCTCATCATTTCTGAGGACCGACTTTCTGATAGTGACAACAGTGGACCACGCCTTAACTATGTGTGTCGGCGTGGCTTCTTGTAGTCATCTTCAAGGGTGTACATGACCTGGTGACAATGCAGGCGCACAATGGAGAAAACATTGTCACCCCACAACAGTGCCTGAATGAGAACCTTCTTTTGCAAGAATACCAAGCAATTTTTTTTAATGCTGTAGGTTTAAAAAGATTAAAAATCTTTCGAAATCACCTCAACATGTTTAGTCTTATATGAGATTTAAGTCATTCGGGTTACATCTACTTTAAGGTAAGCTAAGTGAACTTTCTAACTTTAGCACAGATGCTGTGTTTGTTGGATAATATTAGTGCATCATTGACTGTTTGCACTTGTTGCCTGGAATTACTGGTTAAACTCTCTTCAGTCTGTAAAAATTTTGCAGTCATGTTTATTGGAATTTGGAGGGCTGGAAAACTCACACCTCAGACCCACACATTAATAAGAGCAGATGTTTACTGAAAACACAAGTGTGAATTATAAGGATTAAAGTGAACCCGTCTGCCGTTGTGAACTTTAAAAAATAAACATATTATCGGGGAGTGTTCAGTAGAACAGGGGTTCTCAACCTTTGTGAGACCAGAACCCAGTAAATTCTTCCAAAACCTTTCATGGCCGACAGTAAAAAGTTCATGCTCATAAAATAAATACAAACAAAAAGTATGGAGGCGAAAAATAGCTCCCCAAATCATTGGTGTCAGTAGAATAGTGGACACCGGGTATGAATAGTTTTACAAATCATTGATGTCAGTGGAATAGTGGCCACCAGGGAAGATTAGCACCCAAAATCATTGGTGGCAGTGGAAAAGTGGCCACCAGGACAGACAACTGCCAAACCATTGGTCTCAGTGTGATGGTGACACCCAGGGATGAATAGCTCCCCAAATCATTGATGTTAGGGTAATAGTGGCCACCAGGGAAGATTAGCACCCAAAAGCATTGGTGGCAGTGGAAAAGTGGCCAAGGACAGACAACTCTCCCCTCCAAACCATTGGTTTTCAGTGTGATGGTGACACCCAATCTATCAAATGAAGAGCCAATAAGACCTGGGGGAAAGCAACGTGGGATCGCGCCCACAGAGATTCGGGGCTCAGGTAAGTAAAATGCTGGCCCGGGGGTGGGGCGGAGAGTGCAAGGTGTTTTTTTACCCACCATATGGGTACAGTGGCTGCATTTGATGGCACAGTGGCTGCCTTTGATGGGCACAGTGGCTGTGTTTGATGGGCACAGTGGCTGCAATTGATGGGGGTTTTTTTTCAGTTTGTTTGCGCCCCCCCCCCCCCCCAAAAACTTTTGAGCACCAGCCGCCACTGCTTTTCATCTCATGTGAGGTGAACTGGAAGCAAAAAAACGAAAAAAAAAAAAACATCAATTGCAGCCACTGTGCCCATCAAACACAGCCACTGTGCCATCAAACGCAGCCACTGTACCCATAAATTGCTGCCACTTTGCCATTAAACGCAGCTACTGTATCCATCAATTGCTGCCACTGTGTCCCATCAATTGCTGCCAGTGTGCCCATCAATTGCTGCCAGTGTGCCCATCAATTGCTGCCACTGTGCCCCATCAATTGCTGCCACTGTGCCCCATCAATTGCTGCCACTGTGCCCCATCAATTGCTGCCACTGTGCCCCATCAATTGCCGCTACATCAAATGCTGCCAGTGTGCATCGCCCGGGACTTACCTGTCTCGCAGCGGGTCACGGTGGCGTCCTCCACGTCCACGCTCCTCAATGTCTTTACCCGTCCTCTCTATCAGGCGTCAGTGCCTGTTGTTTCAGCCAATCAGGTGACAGGTAGCAGACCTGAGCACCTGATTGGCTGAGAGGTGGGTCAGTGTTAGGAAAGCGATTTATTGGCTTTCTTAACACAACGCTGACTAAACAGCGAACACGCAGCATGTTTTTCATTTTGTACCTCTATTAGACCCTACGGCTCTAATTAGGTGCTTCCAAAAAAAAAAAAAATGCAATGCATGAATCTATCTATGGTGAGAGAGAGAGGTGACAGGAGAGAGGGAGTGGCGCCCGTGCGCCCTTTATGGACGCACCGCCACTGGTTAAAAGGAAAACTAGTGCAGCCCATCACTAGTGACAACTATGGCTCTCTTTGCAGATACAAGTGGAGAGGTGAACATAGAGATAAGAAGTGTAAAAAAAAAAAAAATAATAATAAAAAAATCTTAGAAAAAGAAATGCAGGAACCTCATCTAGGTATCTCATCAGGGCAAACTGCAATATATTAAATTGTTTTTCGGGTTTGGATACGCTTTCATTTAAAAATAAAATGCCCTTTCTGAGGAGCCGAGCTGGTAGTTAAAATTTGACTTTAATCTTCTTTGACACATCCTATTGTTAGCCCCCTGACGTTTTTGTTATCTCTAATAAATTGGGACATAATCCCACCCAGGGCTTCCCGCTGTCAGGGCCCACATTGTAGACTCAGAGGAATTTACACGGATGCTTCAGTCTCTTCAAATCAGTTTACTTGTCGTAACTAGTTTGACCTCTCTAGCCCAGAAGGTTGTTCTCACCAGCTCACTGTGGACCTTCAGAGGTGGAATCTGAGCAGGGAAGATGCTAAACATAGGAAGCAATCACTATAGTCGGGGTCATAGGGGTCAAGATCAGACGCTCCAACCAGTGGGTCAAACACTTCAGTGTAGAGAGGGCCTGTCAACTCTACTTCAGGGCACTGGCCGAAATTGTTTCTTTGGGAGTCAGCCACCCAGGTTCCTCGCATCCTCTGCCCTCTGAGGACCCAACCTCTTGGCCTGCGAGAATTGTCACAATAGTATCCCCATCACAGACTCAGTCCTAATGACAGATCTCCCAGTGAGACCCCGTGCAGAGTTCAGGATTAAGTGTGAAAGAATCCTATTCATTTCTTTTGCAGGCTCCTCATCCCCATAAACCGGGAAAAAAAGTTCTCAGGAGTATATATTTCTAGACAGGGGTAAATGAAAAAAGCAGCTACATTTTTCTTTTTGTCGCATGTATTAGTGTGTTGCAGTGCCACTAAGGCAAAGCAGCTTCAATGCACTGTAACGCATTATCGGGGCCGTGTTGTCAAAAAGGATGCAAGGCCAATATTTTGGGCGACATTTTGTTAAATTTTTAGCCCTGGCCTGCCAGGCCTGACTTTAAGCAACGCTCATCAACGGGTATTATTAATGGGCGTCCGCAGAATTTTTTTCAGGGGGGGCATCATTTTAAGGTCACCCATGCTCCTTTTGACAATGTCATGAAGGGGAGGGGCTTAGCCGCAACTCGCAAGTATTTATTTTTAAAGGGAAAACGGTGTGTGCTATGTACAGTGTGCAGAATCCAGGCGTGTGATATGTACAGGGTGCAGAATCCAGGCTTGTCCTATGTACAGGGTGCAGAATCCAGGCGTGTGCTATGTACAGGGTGCGGAATCCAGGCGTGTGATATGTACAGGGTGCAGAATCCAGGCTTGTCCTATGTACAGGGTGCAGAATCCAGGCTTGTCCTATGTACAGGGTGCAGAATCCAGGCGTGTGCTATGTACAGGGTGCAGAATCCAGGCGTGTGATATGTACAGGGTGCAGAATCCAGGCTTGTCCTATGTACAGGGTGCAGAATCCAGGCTTGTCCTATGTACAGGGTGCAGAATCCAGGCGTGTGCTATGTACAGGGTGCAGAATCCAGGTGTGTGCTATGTACAGGGTTCAGAATCCAGGCTTGTCCTATGAACAGGGTGCAGAATCCAGGCGTGTGCTATGTACAGGGTGCAGAATCCAGGCGTGTGATATGTACAGGGTGCAGAATCCAGTGGATCAGACAGGGTGCATCTCCAGCATCTCAGCAAGAAGAGTTGTTACCAGACACTGCATAGGTCGCAGGTCAGATCCGGGTCCTGACACTTACGTTGCTTGCAAACAGCCATGGATAGAGTTGTCCTCTCTACAAATTAATGGCAACTGCTGCCATGAGCAGTTACATGCGATTAGGGCCTCTGACCAGCCCTTGTCACAGACAATTTAGGCCAAGGGCTATTGGCCCTGGCCAGATCCAAACTGGCCCCAGATAATCGTCCAGTGTATGCAGCTACAGTATAGCGTGCTGCTGCGTCCAGAACGTAGCGGCCTAATCCCTCAATTGAATAAAGCCTTACATTTCAATATACAGAAGAACAGCCATATTCAGCTAAATGATAACTGATTAATAGAGCACCTGACATTTTTATTTTAGTTTTTTCCAGCGACGCAAAATTGTCACAGTGTCAGAAACCATGAATCAGACTGAGACAGAAGTACAGTTAAATCACTCTTGTTTAATAATAAAAATAAAAAGGTAAACAGAGTAAGCATAGTCGAAACATAGCCAGAGTTCAGGAACCAGATCGGGTAGGCGACCAAGCCAATGTCCAAGAGCCAGCGATAAAGGTAGACATGCAGCAAGCAGGATCTGTAGCCAGAGGGATCGTCAGTCAAGTAGGTCTTCAACAGGAACGCAGGAGAAAGTCTCTTGTGATGTTAACACAGGCGAAGGCAAAGAGCAAATGAACTGGAAGCCTTTAAGTAGGCAGAGCCGATGAGCAGGATCATCAACAGGTGGATCACTGTGGAGAGATGGGAGCTGGCAATTAGCTGACAGCTGAGCTGCCAGCACAGAGAAGGAAGGGCTGAGGCCAGCCCTGACACACGGTCAGTTTGGTCTTGATGCCCCCAGCGTCACATCCGCCGTACCGTCAGGTTAAAGGGGTTGTAAAGGTTCAGCTATTTAAAAAATATATATAACAAACATGTCATATTACCTCCACTGTGCAGTTTGTTTTGCACAGAGTGGCCCCCGATCCTCCTCTTCTGGGATCCCACGGCATCTCTCGCGGCTCCTCTCCGCAAGAGCTAACCCCCTCTGGAAAGCTCTCTCCCGAAGGGGTTAGCTTTCGGGCGCGCTCCTGTGCCATACGATTGGCGTCCATGGCCACCGATTGTATGACTCGGCCCCCGCCCCCCCCAGTAGCTGCATCATTGGATTTGATTGACAGCAGCGGGAGCCAATGGCTGCGCTGCTTTCAATCTATCCAATGAAGAGCCAATGAGACCTGGGGGAAAGCAACGTGGGATCGCGCCCACAGAGATTCGGGGCTCAGGTAAGTAAAACGGGGGCCCTGGGGGGGGGGGTGGAGAGTGCAAGGTGTTTTTTCACTTTAATGCATAGGATGCATTAAAGTGAAAAAACACAAAGCTTTACAACCACATGTTTGTGTATTTTATTTTTTCCCCCCTGCTTTGCCCAACGGCTAGAGCCATTAATCACTGCCTTATCCCGTCACCGTCCCACAGACCGTTCCCAAGGCAACCGTCAACGTGAATTGCCATTTCGCTGACATCACGCAAGTCAGTGACGCAGGCCCCTAGCGGGTCATACGGCTCTGTGGGTGGCCGTTGGGGCAAATCCTCTACGTAGCGCAGACAAGTAAGAGAGATGGAGCCGTGATCCAAGAGACTGCACCCTCGTCATCCCCTCTGCCTGAACAGAGAAATAGAGGAATGAATTGTGCCCGGCCGGCCCGGAGTCCACTTGTCAAATTCTTTCCATCATGCAATCAGCCTCTGAGCAGACAACATGCACAGTAACTTTTTGTGATGCACGGCGCGGTGAGTCAGCCTGCAGTCCGCAGTGATTACTTAATGATTCCTGGGAGCCTCCATGGAGTGTTTTCACTGTGTACCAGGGGGGGAAAAAAAGAGAAAGGATTTCTAACACATTTCGGGGTTTTTTTCTCTCTTAAACCTAAAATAATATTATGTCTCCACCGCCTGCTTTGCCAAACTGGAGACAGACGTCTGAGCTGGAAATTATAAGCACAGAAAGAGACTGTTAGCGTTTGCTTCGATTCTTGCTGGTTGCAACATACATGGCGGTGTCCATTACACCTCTTCGAGGCCATGCAGGGGGCCCTAAGGACTTTGGGATGACTAAAAGGGAGCTCTGCTCTAGTGGAGGATGTTGTTTACAGCAATGGGATGTCAGAAATACAAAGTACAGCCAATAGATGATTGGGCCCAGTGTTGCCAACTGCCTGTATTTTTACAGACAGTTAGTAAAAACGGGCACTTTTTTCCCCCGCTTGTAAATGTCCGTGGTTGCGGGAATGTGCCAGTAAAAATAGCTGTGATCGGTTCGGCTTGGAACTGCAGATGGAGTTTGGAGGCAGGGGGTGATGGTGGCTGCGGTGGCACCACAGAGGGGGATGGAGGCAGGGGGAGATTGGAGGCAGGGGGTGATTGGAGGCAGGGGGTGTTAGTGGCAGGGGGTGTTGGTGGCTGCGGTGGCACCACAGAGGGGGATGGAGGCAGGGGGAGATTGGAGGCAGGGGGTGTTAGTGGCAGGGGGTGATTGGAGGCAGGGGGTGTTGGTGGCACTGCATTGCTATTTGCCTAGCGTACTTGTTTGTAGCCTAAATACTGAACTTTGCACCTAAAAATTTTGTAACTTTTGTGAAAAGCCAGTAAAAACGTGGCTGTGGCAGTAAATTTCGGGTGTCGTGCCAGTAAATTTCAATCTGGTAGGTTGGCAACACTGATTGGGCCTCCAATGGGAGAGGCACTAACATGCAAAAAGGAAATCTTTAGTAACTGACGCTCTTGTAAGGAAAGTGCCTGCACTCGCCCTGTTATTAAATGCGTGAAAAAAAGCTACATTGGCTGCCACCATTGACTCCTTTTTTTCTGAAAATTCTAGCTGTCTGTCATGCCAATGCCATGCCAATCCTGCTGCAACCTCTCATCTTCTTACTTGCTACAAAGATACAATGTTGATCTGATCACTGGGGAGATCACTGCCCCGTACACACGATCAGATTTTCCGATGGCTTAAAATCCGATGGAATATTTCGTCGGAATTCCGTTCAAGCTGTCTGGCATACACACTGTCATGCCGCGTACACACGACCGTTTTTCATGAGGAGAAAAATGCAATTTTTTAAACTGGACGTTAAAAATGATCGTGTGTAGGCTCCAGAGCATTTTTCTCGACGAGAAAAATGGGCATTAAAAATTTAGAACCTGCTCTATTTTTTCCCGTCATTTTTCACGTCGTCGTTTTTCTCGACGTGAAAAACGGTCATGTGTACACTTTAACGACGGGGAAAAAAACACGCATTCTCAGAAGCAAGTTATGAGACGGAAAATCTGCATAATCAGCCCAAAGGGTGGCGCCATTCGAATGGAACTTTCCCTTGATAGCGCCGTTGCACGTGTTGTATGTCACCGCGCTTTGCGCAAGCATTTTTTATCACGATCATTGCTTCCGAGCATGCGTCGACTTGATTCTGAGCATGCGTGGGTTTTTTCTCCATCCGAGTTGCACACAGACGATAGGAATTTCCTATCTTTAAGCCGAGCTTTCCCCGAGTATTTCCGAGACACTCCGGCACCCCCCCCACCTCTCGCCACATGCGGTATTGCATGCCATAGATGTCAATGCGGAACAAATTATCTTCGCTTCCATTGGCTTCTATGGGGAAACTTGCATTGATATGCGAGTGCTTTGGATTACAAGCATTCTCCTGAAACGGATAATGTTCGTAATCCAAAGTTCCACTGTATCACTTTATAAAACTCCGGTTAGGCCACATCTGGAGTATTCGTCCAGTTCTGGTCACCAGTCCTCAGAAGGGATGTGCTGGAGCTGTAGAGAGTACAAAGAAGGGCAAAGAAATTAATAAGGGGATTGGAGGACGTCAATTACGAGGAATGACTAGAAGCACCACATGTATTCTTGCCGGAGAAGAGACGCTTGAGAGGGAACATGATAGCTATTTACAAATACATCAATCCACCATCGCCGATGGCTTGGTTCTCACATCTTCCCAAGTAGACTGTCAATCAGCATCTTTCCGCTCTGCTCCTCCTCCACGCTCACTGGAGCGCTGAGCTGTGGAGGGGCGGGGAGCGGCCGTCTCAGGCTTTCAGCGGCTCGCTGAGAGCCTGAGATGGTGTCAGTCCAGGTACCTCGTACCTCCCAACTTTTTGAGATGGGAATGAGGGACACTTATCAGCAAAAGTATGCAGGCATAGGACACACTCCTTGCCATATCCCTTTAAAGGAGAATTGTGCAAAAAAACAAGATTGGTTAAACCTATAAGCACTTTTTTTTACCATTACTATTCCTTTATATTGGCTTTTGGAGTTTACAAATGCAGCAATTTAGAAATCAAATTAAAGGTTTAGTGCTAGAAAACACTTTTTGATAGAGAAAAAGTGCATTTTATATACATCTATATAGATCAGACCAAAATTAGGGACAAATGAGGAGGAATGAGGGACAGAGGGACATTGCTCCAAATCCAAGAAAGTCCCTCAAAATCAGGGACAGTCCCCCGAAATCAGGGACAGTTGGGAGCTATGGTACCTGGCAGACCCTGACTTCCATTGTCACAATGACGTGGTGCCTGGATTGATTCCAGAGGACGTCAGCAGAGAGCGGACTTTAGTCCACTCTCTGCTGAAAACGGGTCACAGGAGTGCAAAAAACGAATTGCACTCCTGTGACCCATAGGAGAAGCCCAGCCAAACAAGCTTAGGCTGGACTTCTGCTTTAAAGGTTAAAGACCAACTCCAGTCAAGTTAGGAGTCAAGCCTCGTACACACGGTCGGTTTACTCGGTAGGAACCAGCAAGAAAACTGCTGGCAGAGCTTTCTTGCCCAGTATACCGTGCGTGTGTACGAGGCTTTCAGGTTTCACGTCAAGAAAACTGCCTAAAATCTCGACGCGAAAAATAGAGAACCTGCTCTCTATTTTCTCGTCGTGTTTTCCTGCCGAGAAAACCGAGAGTATGTATACTTACCTGTCGCCGTGGAAACCCGCGTATGCTCAAAATGACTTTGACGCATGCGCGGTAGCTTCCTAGGGATAGGTAGGGTGCAGCAAGATGGCGGCGACGGCATTGAATGTGACGAGCGCATGCTTGTCATAGGCGATGACGTCACCGCGTTCTTGCCATTCAAAAGAACCTGTCTGTACACTCGGGCGGCAAGAGATTTTTGGCAAGAATCTTGACAGGAAAAACAATGTTTTTTCCCTGACGAGATTCTGGCCCGTGTGTACAGTGCATTAGGCTTTAAAGCGGGAGTTCACCCGAAATTTTTTTTTTAACATTAGATTGATGCTCATTTTGTGAAGGGGAATCGGGTAGTTTTTTTAAAAAACAAAGCAGTACTTACTGTTTTAGAGAGCGATCTTCTCCGCCGCTTCCGGGTATGGTCTTCGGGACTGGGCGTTCCTATTTGATTGACAGGCTTCCGACAGGCTTCAGACGGTCGCATACATCGCGTCACGAGTAGCCGAAAGAAGCCGAACGTCGGTGCGGCTCGATACGGCACCTGCGCACCGACGTTCGGCTACTTTTGGAAAATCGTGACGCGATAGATGCGACCGTCGGAAGCCTGTCGGAAGACTGTCAATCAAATAGGAACGCCCAGTCCCCCAGCCCATACCCAGAAGCGGCGGAGAAGATCGCTCTCTAAAACGGTAAGTACACATGAGCGGAATTACCGTTGGAAAAAAGTCGGATGTTTTTTCCGACGGAATTCCGCTCAAGCTTGGCTTGCATACACACGGTCACACAAAGGTTCTCTGAACTTTCGAGCGTTAAGAACGCGGTGACGTACAACACTACGACGAGGCGAGAAAAATAAGTCTCAATGCTTCCGAGCATGCGTCGAATTGTTTCCGAACATGCATGTTTTTTTTCCCCCGCAGGAATTGCATACAGACGGACGGATTTTCCGATATAAATTTTTCTCAAACTTTTGCTGGTAGAAATTCCGACAGAAAAAGTCTGATGGAGCTTACACACGGTCAGAATGTCCAATGAAAAGCTCACATCAGACTTTTGCTGGCGGAAATTCCGCTCATGTGTATGGGGCATGAGGGTTCCAAGACTTCGAGATTCCAGGGAGAATGGAAATTGGCTTGCAGGATATGAAAGGGACTGACAGACAAGTTGTGGGGTCTGCTGCTCACCAGTATTAGTCTGTCAAATTTTCTCCCATAACAAGTTACAGGACACCACTAGACACACTTGGCATACATACACTTACTATTTTCCTATAATTTGCTCACGTGACTGCGGTTTACGATCAGGATTTCTAACATCAGCTGTTATATGGAGAATTCTGCTGCAAAAAAATAAAATAAAGTTTTGTTTTTTTTGTTACCGGAAATTAAGAAACATAAAACTTGTTATTATTGTTCTGAAAATCTTCAGTTTTGAAGAATTTTCCAAAATGTTTTTTCCAGCCCAGCCGCGGGGGCGGCGCAGCGTGGAGCAGGATCTCTGCTTGCTGAGCACAAAGAGTAGTGTTTACTGAATGGTGTGAGGCGCCTAGTTCACAGAGAACATCACGATGAACTAAGAAAGGCAACGGAGCTCGGCTAATGAGTGTACAGTCACCATATTCTGGGTCTACCGATCCCGTCCTGTGCCAAGTACACCCACCCTCCCAAAGGACTTATAGGCAATGCTGATCTTTATGCCAGACAAGCAAACAAATTCACTTAGTCATGTATTTTTCATGATTTTGTTGTGCAAGTCATTTACCCACACCTCCCAAGAATGTTCTGTTACCATATTTTGTGTTCTTGTAAAGATTAATTGTGCCACCTCGCTACGGCCATTGAATAGCCAGGGTAAGAGGAGACTTTGATGGGATGCAAAGGATAAAGCCTCGTACACACGATAGGTTAACCAGAGGACAACGGTCTGAAGAACCGTTATCCTAGGTTAACCGATGAAGCTGACTGATGGTCCGTTGCGCCTACACACCATCGGTTAAAAACACGATTGTGTCAGAATGCGTAAAACACAACGACGTGCTGAAAAAAACGAAGTTCAATGCTTCCAAGCATGCGTCGACTTGATTCTGAGCATGCGCGGATTTTTAACCGATGGTCGTGCCTACTAACGATCGGTTTTGACCTATCAGTTAGGAATCCATAGGTTAATTTTAAAGCAAGTTGGCTTTTTTTTAACCTATGGTTAAATAACCTATGGGGCCCACACACGATCGGTTTTGACCGTTGTCCTCTGGTTAACCTATCGTGTGCACGAGGCCTTAGAGGAGACTTTGATGGGATGCAAAGGATAAGAGGAGACTTTGATAGGACGAAGAGGGCATAAGGAAAACTTGGTGGATTCAGAGGGCAAGTGCTGTGCCACCTCTCTACAGCCACTACCTGAACTTTGAAGTACATGGTATCTTGGTAGCTGGGATAAGAGGAGACGTTTGTGGGTTTCAGAGGGTATGAGGAGACTTTGGTGGGATACAAAGGATAAAAGAGACTTTGGTGGGATTCAGAGGGAAAGAGGAGAGGTTGGTAGATTCAGAGGGCAAGAGGAGAGGTTGGTGGATTTAGAGGGCAAGAGTTGTGCCACATGGCTACAGCTACTGCATGAACTTTGGAGTACATGGTACCTGGGTAGGCAGGATAAGGGGAGGCTTTTGTGGGTTGCACAGGGTAAGAGCTGACTTTGGTGGGATGCAAAGGGAAAAAAAGAGACTTTGGTAGGTTAAAAAGGGCAAGAGGAGAGGTTGGTGGATTCAGCGGAAAAGAGGAGACTTTGGTGGGATGGAAAGGATAAAAGGAGACTTTGACAGGATGAAGAGGACAACCATCACAAGGGCACAATTCCGCCCACTGATACCACTGATGGGGCACAATTCTTTTTATTGACACCAATGATATGGCACAATTCCTTTCACTGACACCAACAATGGAGCACTATTCCTCCCACTGACACCAACAATGGAGCACTATTCCTCCCACTGACACCAACAATGGGACACAATTCCTTCCATTGACACCAATGATGGGTCACTTTTCCTCCCACTGACGCCAACAATGGGGCAATATTCCTTCCACTGACACCAACAAAACTCTGAGAAAAATAAACACCAACAAAAAGGCAGAATTCCTCCACTGATAGGGCAGTGTTTACTCCCACTCAGGGCTGGTGCAAGGATTTTTGACACCTTAGGCAAAACCTTATTTTTCCACCCCCCTTGGCTCCAACCCTGACTCCACCCCCTTTGCCCTGCCCATGTATATCTCACTTTTTTAATGAAGCACCCATCAAATGTAGTCTACCAGCGCACATCAAATTCAGCCTCATCGGCGCCTATCAATGCAGCCTCATCAGCACCCATCAATGCAGCCTACCAGAGCCCCTCAGTGAATGTTTGCTTGCTTCCATTCATTCGGGAGTCGGGACACCGACACAATCCTCCACCGCCGCTGCGCCTCTGACACTATGTGTGAACAGAGTGGTGGCTGCCTGCTGATGCTGAGACTTAGTTGCTTGCTGCAGAGTGCAGAGAGTAGGAACAGCAGTGTCCGACCACCCTAGGCAGCAGTGCGCAATAGGCAGCTTCCTAGTTTGCCTGGTGGTAGCACAGGCCCTGCTCCCACCTGGACACCAGGACATTTTCTACTCCCACTGGCCCTAGTCCGGCCGGCCTAAAGTCTGAAGGAAAGTAAACTGGCCTTTTGCTTAGAAAGTTTGGAGACCCCTGATCTAATTCATTAGGAGATAAGGATGTAACAGGCCAGCATTAAAGCGGGAGTTCACCCGAAAAACAATTTTCAACATTAGATTGAGGCTCATTTTGTCAAGGGGAATCGGGTGTTTTTTTAAAAATCGAAGCAGTACTTACCGTTTAAGAGAGCGATCTTTTCTGCCGCTTCCGGGTATGGTCTTCGGGACTGGGCGTTCCTATTTGATTGACAGGCTTCCGACGGTCACATACATCGCGTCACGAGTAGCCGAAAGAAGCCGAACGTCGGTGCGGCTCTATACGGCGCCTGCGCACCGACGTTCGGCTACTTTCGGAAAATCGTGACGCGATGTATGCGACCGTCGGAAGCCTGTCGGAAGCCTGTCGATCAAATAGGAATGCCCAGTCCCGCAGCCCATACCCGGAAGCGGCGGAGAAGATCGCTCTCTAAAACGGTAAGTACTGCTTCGATTTAAAAAAAAAACACCCGATTCCCCTTGACAAAATGAGCCTCAATCTAATGTTAAAAATTAAGTTTTTGGGTGAACCTCCACTTTAAAGTCTGTTCGGCATAGCTACTTACAGTCCCATAGACAATAAAATACAAGGAAAGGTTGAAAAATCACAAAGAAAATGAAAAAATGATTAACCAGTAGTCCCCCCTTATTATGTGGGCACAGCCCTATCCCCGCCCTTTACACAATCAGAATTTACATTTGCGCAGTTTGTGCTTTTACATTTACGTCTATGTAAAAGTTTGACCTCCGTGATGGCCCGGCTCTGACAACTATAGGTTTTGCCATGTTCTCGGTTTCATCTATCCGTAACGTTTCACGTGTGAATGCTCAGCATGGTGAAAAGGGTCCTTTCTTCCACTAATTAGAGGAGTTACACCTACCGCTCACAGACAGGTATAATTAGCGACATTAATTATCTACAGTTGGGCTTTTGCTTGCGTCACGGGCCCCTGCACAGCGCAGAAGGGATTACAGAGACACAAGTGTTGTGCAGTCAGGGGATTGCAGGCTTGCCATTCACTGTTGTAACCTTTTGTCTGAATAGTGTCATTGAGTCACATGCACTCGCCCGGTGAATGACAAGGGCTGCGGTTTGTGTTTATTCCAATGAGGGGTCCCGGTTAAACACTGGGGATGAGAGTTCATGATTCAAAAATATACAAACCCTCAGGCCAGCCATGTGCAGAAGTAAAGCAATACTAGATGGAACCAGCAAGCTTTGATCATCTCTGACTTATACACAAGCCAAAGCCAAAAGATATATTGATATTCATCTTGATTAATAAAAAATGAAAAAAATATTCAAAGTAGTATTAAAACTTAAAGGGGTTGTAAAGGTACAATTTTTTCCTCCTAAATAGCTTCCTTTACCTTAGTGCAGTCCTCCTTCACTTGTGCAATCAATTAAATCAAAAGCGTTCTGTGCCAAAATAGTCAGAAACATGTGATAATACTCCGTGACACCACAATTTTGCTCTTCCTCTGCACCCACTGTGTACACACCACACTCGCCGGATGTTTTTAGGATCCCTTTAGTTAAAAAAAAGTAATATTGCGCTTTTATCAATGAATGGCATCTCTCCATCGATGGTTTATGGTCTCCAGACATTCTCTGGTCCATCCCCGGGATCATCTGTACACATGGATATTATATTGCCTCTGCGCCTTTAAAATGCCTCTGTACCTTTAAGATATTCTGTGGTGTTTCAAAACTACATGTATAAAGAGGCTCCTGATGACGTCAAATGTAACTGACGAAACACGTAGAGGGTGGGGTTTCTTGTACAGATCACTTCCGCTTGTGTGGAATACTTATCCGCATTCCAATATTACATGTATAAAGAGATGGGGAAGCCTTTCATAGTGTAGTCAAATAATTAAATGTTAAAAAGAAGTAAAATTGATGACGTCAGATGTAACTGACGAAACACGTAGGCAGGGTTTCTGGTACACATCACTTCCGCTTGTGTGGAATACTTATCAGCATTCAAAACTTTGTTTTTTCCTGACTTGTATGCCTTACTGTGATGTAAGTGCAATTTTACTTCTACTTTTTGACATTAAATAATTTTACTACACTTTGAGAGGCTTCCCCGTATCTTTATACATTTAATATTGAACCACCAAATGTAGGGCGGGGCTTCTGGTACACATCACTTCTCCTTGTGTGGAAAGCTTATCGGCGTTCCTCGCTTGTTACTCCCTGTCTTATATTCTTTATTGTGGTATAAGTGCAATTTTACTTCTTTTTAACATTGAATTATTTTACTACACTTTGAAAGCCTTCCCCATCTCTTTATACATGTAATATTGGAACACCACATGTAGGGCGGGGCTTCTGGTTCACATCACTTCCGCTAGTGTGGAACACTTATCAGTGTTCCTGGTTGTATTCTTTATTGTGATGTAAGTGCAATTTTACTTCTTTTTAACATTAAATAATTTTACTACACTATGAGAGGCTTCGCCATCTCTTTATATATGTAATATTGGAACACCGCATGTAGGGCGGGGCTTTTGGTACACATCACTTCCGCTAGTGTGGAACACTTATCTGTCCTGGGTACCCGCTATGTCGGCACCTGAAGCCAATCTGTCCCTCGGCTCTCGGGTGGAGGCGCCACCATCTTTGGTAAGGGAATCAGGAAGAGAAGCCTTGCGGCTTCACAGCCTGGTTCCCTACTGCGCTGCGCGATCGCACTGGTCCCTGCTGTCTTCTGGGACCTGTGGAGGAGGTGCCGGAAGTGGCGTAGATAGTTGCGGTGGCTCGGGTATCTATGCCCGGAAGTGGGAGCAAAATACCTGTATTAGACAGGTATCTGCTCCCCCCCCCCCCTGAAAGGTGCCAAATGTGACAGGGGGGGGGGATTAATTTTTTTGGGTGGAACTCCGCTTTAAGCACACGATTAAAGCTAAAGGGAGGTCCCGCTTTTATTATAAGGCCATTACTGGAAAGATCAGTTTTTAGCACTTTTTCAAGGGAAAAGGTTAGACACTGTATAAAAAAAAAGCAGCCTAAAAAAAAAAGGACTGCGACATTTCATTGATTAAAAGACGATTACTAACTTTTGCACGGGGTTATCTGTCTCGTGTAGAAGATTGCTGGCGCGCCAGATGAAACGTCTGTACAGCGTTTGCCAAGGCAGCCGGAGTCTGCGATCTGACAAGGAAACAAATTGTTACATCACTACAGAGGCCATATTATGCAATCTGTATCCCTGCTTAGTTCTTCTTTGGGATGTATCCACCGGGGTCGTAATTATGTTCATCTGTCTGCCCTGATCTCCACTCGGCAAGTGCACCAACACGGGCCTGACGTCTGCAACTCTTGGGGCCCCTTGGTTCCTTTTCCAAATATTTCCCAACAGACTGCAGCAGCACATGTATGATCCTATCCATCTCCTATTGAGAAGCCAGGATTTAGGATGAACCGAGGCCCAGTTTACACTATTGCGCTGCCGTAACATGTACTTTACTGCAACATGCGGCGATGCACGCTACTTGTATTGGTGCAATGTGGTGCAATTAATTTTGACTATGCAGACAGACGTGCGTTGCAGCGCAGTATAACTGGTAGAAATGCAATAGTGTGCTTTGCAATGCAGGGCGCTGCCAGAAAAGGTGCAGGTCTGTTTATTGAGGTGCGTTTGGAATAGGCTGCCTAATGCAGAACACATTACCATGGTAAAAGCGCATGTTATCGCACATGCATTAAAGCAGCATTAAACGCTGAGGAAAAAAAAAGAGCTGACAGGTAAGATTTTTATACCGGAAGAGACCCTATTGGTCTACTGCCTGTCAGCGGTAATATAATCTAAGCCAGGGGTCTCCAAACTGCGGCCCTGGGGCCGGATGTGGCCCTTTGCTTGCCATAATGCGGCCCTTGGGGCATTATTCCATCCAATTTAAAGGATGCATAATTCTTGTTGCTGACACCAATGGGGCACTATTCCTCCAACTGACACCATCAATTATTTCCATTAACACCAACGATGGGGCACTAGTCCTCCCACTGTCACCAAAGATATGGAATTATTTACCTCCCACTGGAGATTTTTTACTCCCAGTGGCCCTAGTCTGGCCCCCCTAAAGTCTGAAGGACCGTAAACTGGCCCTTTGTTTAGAAAGTTTGGAGACCCCTGATCTAAGCCATGGGTCTTCAAACTATGGCCCTCCAGTTGTTCAGGAACTACAATTCCCATCATGCCTAGTCATGTCTGTGAATGTCAGAGTTTTACAATGCCTCATGGGATGTGTAGTTCCGCAACAGCTGGAGGGCCGTAGTTTGAGGATCCCTGATCTAAGCTGTGCATGCGCAGCTCAAAGTACTTTTACAGCATGACCCTGCTGTGTTGAATTGATTGCAGTGTACAAGCACAGGAGTGACATCATTGCAGCCCAAACCAGTCAAGCAGTCGTAGAGTCCAAACCCGGAAAAAAGAAAAGGAGAAGATGGCAGCGCAGCGACCAGCAGGAGCGCTGACACTGCAGCTCTGTAGGGGATCATTTGGAAAGTAAGTCTGTTATAATAATATATAAATAAAATTATGCACTTGGGGGCCAAGAATATGCATGCATGCATACATACTAGGGGGGGCAACTGGTGGAATCCATAGTGGAGAAAGATCTGGGGGTTTTGGTAGATCATAAGCTTAATAATAGCATGCAATGCCAAGCTGCGGTTTCCAAAGCGAGCAAAGTCCTATATTAGGAGAAGCAGTGGCGGCTGTTTTTTTTTGGGGGGGGGGGCGGCAAGCAATCCACCCACTCCGGTCGGTCTTGTCATGGGCGGCACCCCCCCCACTCGGTCGGTCAGTCAGTCATTAGGGATCCCGCACGTAGCCCATCTTGGGCGGCTTCTATCCGGGCGGCTGCTTCCTCGGTTCCCTGCGTCTCCTCCCTCCTCTCCTCTGTGCGCGGTGCGTCTCCTCCCTCCTCCTCCTCCTGGCGGCCAATCTGATCGGATCTTCTTTCGGGTCTCATAACCCGTATCCTGATTGGCCTGGAGGAGAATCAGTGTTACAATAGCGAATATTCATTCCCTATTGTCACACAACTGAGTGGGCTTGGGGCGCAGTGCTCTGCACCCCAAGCCCACCCTTTTTTTAAGCCTATTATAGCCTCTGGCTCTAATCACATGCTTAAAAAAAAAAAAAAAAATGATTGGAATCCATGCGTCCGGCGCCCTGCATGTAGATCAGGGGGTCGAACGCATGGATGGGGGGGCGGTGCCGGTGTGCCCCTAATGAAGAGAGGTATGGACTCCAGAGAGAGAGATATACTTTTTCCCCTGTACATGAATGAATGAATGACTTGTATAGTGCTACACATGCGAACTGAATCGCCTCTGGGCGCTTTTTCCAGCCAGAGTCTGCTTGGCTGGTGCGGTCTTTTTACCCCGTAGGATCGTGACACGCTTGGGGACACACAGTCATACATATATATACTGGGCCAATTTGGACAAGATCCAATTTACCTACCAGCATATCTTTGGAGTGTGGGAGGAAACCGGAGTACCCGGAGGAAACCCACACAGGCACAGGGAGAACATGCAAACTCCAGGCAGATGGTGTCGTGGTTGGGATTCGAACCAGCAAACCTTTTGCTGCTAGGCGAAAGTGCTACTCACTGCACCACTGTGCTGCCCTATCATTAGTAAGACCTCATCTGGAATATGCAGTTCAGTTTTGGGCCCCAGTTCGCAAAAAGGATATCGGGGAACTGGAGAAAGTGCAGAGAAGGGCAACCAAACTGATAAGAGGCATGGAGGAGCTCAGCTATGAGGAAAGATTAGAGGAACTGAATTTATTCTCTCTTGAGAAGAGGAGATTAAGGGGGGATATGATCATCATGTACATATAAATAAGGGGTCCATATGGTGAACTTGGTGATGGGTTATTCACTTTAAGGGGGCACTCTTTACGTAAAAGGAAAAGAGATTTCATCTCCAAATACGGAAAGGTTTCTTCACAGTAAGAGCTGTTAAAATGTGGAGTAGACTCCCTCAAAAGCTGGTTCTGGGCAGCTCAGTAGATTGCTTTAAGAAAGGCCTGGATTCTTTCCTAAATGTACAGAATATAACTGGGTACTGATCATAGGTGTGCGCACAGGGTGTGCCAGGTATGCCTGGGCACACCCTAATCACCTTGTCTGCTGCAAATGCCCCCTGTTTGGACCCATGATATTTCACCAAAGCCCCCTAATGGGGCTCCTAAAAAAAAATCTGGAAAAAAACTAATGAAAAAAATTGTAAATAATAATAAAAATACATATATATTTTAAATAATTAAAAAAAATAATTAAAAAATGAAATTGTAAAAAATAATAAAAAATTAAATAGTAAAAATAAAAACTACTAACTCTATCCACTGCCCCACTGACACCAAACTCTGCCCTACTGACATTGTCCACTGTTCTACTCACACCAGCAGTATATACTGTATACACGTATATGTGTTTGAGCTTTGGGGTGCACACCCTACTGCAATAGGCTGCGCACACCTATGGTACTGATATTTATAGGTAAAGTTGATCCGGGGAAAATCCCATTGCCTCTCGGGGACTGTGGGTATAGGATTGGGTATATGGGATTGTATGATTTTATTTTTATTTTTTATTGGTTGAACTAGATGGACTTGTGGTTTTTTTTTTTTCAACCTGACTATGTAACTATGGGCCAGATTCACAGAAGAGATACGACGGCCTATCTCCTGATACGCCGTCGTATCTCTGTTTCTAACTATGCGACTGATTCATAGAACCAGTTACGCATAGATATCCATAAGATCCGACAGGTGTAATTGTTTTACACTGTCGGATCTTAGGATGCAGTACCGCGGCCGCCGCTGGGGGGAGTTTGCGTCGTAAACCAGCGTCGGGTATGCAAATTAGCAGTTACGGCGATTCCCGACGGATTTTCGCGTTCGCTACGTCGCTGCTAGTCTAGTTTCCCGTCGCAAAGTTAGTCGTCGTTTGACCTGCCCTAACTTTACTCAGCAAACATATTGCTGTCTAAAGTATGGCCGTCGTTCCCGCATCGAAATTTTAAATTTAACGTCGTTTGCGTAACACGTCCGGGAATACGGAAGTACGCTACGCGCGTCGCCGTTCGAAAAAATGACGTCACGGCGCGCAAAGCACGACGGGAATTGCGAAACTGAGCATGCGCAGTAGGTCCGGCGCGGGAGCGCGTCTAATTTAAATGGTACACGCCCATTTGAATTGGCCCGCCTTGCGCCGGAGGCCGCCGGCGTAGTTTTCATCGCAAGTGCTTTGTGAATCAGGCACTTGCGATGAAAACTTGTGGCGGTGTAACGTATCTACGATACGTTACGCCGCCGCAATTCTACCTGAATCTGGCCCTATGTAACTATGTTTGTTTTTCAAAACCTAAGGGTCTTTTAAAAAACCCAGTGGCGATCAAATAACACCAAAAGAAAGCTCTATCTGTAGAGAAAAAAGCTTTAAATTTTGTTTGTGTAGCATGACCGCGCAATGGTCAGTTAAAGTAACGCAGTGCCAAAAATTCAAAAAATGGCCTGGTCATAAAGGGGGGGTGAATCTTCCAGAGGGCAAGTGGTCAAGTCTGTTTTTTAAGCTGCTTTTTTCCTGCAATGAGCAAAAGACGTCCAGGGTAAGAAAAAAAAAACCATTGTGCATGAGGCCCTTATTGCAGTCTTTGCCGGAGTCACCTTCCTAAAAGTTCCGCATGCTCAGTGTAGCAGGATGATTTGTAGAGCGCACAAACCTAACAAGGGTGCAGGCTCTCTATTCACATAGCCAGATAGAAAAGGAATGACTATAGATATAGGTGAAAGGGTATGAGTCGCCCAGACACGGCTGCTCCATTACACTATATCACCACTGCTCACTTTTGTTCCACAGAAAATTCCACTCTGCTCCGCTGAACTTTGCACTGCAGTTGCCGGACTGGAAGACCTATGGACTCCAATGACAGACGAGAACCCCTATGCTCCACTTACAGCCACATGCCAGCTGAATTCACAGCTGAACAGCTAATATGTGGGCTGCTCTGTGTGGCACATGAGGGAGATTTCCCTTCAGTTCCTATCTGGGACAGACAACAGAAAATAGGCAGTAAAAATGTCCTCTTAGCTGTCACCAGAACAGAGAGGGTGAAGAGCCCATTCACACTTAAGCTGGCCATAGATGGAACAAATCTCAGCCCGTTCAGTAGGGACTGCCTGAGATTCATTCCATCTATGGGCGGGCTGGTTGTACGGAAGTCGATCCATTGATTAACCTCAATACAACCAGCCTGTTGAATTTTTTGCATGCGATTACTGCCGGCAGGTCTGTGGAAGGTCGTGGGACACTGTAGGGGCTGAGGGGTCTCTAGGGGAACTGTGGGAGGTTGAGGGGCACTGTGGCCCACTATGAGAGGTTGGATAGCACTATGAGAGCTGAGAGGCACTCTGGGAGGTTGTGGGGCACTGTAGGGGCTGAGGACTCTTAAGGGAATGTGGGAGGTTGAGGGGCACTATGGGCCACCATGGCAGGTTGGGTAACACTTTGGGAGCTAGGAGGCACTATGGGAGGTTGTGGGACACTGTAGGGGCTGAGGGGTCTCTGGGGGCACTGTGGGAGGTTGAGGGGCACTGTGGGCCACTATGAGATGTTGGATAGCACTATGAGAGCTGGGGGACACTGTGGGCAATTGTGGGGTACTGTGGGGGGTGAGAGCTCTCAGGGGACCTGAAGCACTGTGGACCACTATGGGAGGTTGGGTAGCACTATGGGAGCTGGAAGGCACTGTGGGAGGTTGTGGGGCACTGTAAGGGCTGAGGGGTCTCTGGGAGCATTGTAGACAGTTGTGGGGTACTGTAGGGGACCCGGGAGCACTGTGAGAGGTTGAGGGGTACTGTGAGCCACTATGGTAGGTTGAGTAGCACTATGGGAGCTGGCAGGCAATGTGGGAGGTTGTAGGGCACTGTAGGGGCTGAGGACTCTTAGGGAACTGTGGGGGGTTGAGGTGCACTATGCGCTACTATGAGAGGTTGGGTAACACTTTGGTAGCTAGGAGGCACTGTGGGAGGTTGTGGGACATTGTAGGGGCTGAGGGGTCTCTGGGGGCACTGTGGGAGGTTGAGGGGCACTGTGGGCCACTATGAGATGTTGGATAGCACTATGAGAGCTGGGGGACACTGTGGGCAATTGTGGGGTACTGTGGGGGGTGAGAGCTCTCAGGGGACCTGAAGCACTGTGGACCACTATGGGAGGTTGGGTAGCACTATGGGAGCTGGAAGGCACTGTGGGAGGTTGTGGGGCACTGTAAGGGCTGAGGGGTCTCTGGGAGCATTGTAGACAGTTGTGGGGTACTGTAGGGGACCCGGGAGCACTGTGAGAGGTTGAGGGGTACTGTGAGCCACTATGGTAGGTTGAGTAGCACTATGGGAGCTGGCAGGCAATGTGGGAGGTTGTAGGGCACTGTAGGGGCTGAGGACTCTTAGGGAACTGTGGGGGGGTTAAGGTGCACTATGCGCTACTATGAGAGGTTGGGTAACACTTTGGTAGCTAGGAGGCACTGTGGGAGGTTGTGGGACATTGTAGGGGCTGAGGGGTTTCTGGTGGCACTGTAGGAGGTTGAAGGGCACTGCAGGCCACTATGAAAAGTTAGATAGCACTATGAGAGCTGGGGGACACTGGGCATTTGTGGGGTACTGTAGGGGATGAGAGCTCTCAGGGGACCCGGAGCACGGTGAGAGGTTGAGGGGTACTGTGAGCCACTATGGGTGGTTGGATCATAGCACTAAGGAGCTGAGAGGCACTGTGGGAGGTTGTAGGGCACTGCAGGTACTTTGGACTCTTAGGGGACTGAGGAAGGTTTAGGGGAACTATGGGCCACTATTGGAGGTTTGGTAACACTTTTGGAGCTAGGAGGCACTGTGGAAGGTTGTGGCACACTGTAGGGGCTGAGGGGCACTGTGGGAGATTTAGGGGCACTGTGGGCCACTATGAGATGTTGGCTAGCACTTTAAAAGCGGGGGGACACTGTGGGCAATTGTGGGGTACTGTGGGGGATGAGAGCTCTCAGGGGACCTGTAGCACTGTGGACCACTATGGGAGGTTGGGTATAACTATGGGAGGTTGTGGGGCACTGTAGGGGCTGAGATCTCTTAGGGGACTGTGGGAGGTTGAGGGGCACTATGGGAGGTTGGGTAACACTTTGGGAGCTAGGAGGCACTGTGGGAGGTTGTGGGGCACTGTAGGGGCTGAGAGGTCTCTGGGGGCACTGTGGGAGGTTGAGGGGCACAGTGGGTCACTATGAGAAAGAAGTTGGATAGCACTATGAGAGCTGGGAGGCACTGTGGGCAGTTGTGGGGTACTGTAGGTGCTGAGGGCTCTCAGGGGACCTGGGAGCACTGTGAGAGGTTGAGGGGTACGGTGAGCCACTATGAGAAGTTGGATAGCACTATGAGAGCTGGGAGGCACTGTGGGCAGTTGTGTTGTACTGTAGGGGCTGAGAGCTCTCAGAGGACCTGTGAGCACTGTGAGAGGTTGAGGGGTACGGTGAGCCACTTTGGGAGGTTGGGTAGCACTATAGGTGCAGGGAGGTACTGTGGGAGGTTGTGGGGCACTGTAGGGGCTGAGGACTCTCAGGGGACCTGAGGGTACAGTGGGATGTTGAGGGGCACTGTGAGCCACTATGGGAGGTTGGGTAGTACAACTGGAGCTGGGAGGCACGGTGGTAGGTTGTGGGGCACTGTGGGCCAATATGGGATCTTAAGTAGTACTATGGGAGCTTAGGAGATCAGCAGCAGGCTGACAGAAGTAGGGATGTAGCAGCCCAGCAGTGGGCCACGGCCCGGTGGTCGAGAATCACTGCTCTAGATCACATTTTATGAGACACCCCTTTGTCAGCCCTAATGCATAACCCAAGTGTGCACTTTTCATGACATCCATCCGTTGCGGCAAACGCGTAAGTCACCCTCCTACCCTCATTTACTTTATCCTTTCTCTTATACAAGAGATTATCGGCCACTTGAATAACTAGAGCTATAACCTCCCCTTCCCATCCTCAATCTGTCTGACGTTAGCAGGGTGGAAAAAAAGAGAGAGAGAGAGAAAAAAAAAAAAAAACATCTCCAAAATCCACCAGACTGTTGTTAGCTAGCCGGGCGCAAAATGAGGTCAGGGGCTCAGAAACAGACACCTTTCATTTGTTTTGCATTACAGGGCTCTTCAAAGGAAGATTGCAAAAGATGTTTTTCTTTCCGTAGTGCTTATTTTCCTTTCTGATTCCAAGGCTGGGGAATCACAGGGACAGGCTGGATGGAAGGTTTATCATGTGCTCGGGTGCAGATGATTCATCAGCACTGCAAAAAAAGAAAAACTGATTGCACAACGGGCAGATTCACATTTCTGCGGTAACACATGTATTATTCTTTGCCGCATTGGGGTACCATTCATTGTGACACAATGCGCAGCTGCGTATGGTACTGTGATCGCATTACGCCAAAAACTTGTGATTTTAGGCACGTTAAAAAAAAGAACTCCACTCCTGGAATATTATTTTCCCACCACTACTCTCCCGTTCCGGCGCCAACATGTTCAAATGTCCAGCAAACGTGCAGATGTGCCGCAGTTCTTTGCCAGGTCTTTGGGGCTGGGCAGAGACCTGCGCACGAACAGCTGGGTTCATATCTGGGTCTTTATTGATGCCCGTGCATGTGCAAGAATACCACACACGTGCACAGATAGGGTTGCCACCTGTCTAGAATTCACCCGGACAGTTCAGGTTTGGAATTATGCGTCCAACCCAGACACATCATTCAGACCGGACTATGGCTTCCCAGTAGGGTTGCTGGCTGCAGTCGTCGACTCTCTTTGGATTGGATTGGATTGGAATAAATACTTATAGAGCGCCGAATGCGAGTTGTGAAACTCGCGTCTAAGCAATGGCAGTTTTTAGGCTGCATTCACACCTGAGCGTCGGTCGTTCGGTCGTTTTTTCGGGCGTTTTTTTTCTGGCGTTTTGTCGCGCGTATTTACGCGTTTGCATACAGCGTCGTGCAACGTTTTTGTACTTCGGCGTTTTTTATTTTAGCCAATAGGAAAAATTATCATCTTTTCATCACTTGTTGCTATGTTGGTAGATTTTTTTAATCTTTTGCATGGGCGACAAGTTCTATTTATTAAAGCGACGAAACGCCCTTAGCAAACGCCCGTTGTCGCGCGATACGCTCAATTCGCGCGTTTCCCATTACTTTCTATGGGAAAAACAAACGCTCAAATACGCCCAAACTGCACGATACGCGCGACAAAAAAAGGTCCGGGACTTGTTTGAGCTTCGCGCGACAGGCGTTTGGGCGTTCAGGTGTGAACAGTCACCATAGGGAATAATGTTAATTCTCCCCTCTGGCGTTTGTGAGCAGTGCGCTTCAGGCGTAAAAACGCCTAGGTGTGAATGGGGCCTGAGTATGGATAGTATGGATAGAGGTAGACCAACACGAGGAGAAAGTTGCAATAGCTGGAGTAAATGCAACGCAACGCATGTGCGATAACGCATTGCAAAAGAGTAAAAAGTGGATGTGTGCTAAAAAAAAAGGTAAAAATATATATAAATAAAATATAAATAAAATATATATAAATATATATATATATATATATATATATATATATAAATATATATACACACACAGTGGGCCGGATTCAAATAGCCCGGCGTAAATTTGTGCGGGCATAGCGTATCTCAGATACGTAACTTAGTGGGGCAGGTTCTGTAATCAGAAAGAACCTGCGCCCTAAATTAAGGCGGCGTTGCGTATGTGGTGCGGCCTAAGCCCGCGGAATTCAAATTATCCATGTAGTGGGCGTGTTGTATGGTAATCAAGGCTGACCCCACGTAATTGACGTTTTTGACTAAGGGCGCATGCGCCGTCCGTGAACGTAACCCAGTGCGCATGCTCCAAATAAACCCGCAAAAAGCCAATGCTTTCGACGTGAACGTAAATTACGCACAGCCCTATTCGCGAACGACTTACGCAAACGACGTAATCGACGGAAAATTCGACGCTGGCCCGACGTCCATACTTAACATAGGATAAGCCTCATATAGCAGGGGTAACTTTACGCTGGAAAAAGCCTAACGTAAACGACGTAAAAAAATGCGCCGGGCGGACGTACGTTTCTAAATCTGCGTATCTACCTAATTTGCATATTCCTTGCGTAAATCGACGGAAGCGCCACCTAGCGGCCAGCGTAAATATGCAACTAAGATACGACGGCGTAAGAGACTTACGCCAGTCGGATCTTAGTCAAATCTATGTGTAACTGATTCTAAGAATCAGGCGCAAAATTCCGGCGTATCTTGTTTTCTGAATACAGAAAAAAGATACGCCGGAGCATCCTAGAAGTTACGCGGCGTATCAATAGATACGCCAGCGTAACTTCTTTCTGAATCTGGCCCAGTATATATATATATATATATATATATCCTTATTTGCTGGAAGCTGCTACAATTCATCAGGTTCACAAGTGCGGGGACACGATGAATAAACGTTCCCGATATTTGTCTTTAATTACCGCCTCTGTTCTATTAATAACGGGAGCTCTTGTGTATATTAACACCTACAAGGCTTTGGAGAAGATGAAAGCCCAATAAGCAGAGGTGAGGATGCTGTACAAACCACAAGACTGGCAGGGCGAGAAAACCGCCACCTTCGCCGCAGTATATGGTCTGGGAAGAATCTTTGGGTCACGAAGAGAGATGTGTCAACACACAGCAGGGGGTTCATTTACTAAAACTGGAGAGCGCAAAATCTGGTGCAGCTCTGCATAGAAACCAATCAGCTTCCAGGTTTTCTTTGTCAATGCTTAAAGGGGTTGTAAAGGTACAAGTTTTTTCACCTTAATGCATTCTATGAAAAAACTTCCGACAATACCGGCCCCCCCAGCCCTCCCCCCGTTTACTTACTAGACCCCTTGGAAAGTCCCGCGCCGTGAACGCGCTGGCAACTTGGAAATTTAACCACTTGGAGCTCCGGCATTGTAAAATGACGGCCAAAAGCTGGCTCTACAATTTGGAAAGGACGTCTATTGACGTCCTCGGCTCCTCCGGCCACTGGGGGGTGCGCGAGCGCCGCCGCTGGCGAGCACGCGTGCCCAGAGCGTCAGTTAGGTACCCGCGATCGGCCGTTACACAGACATGGATGTCGATCTGTGTGTATTTCTTCTGAGAAATACTCACTTCCTGTTCTTCTATCTGTAACTACACACCATAATGCAAGGCTTTCTCCCTGGTGTGGAGAAGGGGGAAGGGGGCGAGCAGGAGTGTCAGGAAGCCCACTAACACACAGCTCCTTTCTCGATCTGCAAAGAAGAGAGAGTGTCCTGACCCTCCTGCACCAGGGAGAAAGCCTTGCAGTACTGTGTGGAGTTACAGACAGAAGAACAGGAAGTGAGGATTTCTCAGAAGAAATAAGGACATTTAAAAGAAAAATGGAAGGATGAGGTAAGTGAAGGAGGACTGCACTAAGGTAAAGGAAGCTATTTAGGGAATTTTTTTTTTACCTTTACAACCCCTTTAAGCTAATGCATGAGGCAAACGAATGATATGATAAATTAAAGTGTAGCTGCGCTTGTTGTTGTTTTTTTTTGCCTCCCCCCTCTTCCATATCCCAGAACTATTAGTTACGCTGTGACAGGTTCCCTTGAATACCATTAGCGGTGACCGGCTATGCAGATTTCCCCCCAGCAGCCTTCAGGGTCCCCCTCCTGACAGCTGGCAATTCCCGAGGAGCGCACGTACGGCGATATTAAATCCACGCACCCGCGCCGAAAGATGAAATATCGCGCTCACCTCGCTTCGACTGTTTTACAAGGGAGATTTATTCACACATTTTCTGCTCGGCCGTCCAGAAAACTGACAGCTCAATATCTCCCGAGAGCCTCTGACAGATTCCGAATGCACTTCTTTTTTTTTTCCTTTTATTATTTTTCACCATAGCCGCTTGCGCAAGCGGAGGAGTATCGCATCGGCATTCCCCTTCGAGATTTCCAGCGTTTTGCGTGGTTATCCCGGGAATTCTGATGAGAGGGAGTTTCCATAGGGATTCCTGAAGATTAGGTCCTGCTAGATTCTCAGGGATTCAAGGAAATCTAAAGGCATTTATCAGAAACCGCATGACGCTTATTTTCTAAGCGCTGTGTACCATAAACCATTGCCCTCTTGTATTTGTATTAAGAGAAGCTCACAGTGTGCAGTGAAATCAGAGAAACCTGTTTCAGTCCACTGCCTACATACAAGAGGAAAAAAGTGGACAGATGTGGGACTTTCTAGGTGCAATTATATACACATTCATATACCAAAAGATAATAAAAATTGTTTATAAACAAAAAAAATTATTTGTGCATACAACAGATGTGTCCAAAAAGCACAAGGGACACTATTTCTAGTGTAATATTACTGTTTCCACGCCTTTATTTCAACATGTTTCGGCAGAAGGCTTCTTCAGGAAATAGCGTGGTGCTACTTGTCCAGTAGCCATGATACTACGCCATTTCCTGAAGAAGCCTTCAATAGATAGGGTTGCTACTTGTCCAGTAGCCATGATACTACGCTATTTCCTGAAGAAGCCTTCAATAGATAGGGTTGCTACTTGTCCAGTAGCCATGATACTACGCTATTTGCTGAAGAAGCCTTCAATAAATAGTGTTGCTACTTGTCGTACTTGGTGCTACTTGTCCAGTAGCCATGATATCACGCTATTTCCTGAAGAAGCCTTCAATAAATAGTGTTGCTACTTGTCCTACTTGTTCAGTAGCCATGATACCACGCTAATTCCTAAAGAAGCCTTCAATAAATAGTGTTGCTACTTGTCCTATTGGTCGTTGAAAATGATCGTGTGTAGGCTCCAGAGCATTTTTCTCGACGAGAAAAATGGTCATTAAAATTTAGAACCTGCTCTATTTTTTCTCGTAGTTTTTCACGTCGTCGTTTTTCTCGTTTGTGTGTAGGCTTTAACGACGGGAGGAAAAAAAAACGCATGCTCAAAAGCAAGTTATGAGAAGGGGAATTTGCATAATCAGCCCAAGGGGTGGCGCCATTCGAATGGAACTTCCCCTTTGTAGTGCCGTCGTACGTGTTGTACATCACCGCGCTTTGCTCGAGCATTGTGTGTATGCAAGGCAGGCTTGAGAGGAATCACGTCGAGAAAAACTTTGTTTTTTTCCATGACATGAAAAACGGTCGTGTGTACGCGGCATAACAATTATCTAACTATCCAAGCACCTACCTAGGAGGTTTCTACATACATCCCTGGGGTATCCCATGCTCCCATTACCTGTCCCAGTTCATCTTTCCCAATAAAACCCCCCCAAAAAAACACTAGACCATGGGTGGTCAACCTGCGGCCTTCCAGCTGTTGCAGAACTACAAGTCCCATGAGGCATTGAAGGGCTGACTGTTGCAAGCGTGACTCCCAAAGGCTGAGGCATGATGGGACTTGTAGTTTTGCAACAGCTGGAGGGCCACTGGTTGAGCACCCATGCACTAGACTGTTTTCTGAGTCAGTGGAAGAATGAAGACAATGCTGTGCGCCTGGCTGTGTGTGCTCTAAGTGGGGAAATAGGATTCACCAGCAGCTCCTATGGAGGTGCGCTACACAAAAAAAAAAGAAAAAAGGAGATGGGTATAAAAGGCGTCCCTATTTATTGCCTCTTCCATTGACCATCTGCCCCGTGTTCACTCGTCTATCCTGTTTGCGGACAATCGACAAAGCTTCCGAGTGACAGAACTGCCTCACGCGACTCCGAGGGCAAAACAAAACAGATGTGTATTGTTCCCGCGCTGAATGATTTCCGAAGAACTGATCTCTCCATTCAGAGTTTGTTCATGAATACCGGTCATTTGTTTATCTCTCCTTATCATAACACAGGCCTTGTGTTTCTGCTGGGGCAACTGATGAAATCGGAAGTGAAGTGGGGGGGGGGGGGGGGATGTAATATCTATTGTGTGTCAGACTGGCCTAATCCTCCTGGGTGAGAAGAATAATAAAAAAAAAAAAAAAAGTTCCTAGAATGGTTGTATTGTATACAAATTCTACTAAAACTTCCTCCGATAACGACCTTGTGGTTTTTATGATGATGAAAAGAATTAGAACTCAGATTGTTCGCTAATACGGAGTATCGCAGTTTCTGTAATAATCAATGGCTAACATGGTACAATACCCTACACGCCACTTTTTGTAAACAGGTACCTCATCAAAACCTGAAAGTCTCCTAAACCAGGATTTCTTAAAGCAGAGTTCCACCCTAAAGTGGAACTTCCGCTCATCTGATTCCTCCCCCCCTCTGTTGGCACCTTTCGGGGGTGCAGGTATGCCTTCCCACTTCTGGGAGTCCGGGCCGCGGCCTGTGACATCCCCACGGGGCTCCCTCCTCCTCCCCCCAGCCGCCGGGCCAATGAGAGAGAGGAGCGGGGCCTCGCGCATGCGCAGTAGGGTTCCCGGTGTGAAGCCGAAAAGGCTACACTGCCGGGTACCCTCACCCGCAATGGCGGCGGCAGCACCCGACAGCTGATGCAAACATCAGCTGCGGTGCCGACATCGAGGGACTCCAGGACAGTTAAGTGTCCATTTATTTTATTTTTTTGGGCCGGAAACAGCTTTAAGCAAGGTTCTGTAGCATCCCAGGGGCAGGGCTGGACTGGGACAAAAATTTGGCCCTGGACTTCATCCAGACTTGCCCACTGTAACAGGTCTCTCCCATGGCGGCCGGACAACTCCCGCACCCCCCCCCCCCCCTGGCCACCCAAGCCCCCCCCCCTCTTCACTAGCCACTAGCGGTTCTACTTTATTAGAGTAGAACGGCTGGTACTGGTCCTCTTATAGGCAGTACCAGTGGGGAAGCTAGACATTATTTCACCCGGGGCAAAGAATCAGTTCGGTGCCCCCCCTTATGGGACAAGATTAGGCAGACGTGAGAAACTCCCAGGCCATAGCTGTTGAGTCAGCCCTGTTGAGTCTGTCCCCTCCACCGTGCTCCTTCTGGTCCCCCCTATGCTCCTCTGTCACCACCCTTGCTCCTCTGGTCCTCTCCCTGCTTCTTTTTCCCCCCCAGGTGAGCGCTGCGGGGAGGGAGAGGAGGTAAGCGCTGCGGGAAGGGAGAGACAGAGGAGCGGAGGGGGGCGGCGGCGGTCCACTGTCACTGAAGCCGGCCCACTGAGCCATCGGCCCACCGGGAAACTCCCTGTAGTCCCAATGGCCAGTCCATCCCTGCCCAGGGGTGCCATTTAGGATGCCCCAGGGTGCCACCAGCAGGGCAGGGACAAGGGGTGGGCAGGAGGGCTGGCTGCCCTGGGCATTGTGGTATCATGTGAGATGGAGGGGCACCACAAGGAGATTGGGGGGGGGTGGATTTGTGTTAGAAGGGGGAACTTGGGGGGCTGAAGGGGTAAGTATTCTTCTAGGAGGGGAAATTTTGGGAAGATGCTAAGAGTGGTCATGTAGAGGGATTTGTGTCAGGAGGGAGAAGAAGATCTGTTCAAGGTGGGGGATTTGGGGAAAATTTGTGCTGGGAAGGGGGATCTGAAGTGGGGGGTATATGTGTACTAGGAGGGGAAAATTTAGGGGTAGAGACACCTAATGCTCATACATCATGGGAGGGGCGCGCAGTTTGGCATGTTCGCTCTGGGCTCTAGAGGACCTTGTCCCGACACTGGCTGCAAGCGCAAGACCCAGTTTACCCTGAATCAGAGATGACTGAGAGTACTCTGTGATCCACAGGGAAATTTGTGGTGATGTCTATGAGTAACTAGTAACCTTGCATGGCTGGAAACGCATTTATCAGAGCCCAGGTTAAGATGGTAATGCTGATTAATGATAGTACTCAAAGACGTCAAAGTGTCTATAAGAAGAAAAATCATAGTTTTGTATAAGATTGTTTATCCTTACAGTATAAAATTAGTCAAAGATATATCATATTTCTCTAATTTTGTCCTATATAAATATATATGTATATTTACCTTCCTGTGTACCGACCTTGGTTCGTCTCTAACTTCTCCTGTTTGCCTGTTTCCCTGACCCTTGGCCTGTTCCTTGATTACCCTTGTCTGCCTGTTGCCCCGACCTTGGCTTACCCATCACTATCGCTTGTCCTGGTTGCTGCTTCCCCTCTCTCCCTGCGGAGCGTGACCTTGGGGACCCCAGGGGTCGCGACCTGGATCCAGCTGCGGCGAAGGAGATCCTCACCACCAGAGGCTCTGGTGAACACAAAGCTGGGTCTTAGACTCCGCGCCCTGGGGAATCTTGGGCTCACGCTTCCTCTCTGATCGCAGCAGTCGGCCATAGGGTTCACTACCCTGTGGTGCATCCCTGACCCCAACGGGGTGCACTTGTCACCTGGCCACAGGTGACCTGACAGTCATAATTCTATCCCCTATTTTGTAGGCGCTATAACGTTTGCGCAAACCAATCACTATACGCTTATTGCAATTTTTATTTTTACCAAAAATATGTAGAAGAATACGTATCGGCCTAAACTGAGAACATTTTATTTATTTTTTTAATTGGATATTTATTATAGCAAAAAGTAAAAATGATCAAAAATACCACCAAAAGAAAGCTCTATTTGTGGGGAAAAAAGGACGTCAATTTTGTTTGGAAGCCACGTCGCACAACCGCGCAATTGTCATTGACAGCGTGACAGTGCTGAAAGCTGAAATTTCGCCTGGGCAGGAAGGGGGTATATATGCCCAGTAAGCAAGTGGTTAAAGCCTTCCAGTTCATTTGCTCTTTGCCTTCGCCTGTGTTATCATCACAAAAGACTTTCTCCTGCGTTCCTGTTGAACACCTGCTTGACTGACATTCTCTCTGGCTACCTTTATCGCTGGCTCTTGGACATTGGCTTGGCCGACTACCCGATCCGGTTATTGAACTCTGGCTATGTTTTGACTACGCTTACTCTGTTTACCTTTTTATTTTTATTGTTAAACAAGTGTGATTTAACTGTAATTCTGTCTCAGTCTGATTCATGGTTTCTGACAGGGAGCCTCTGATCTATAGAGAGGGCTTAGATGAAATGGAAGACTCTGTCTCTGATGTGAAGGGGGGGGGCTGACATGGGAGTACCCTGGTGTGATGCAGGGCTCGCATGTATAAGGGGAACTCTGATGTGATGGGAAGACTCTGATGTGATTGGGGGACTCCATCATGGGAGTACTCTGATGTGATGTGTAGCTCGCATTTATAAGGGGAACTCTGATGTGATAGGAAGACTCTTATGTGATTGGGGGACTCTATCATGGGAGTACTCTGATGTGATGTGTAGCTCTCGTGTATAAGGGGGACGCTGATGTGATGGGAGGCCTCTGACTCTGTGACGGGTTACCTCTTGTTTATAGGGGAGGAGGGGTTTAATGTGATGAGAAGACTCTGATGTGATAGGGGGGGAGACTCTGACATCTGGGTACACTGATGTGCATGCAATTGCGTTGGCGTTTAATTAGAACGGCACTCCAAAGCACTTGTGCAGTAGCTATGAACACACCTGCAGTAGAGCGCAGCACAGTGCATACAGTGCGTTCTATGTTGACCTGCATTGCCAAATATGCCGGGTGTGCTATTTTTAAGCATGAAGGTGCTCCTCTGGCTCATTAAAAATGAATGGACCGTGCATTACCATACATGCATAAAGCCAGCGCAAAGCGTGAATAGACCTTATAAGACTAAAAGAAAATAAACAGCAGCAGTCCTCATCTCTGTACACACCTGCTGTGCTGCATATCACTGTCTTTGTCATCACAGGTGCTCTTCAAGGCACATATCCATATGTAACAGCTGGACAAGCATTCTTGTGCTGATTATAGGGGGTGGGGTAGTAATGTACGGACACTTCTCTGTGTGATAGCGCGGGGGATGGGGGAACTGGAATCCAAGTGTCTTTTTTTGTGTGTAAATTAGAACAGCCCCACCCCCCCCCCCCCCCCCTTTAGCTGACAAATTGCAGATAAATGCAGAAAGGATCCTCCTAGACCAGACCGGCGCTTCTCAACCTTTTTGCAGTAGTAGAACCCTTCAAAAATATGCAAAATCTCGAGGAACACCGGTCTAAAATGGAAAGAACGTAAAGGTTATTTATCAATGGTAAACCTGAGCCTGAGACGAAGCACTCAACTGTGATGATTACCCATCATATCAGAGGTTCCCCCATCACGTCAGAGGTCCTCCTATCACATCAGAGGTTCCTCCATCACATCAGAGGTCCCCCCATCACGTCAGAGGTCCTCCTATCACATCAGAGGTTCCTCCATCATATCAGAGGTTCCCCCATCACGTCAGAGGTCCTCCTATCACATCAGAGGTTCCCCCATCACATCAGAGGTTCCCCCATCACATCGGAGGTCCTTCTATCACATCAGAGGTTCCCTCTTCACATCATAAATCCCCACCATAACATTAAAAGTTCCCCCATCACATTAGAGGTCCCCCAATCACATCAGAGGTTCCCTCTTCACATCATAAATCCCCACCATAACATCAAAAGTTCCCCCATCACATCAGAGGTTCCCTCTTCACATCAGAAATCCCCCCTATCGCATCAAAGGTTCCCCCATCACGTCAGAGGTCCTCCATCACATCAGGGGTTCCTCCATCACATCAGAGGTCTCACATCACATCAGAGGTCCCCCATCACGTCAGAGGTCCTCCTATCACATCAGGGGTTCCTCCATCATATCAGAGGTTTCCCCCATCACATCAGAGGTTCCCCCAGCACATCAGAGGTTCCCCCAGCACATCAGAGGTTCCCCCATCACATCAGAGGTTCCCCCATCACATCGGAGGTCCTCCTATCACATCAGGGGTTCCTTCATCATATCAGAGGTTCCTCAGCACATCAGAGGTCCCCCAATCATATCAGAGGTTCCCTCTTCACATCAGAAATCCCCACCATAACATCAAGGGTTCCCCACATCACATGAGAAGTCCCCCCATCACATCAGAGGTTCCCTTTTCACATCAGAACTCCCCACCATAACATCAAAAGTTCCCCCCATCACATCAGAGGTTCCCTCTTCACATCAGAAATCCCCCCTATCACATAAAAGGTTCCCCCATTACAGCAGAGGTCCACCTTCAAATCAGAGGTCCTCCTATCATATCAGAGGTTCCCCCATCACATCAGAGGTTTCCTCTTCACATCAGAAATCCCCACCATCACATCAAAGGTTCCCTCCATTACATCAGAGGTTCCTTATTTCTTCTGAGAAATCCTCACTTCCTGTTCTTCTGTCTGTAACTCCACAAAGTAATGCGAGGCTTTCTCCCTGGTGTGGAGTGTCGTGGTCGCCCCCTCCCTTGGACTACAGGAGAGTCAGGACGCCCACTAACACACAGCTCCTTTCTCTATCTGCAACGTAGAGAGCATCCTGACTCTCCTGTAGTCCAAGGGAGGGGGCGAGCACGACACTCCACACCAGGGAGAAAGCCTCGCATTACTGTGTGGAGTTACAGACAGAAGAACAGGAAGTGAGGATTTCTCAGAAGAAATAAGGACATTTAAAGGGTTAAGGAAAAACATTTGTTCTTTAAAATAACAAACATGTCATTCTTACCTCCACTGTGCAGTTCGTTTTTGCACAGAGTCGCCCCTCGGCGGCTGTCTCTGGTCCTCCCCGCAAGAACTCACCACACTCATGCAAGACGGTGAGTGTTCATCCGATCCCCCCATAGGGGAGAGCGGAGAAAAGACAGGGCGGTCAGCGGGGATCATCCGACGGCTCAGCGGGGATCAACGGAGCGATCGCCGCTGAGCAAGCGGAGGTTCACGGGGCGGATCATTACTGATCCGCCCCATGTGAAAGGGGCCTTATGGAGTTTTGTGCTTCGGAAATTGTGTACACACAATCAAAGTTTTGTTGTCCGGAAAATTTGAGAACCAGCTCTCAAATTTTTGTTGTTGGAAATTCCGACAGCAAATGTCCGATGGAGCCTACACACGGTCGGAATTTCCGACAACAAGCTCCCATCGGTCATTTTTGGGCGGAAATTCCAATAAGGTGTATGCATACACCTGTATAAAGATGTACCACATTATGAATGCCGTATCAGTATACGCAATGAATGCCGTATCAGTATACGCAATGAATGCCGTATCAGTATACGTAATGAATGCCGTATCAGAATACGCACTGCTTCTGACAATTGTCCTGCTTCTCCGATTACACTTTAATAAAGAAAAAAAAGGATCCTTCTAGTATCAAGCTGAATTTCCTTGGCATCCTTGCCCTCAGTCACCTCGCACCAATGGCAACCATCACTCAGCACAAGACACTCAAGGAAACTTTGTAAGATGCAGAATCGGTAACAAGAGAACACCGGGAACTGATAATAAGCGGATTCCGACACCGCGAGGACGTTACATTTGATACAAATTACAAACTATGCCACAATAGAAAGTGTTACTTCCTCTTCATTTTTTCAGCGGGGAAACTGCAATATAGTTGACGACCGGCCAAGACTTTTCACTTTCCTGTTAAGCGGGAGGATGAGTTCAATGACATTTCCCGAAAAAGTGTCAAATCTAAACTTAGAACATCCTTTTTTTTTATATTTTGGGGTTTTACAGGAATTTTAAAAAAATTTAGAAAAGAAAAAAACATTGAGCTTGGTTTTAAAAATATATCCTTGTTTCTGTTAAAATGCATGGCAGGAAATTTTAGGGACGGCGCGGGGACGCGCTTCATTTAAATGAAACACGCCCCCTACCCGCCCAATTTGAAATCCGCCGCGAGAGATACACTACGCCGCCGTAACTTACGGCCCGAATTCATTGAGGATTCAAACCAAAGCCAGGTAAGTTACAGCGGCTTAGCGTATCTCACATCTGCGCCGGGCGCAGCGGAGGTACGTAGATCTACCCCTAAAAAGGTAAAGTGCTGAGTGCAATTGTGCAAAAAAACATGCGTATCGAAAAAAAGTCCTCAAATAGAATGTTGTATCCAAAAATCTTCAATATTGCAACAATGTATAAACTTCAGTATTCATGTGCAAACAACAACAACAACAACAACAACATAAAGTGCCAGTGCTGGTGTCAGGTCGCCAAATAGACAAGTCCATCTGTCTTCCCAGATGTTATAAAGCGATGCGCAAACTGTTGGCGCTATATAAATCCTGTATGATAATAATAATAAAAATAATAATAATGCTCTAGGCTGGTGCTTGCGTTTCCAGTTC
Organism: Rana temporaria; assembly: GCF_905171775.1. Lineage (NCBI taxonomy): Eukaryota > Metazoa > Chordata > Amphibia > Anura > Ranidae > Rana > Rana temporaria. The sequence goes on from NC_053495.1 coordinate 13,028,301, forward strand.
CCTATTATTGTTTTTTACCCTAATTTTTTTGCTGAAGGTCATGCATTGACTCCCATAGTTTGAGCAACACGTTATACTGTCGTCAAAAGAAGAAAAAAGTTCCATCTTTACAAACAGTGGCCCAGATTCACATAGAACTGCGGCGGCGTAACGTATCGTAGATACGTTACACCGCCGCAAGTTTTCATCGCAAGTGCCTGATTCACCAAGCACTTGCATGAAAACTTACACCGGCGGCCTCCGGCGTAAGCCCGCGTAATTCAAAGGGGCGTGTGCCATTTAAATTAGGCGCGCTCCCGCGCCGGACCTACTGCGCATGCTCCGTTTTGACATTCCCGCCGTGCTTTGCGCAAAGTGACGTCATTTTTTCGAACGGCGACGTGCGTAGCGTACTTTCGTATTCCCGGACGTCTTACGCAAGATCAAAAAATGTTTAAATTTCGACGCGGGAACGACGGCCATACTTTATACAGCACATACGTGGGCTGTGTAAAGTTAGGGCACCTAAAACGACGACTAACTTTGCGACGGAAAAACTAGACTAGCAGCGACGTAGCGAACGCGAAAAAACGTTGTGGATCGCCGTAACTACTAATTTGCATACCCGACGCTGGTTTACGACGCAAACTCCCCCCAGCGGCGGCCGAGGTATTGCATCCTAAGATCCGACAGTGTAAAACAATTACACCTGTCGGATCTAAGGGCTATCTATGCGTAACTGATTCTATGAATCAGTCGCATAGATACTCTGAGAGATACGACGGCGTTTCAGAGAAACGCCGTCGTATCTCTTTTGTGAATCTGGGCCAGTGTTTTGTAAACCTGTCTGGTTGTAAAAAAAAAAGCCCTACAAGGGGTTAAACTGAACTTTTAAAGTGTGACACCATCAGTCGGATTAAAGAGGGGTATTTATTTTTTCCCTCTGTAATTCATAAACCAGGAAACAAAGAAGGATGTTGGGTTCACTGTGTGAAACTGGAGAGCTTTAGGATTAAGTGGGTTTGGAGAAGCCACATCTTCCCAAGGTTTGATGATAAGCTTCCAGATATATTTGGCGACAGTGGAGGTGGAGGGGAGGGGGGGGGGGGGGGGACACTTTCTTTTCTCAAGAACACCATTAGGGCTCTCACGAAAACAACAACGATTGGAATCCGACAATTGGGCATCACGGAATTGTCACTGAGGATTCTTTCCGAGATGAAACTTAAGAGGAGAACCTTTCTCTGGTGCCTCCGAATGACGTCAGATGTAAACAGTCCAAGGTCATCTTTCCATGCCATGTTTTGCTCTACTCAACTTTTTTTTTTTTTTTCCTCTCTTACACGAAATAACCATTCCATTTATAGGTCTCGGCAACCGTACGTTGTGCGAGGATGAATTTATTTATAGCGGAAAGTTTGGAGTTTAAGTGATACCCTTTATTGGCAAACTTGGATGCAAGCTTTCGGGACGCCTTAGACCCCTTCTTCAAGCTTTATAAATGTTTTCAATATAGAGCATAGGTGTGCGCAGCCTATTGCATTAGGGTGTGTGCACCCCAAAGCTCCAACACATATGCATTTGATATATTTACCTGCCTCTTCCCCGCCCTCCATCCTAAAACAATGGGATGAAGGGGGAGCAAGAGAAGCACATGGGGGACCCGGGCAACAGAAGGAAGAGTAACAGGGAAAGGAGGGGTGGCATATATTAATACCGATGCCCTATTTTTTCCTCCTGTGGCAGCTGAATGTTGACAAAAGGGAGAGGAGGAGAAGCCTACTTTCAGCTGCTGCAGGAGGAAAATACAGATAGGTTCCACTAAATTCCACCCCCGCCACCTCTCCTGTCCAGGTTCTGAGGGTTCGGCAAGGAAGGATTGCGGTTTACCTGTCACCTGCCCACCATTGACAGGTTGCCAACCCCAGGATTAGGGTGTGCCCAGGCACACCTGGCACACCCCTTGTGCACGCCTATGATATAATGCCTGATGAAGGGATCTAAGGTATCCTTGAATATTGTTGCGTAACATTGCATGATTAACCCCTTTACAACAGAGTAAGGCTCCTTTCACACAGGTGGCCACAGGGGGTGGTAAACATGGGCGTATCTACCGCAAGACAAACAAGGCGTTTGCCTTGGGCACAATTTTTTCAGGGCCCCCAGGCATCCCTCCGCCTGCCACTTTGCCCCGCTGCAATCACCCCCCCCCCCACTCACAAACCCAATGCCCTGCAGCTGTTGGATTCCCTCCTCTGCCCTCCCTATGATTTTGGGAGTCACAGAAGGATCTGTTTGGCCAAATAGACCCCCCTCAGCTGCTCCAACCCTCCCTGATTGTGGGGGAAAGGGATACATAGGAGTGTATGCCTTGGGTAGCATTTTTCAGGGGGGGCAGAGCCACCCCCAGGCATCTCTCCCCCTGTCACTTTGGCCCGCTGCAATCACCCACCCCCCCCCCCCCCACTCACAAACCCAATGCCCTGTAGCTGTCGGCTTCCCTCCTCTGCCCTCTCACTGATCTTGGGAGCCACAGAGGTATCTGGTTGGCCAAATAGATCCCCTTCCGCTGCTCCAACCCCCCCCTCGCCTCCCTGATTTTGAGGGAAAGGGATACATAGGGGTGTATGCCTTTGGGTAGCATTTTTTCAGGGGGGCGGTGCCACACCCAGGCTGCCTTCCCAATGCCACTTTGCCCTGCTGCACTGAACCCCCCACTCGCAAACCCAATGCCCTGCAGCTGTCGGTTTCCCTCATCCGCCCTCTCACCGATCTTGGGAGCCACAGAGGGATCGGTTTGGCCAAATAGAGGCATCAGTAAACCTCACAAAAGGCTAAAAAGGGCTCAGGTATAATGCTGCGTCCTAACTTGACTATTTTTTGATGACGAAACGCGTCAAGTTACTTACCAGGATATTGGGGACACATTTTCAACTTTATATCACCAGCGAGCGGGATTTCAATGAAGAGCACATACATATTTGTCTGTTTCAAGGAGTTTATTTTTTATTTAGTTGTGGGCTTTTAATTCATTATAGTTTTTGCCCGTTTATTACACAGATATCATTAAATTTTTATGATTACACTATTTATGGATGTATACATGTCACTGGTTGTTAATTACACGCGCTGTTTGTTCACTGGATTTCTCTGACATTACTATTCAATATCAATCACACGATTTGAGACAGCTGCTGCGCAAAGATTTTAGATATTCACTGTCAAGGCGCGAGTGTTTATTTTTCACCCATTTGCTCAGCATGGGGGGGGGGGGGGGAGAAGGAGAAGCTGGCAGCATTGCAGGGGGAGGCAGAAGAGGATTGGTGTCTGTGATAAGACGGTACAGCCAACCCTCCTGATCAGAAGGTGCCTGGACCCCCTTTTCGAACTATCAGCGGCCCCAGCTGCATCACAAATCAGATTCAAACATCAAGCCTTCTAAGTATTATATTTTCTCTATATGAGTCACAATAAGAAAATTGCAGTGGGTGTGTTTGGGAATAGCTCCCCTGCATTAGCAAAAGAGGTTCCCAAATGATGAAGAGGAAAGGGAAGAAGGAAATTAAGAGGAAAGGAAAGTGGGGTGCGTCCATAAAGGGCGTAGGAGCGCCGTCCCCTCTCTCCTGCACCGCTCTATTACCATAGATAGATTTATGCATTGCATTTTTGGCACAGGGCACCTGAACTACAGCGGCGGGGGTGTTTTTTGGAAGCACCTGAATAGAGCCGAAGTGAACAGCGGGCGCCATGCTGGGCGTTCGCTGTTCACTCAACTGTGTGTTAGCAAAGCGAAGTAATTTGCTTTGCTAACACTGAATCCGCCTCTCAGACAACCAGGTTGCTGGTCACCTGATTGGCTGAAAAGTCAGGTGCTGTGATTGGATGCCTGAGAGAGGACGGAAGAAGACACGGAGGATGTGCAGGAGACTGCCGCTGACCCACTCCGAGACAGGTAAGTGCAGGCAGCATCTGATGGGGCACAGTATCGGCAATTGATGGGCATGCTGGCAGCATCTGAATGGGCACAGTAGCAGCAATTGATGGGCACACTGGCAGCATTTGATGGGGCACAGTAGCGGCAACTGATGGGCACACTGGCAGCATTTGATGGGGCACAGTAGCAGCAGTTGATCGGCACACTGCCAGCATCTGGTGGGGCACAGTAGCGGCAATTGATGGTCACACTGGCAGCATTTTATTGGGCACAGTAGCAGCAATTGATGGGCACACTATCAGCATTTGATGGGGCACAGTAGCAGCAATTGATCGGCACACTGGCAGCATCTAATGGGGCACAGTAGCGGCAATTGATGGGCACACTGGCAGCATGTGATGGGGCACAGTAGTGGAAATTGATGGGCACACTGGCAGCATTTGATGGGGCACAGTAGCGGCAATTGATGGGCACACTGGCAGCATCTGATGGGGCACAGTAGCAGCAATTGATGGGCACACTGGCAGCATTTGATGGGGCACAGTAGCAGCAATTGATGGGCACACTGGCAGTATTTGATGGGGCACAGTAGCGGCAATTGATGGGCACACTGGCAGCATTTGATGGGGCACAGTAGCAGCAATTGATGGGCACATGGGCAGCATTTGATGGGGCACAGTAGAAGCAATTGATGGGCACACTGGCAGCATTTGATGGGCCACAGTAGCGGCAATTGATGGGCACACTGGCAGCATGTGATGGGGCACAGTAGCGGCAATTGATGGGCACACTGGCAGCATCTGATGGGGCACAGTAGCGGCAATTGGTGGGCACACTGGCAGCATTTGATGGGGCACAGTAGCAGCAATTGATGGGCACACTGGCAGCATTTGATGGGGCACAGTAGCGGCAATTGATGGGCACACTGGTAGCATTTGATGGGGCACAGTAGCGGCAATTGGTGGGCACCCTGTCAGCATCTGATGGGGCACAGTAGCAGCAATTGATGGGCACACTGGCAGCATTTGATGGGGCACAGTAGCAGCAATTGATGGGCACACTGGCAGTATTTGATGGGGCACAGTAGCGGCAATTGATGGGCACACTGGCAGCATTTGATGGGGCACAGTAGCAGCAATTGATGGGCACATGGGCAGCATTTGATGGGGCACAGTAGAAGCAATTGATGGGCACACTGGCAGCATTTGATGGGCCACAGTAGCGGCAATTGATGGGCACACTGGCAGCATGTGATGGGGCACAGTAGCGGCAATTGATGGGCACACTGGCAGCATCTGATGGGGCACAGTAGCGGCAATTGGTGGGCACACTGGCAGCATTTGATGGGGCACAGTAGCAGCAATTGATGGGCACACTGGCAGCATTTGATGGGGCACAGTAGCGGCAATTGATGGGCACACTGGTAGCATTTGATGGGGCACAGTAGCGGCAATTGGTGGGCACCCTGTCAGCATTTGATGGGGCACACTGGCAGCAATTAATGGGTACAATAGCTGTGTTTTATGGCACAGTGGCGGCAAATTATGAGTACAGTGGCTGCGTTTGATGGCAGAGTAGCTGTGTTTGGCACAGTAGCTGCGTTTGATGGGCACAGTGAGGCTGCAATTGATGGGGGGGGGGGGGGGTTTCAGTTTTTTGGCGCCCCCCCCAAGTTTTGAGCACCAGCCGCCACTGGTGTACTCATGTGTTACAGCAACGCCGGTGCGACAATCTAACCCTCCGAAGGCCTAGGCTGTGTTCCCGGTATGGATTTCCACGCTTGATCTTCAATTTCGAATGGAGTGTACCTGTAATGTATATATAGATGTTCCAGGCGTGATGAAAACCAGGTTATGTGATATAGAGCGCAGGGAAACTTGCCGTGCTGTAAGGGAACAGATCTTGGCAGGGGGTAGCTCCTGACACACTTCCAGAACTGCAGAAGGTCAGACCCATTGTGCCCGGCTATGAGTAAGATTAGTGGTTCGCACCGCCTGTGTACACTGAACCCAGCAAGCTGTGAGCCATGAAAAATAAAACTAGGACAATGTTTGGTAACAGAAGAAAACCCTCCGCTAGGCCAGAAGAGATATCACTGCAAGGGAGCGTAGAGAGACTGTGCTGGGGCTGATGGAATATTGTATTATTCTGAATGTAGCAGAGAGAAGAGGCCACACGTTACAACCTATAGCCAAAAAGACACATTCGTGCAGCTCCAAATATTCGTAATACTAATATTAATAAATTAATTGTTTTCATGCAAGCCTTGTAAATACCTGAATTTGACTCGGTACCGGTCTCTTACAGTCTGCTGTACGGCAGAGCTCAGGAAGAAACAGCAAAAGGAGCCAATCAAATATAACGCAGTGCTCATGTGCTAACAAGAAACCTGCAGACAGGGCCGATCCTAGGGTCACAGACGCCTGGGTGCAGAAATATCTCTGGCGCCCCACATGGGCAGAGACTGCAGACATAGTACTGGAGATGGTCAGAGACTGCATATATAATACAGGAGATGATCAAAGACTGCAGACATAGTACAGGATATGGTCAGAGACTGCAGATATAATACAGGAGATGGTCAGAGACTGCAGACATAGTACAGGAGATGGTCAGAGACTGCAGACATTGTACAGGAGATGGTCAGAGACTGCAGATATAATACAGGATGTGGTCAGAGACTGCAGACATAGTACAGGAGATGGTCAGAGACTGCAAATATAATACAGGAGATGGTCAGAGACTGCAGATATAATACAGGATGTGGTCAGAGACTGCAGACATAGTACAGGAGATGGTCAGAGACTGCAGATATAATACAGGATGTGGTCAGAGACTGCAGACATAGTACAGGAGATGGTCAGAGACTGCAGATATAATACAGGAGATGGTCAGAGACTGCAGATATAATACAGGAGATGGTCAGAGACTGCAGATATAATACAGGATGTGGTCACAGACTGCAGACATACTACAGGAGATGGTCAGAGACTGCAGATATAATACAGGAGATGCTCAGAGACTGCAGACATAGTACAGGAGATGGTCAGAGACTGCAGATATAATACAGGATGTGGTCAGAGACTGCAGACATAGTACAGGAGATGGTCAGAGACTGCAGATATAATACAGGATGTGGTCAGAGACTGCAGACATAGTACAGGAGATGGTCAGAGACTGCAGATATAATACAGGAGATGGTCAGAGACTGCAGATATAATACAGGAGATGGTCAGAGACTGCAGACATAGTACAGGAGATGGTCAGAAACAGCAGACATAGTACAGGAGATGGTCAGAGACTGCAGATATAATACAGGAGATGGTCAGAGACTGCAGATATAATACAGGAGATGGTCAGAGACTGCAGATATAATACAGGAGATGGTCAGAGACTGCAGATATAATACAGGAGATGGTCAGAGACTGCAGACATTGTACAGGAGATGGTCAGAGACTGCAGACATAGTACAGGAGATGGTCAGAGACTGCAGACATTGTACAGGAGATGGTCAGAGACTGCAGATATAATACATCCACTGGCATGAGGAGGGAGGGAGGGAGGATGGACTTGGGCAGGAAACACAGTGGCGGTGGGTCCTCCTCTGATCCGCTCCTGACAGTTGCTGGCGGAGAGAGCTGCCCCTGGACACAGACAAGAAAAGGAGGAGGAAGGGGAGCACTCTGGCGCTTCATCGCCCCCACCTCTGCTGCGCCTGGGTGCACTGCACCCCGTGCACCTGCCCAGGAGCGGCCCTGCATGCAGCTAGAAGGAGCGTGCGGAGTGACAGAGAGATGAGGTCATTAGTCTGCTGCCTCTCTCTTCACCAAGGCCCCCTTGATCCACCTGATTGGACAATGAAGGAGCTGGCACGATGCGGTGTGAAACGCGTCAAGGGCTTTTCCTGTTTTCTGTAACATGAAGTGACTGTATCGGATTTCATCTGCCACATAAGACTTCAATAAAGATGCCTTCAGCGGTGTGCGGCCGTCCAAGATTTTTTCTTCCTTCCGAGCTTTAGGGGGGCCGGGCTGTGAAGAGTGGGAGTACAACATGTCTAGGCATCAGTGGGCATAAAAAATGCCCCATCACTGGTTTGAATGGAAGAATAGTGTCCCATCGTTTGTATGAATGGGAAGAATAGTGCCCCATCAATGATGTCACTTGGTGGAATAGTGCTCCAAGGGCAAGATAAAGGTAAGCCAAGGGCCACATCCGGCCCCCGAGCCGCAGTTTGGAGACCATTGTTCTAAGTCAGGGGTCTCAAACTGGCGGCCCTCCAGCTGTTGCAAAACTACAAGTCCCATGAGGCATTGCAAGGCTGACAGCTACAAGCATGACTCTCTCAGCCAGAGGCATGATGGGACTTGTAGTTTCTGCAACAGCTGGAGGGCCACAAGTGTGAGAACCCTGCTCTAAGTCATTGATGCTGAGCTGTAATGCACAGTGCTGTCACTGGAAGCATACTAACAGGAGAAGATTGAAATAAGCAGAATGATGACGTCTCCACTGTGCTGCTGCTCCTTCATTGTCCAATCAGGTGGATCAAGGGGGCCTTGACGCAGGAGTCCTTGAGCAAGCTGTAAAGCATGAAATGCAGCAGAGGTCAGAGACTTGCCTGTGAAGACCGGCTAAAGAGAGTTCTCAATCTTTTGGCAGCAGGAAAGAAAGGTCAGCTGTTTGCTTGGAGATTAGCCTTAAACTTTTCATAACTTTCAGACTTTGATACTTGGCTTCTGTAGTATATAAAGCCGGTGAAAGTAACCACGTTGTTATGTAAGGTGTCATTGAATGTGACTATGCACTTCTGCAGGGCTTGGGGGGGGGTAAAAAAGTGTGAACCTGCACAATAAACAGCACTTGTTCTCAGCTTTGTGCTTCTTCTTATTTCCATAATCACACGTTGGCAACCCACTGTACTCTCGGTTTGGAAAGGTGATACTTTCCCAAGCAGAATCTTGACATATGAGGAGTCACCCGCTACACACATCCACCCCCCAACACCAAAGTCTTATTAGAAAACTGAGTTAGAAAATAGTTTTTGGACATTTAAGCAGACTTTACCGGTACCAGAAAGGAACACTATATAGTTTTTACAAAGATAAATAGATTTATTTAATGTTACAAAATGCATAAAAATATATAGAATAAAAACAAGAGAAAATCGAGCTCTCATTTGTATAACCACATAGGCCCAGATTCACGTAGGAGGGCGCATCTTTGTGCGGGCGTAACGTATCCTATTTACGTTACGCCTCCGCAACTTTGACAGGCAAGTGCTGTATTCTCAAAGCAAAGTTGCGGCGGCGTAGCGTAAATAGGCCGGTGTAAGCCGGGCGGAACATCCGGCCGCCGTGCACTGCCGAAATACATCGCTGGATCCCAGGGAAAAGGTAAGTAACCTTTTCCAGAATCCAGCGAGGCAATCCTGAGTGTGGCTCGGGGGTACCGATCGTAGCACAAAAATCTCACCCCGAGCCACACTCGGGAATACCGCTAGGCAGGTTAATTAGGTTTCTGGTTACAGTTTGTATTGTAATTCTAATGATTTGTGTGAGATCTAAAATAAATCAGTTCATGTTCATTAGCCAAGTACTGTCTAGTTATTGGTTGTCAGCGGTTTGGAATATCTGATATCTATATTCAGACTGGAGGAAGCGATATATGACAAAAGCACTCAACTCCTCCAAGCCAAACAGGAAGTGGGTCCTGAGACCCCTGGCCAATCATGTCACAGGACCTGCTTCTTGATTGGCCGGGTAGAGAATCAGGAAGACCATAGCAAATATTAAATCGCTATTGTCACACAGAATAGAGAACAGAGTTTACTACCACTTTAACAACCTTTCTATTGTAATTGGCTCACAATTCTTCCCGTAAATCTACACAGAACCTGAACTCAAATATCAGACATTCTCTGCTCTGCTCTTAGGGCTACTGCACTTTATTGGATTTAATGTGTTACTAAACCCAGGAGCCTGCATTCGCTATATCTGGTCTCCCACAGTACACAGAACATGGAAATGCGATTATTTTAGTAAATATAAACTGTTAAATACCGTTTTTCTAATCAGAAGTATATAGCAGTCTTGTGACTTCTATCAGTGTCTGGTTAAAGCTGGCAGGAGGAGTGTTCATTCTACTCTGACTGTCCTATAAGGCTGAAGGACCCCTGTCTAGACAGTGCCGATTGGCCATGTGCTGATCACATGCACTCTCCCAAGAAAAAAAAAATACACACCAAACTGAGCACGTGCAGCTTGTCCCCGAGCCTCTGTTCTACCAGGAGATGGATTGGGGAAAGTGGATCAGAGAAGACAGGATCCAACGGTCTTTTTACACAATGCAGAGTATTAACCCTTTAGGTTCTACAGTGAGTATAATAAGCATGCTTTGCTGCATACAGACTGTTGTGGGTTTAGTAACACTTTAAGGCCTCGTACACACGACCGAACATGTCCGATGAAACTGGTCCATAGGACCAGTTTCCACGGACATGTTCGGTCGTGTGTAGGGCCGACCGGACAGTTTCCCGGGCCTAGCGGACAGGTTTCCAGAGGACAAAAGTTTCTTAGCATGCTAAAAAACTTGTCCGCTGGAAGCCTGTCCGTCGGACATGTCCGACGGTCAGTACGACATGAACGCTGGCCCGAGAAGCCGCGCATGGCGTCGAAGTAATGCGTGGAAGCATTGAACTTCAACGTCACCACCACGTCACCGCGCTGTCTGTCCGTGGGGATTTCAGTTTAATGGTGTGTACAACCATCAGACCGAAATCTCCGAGCGGACATGTCAGATGAAAACGGTCCGCGGACCGTTTTCATCGGACATGTTCGCTCGTCTGTACGAGGCCTAAAGCGACACTAAAGATAATAAAAAAAAAAACATGTTATACTTACCTCCACTCTGTCGCTCGTTTTGCACACATTGGCCCCCAATCCACGTCTTCTGGGGTCCCTCGGCGGCTGTCACGGCTCCCCCTCCGCAAGAGCTTTCCACCTTCATGCGAGTGAGCTCGCATGGTGGAAAGCTTTTACGGGCGCACTCCCGTGATACAGCGGCGGGCATAGCCCCGCCCCCCATGTTATCGGATGTGATTGACAGCAGCGCCAGCCAATGGCTGCGCTGCTATTAATCCGTCCAACCTAGTCAATCAACGGCCAGGCTGGGAACCAAAGAGGATGACGGGGACGAGCGCGGGACTTTCGAGGGGTGAGGTAAGTAAAACGGGGGATCGGGGGGGGTAGTGGTGTTGCTGTCGGATGCATTAAGGTGAAAAAACATTTACCTTTATAACCCCTTTAATGTTGCAGGGATGCAACGTTTCTCCTATTTACAGCACAGGACTGATCGATGTATGTGATTGGCCTGGAAAGGTCATTTTTGTTGTTGTTGTTTTTGTTTAACAAAGTAGAATTTCACTTTAAAAGCAAAACGGTGTTTCAATCACGACCATAGATCTGTCTGACGTGTACAGATCGATTTTTTTGTTCTGTAAATAGCGTCAGATTTCCATAAATGTATGCGATGAACCCGGCAGCCCATATGCTGATGGTTGCTTGCTCTCAATGAGCCGATTACCTGCTTTAATCAATATGAGAAGCCTGGGGAGCCGTGAGCTCACATCCTCTCCCTGACCCTGAACCTGCATCTGAGAACAGACACAGCAATTGTTGATGGGAGGAAAGGAGCGGAGAGCAGAGCAGCCTGCCTGAACCTCTCTGTCCTCGCTGTCCCCGCTGACCCCTTGCGGTCGCATCACTCGTGTAGTGAGGTCAGTGCGGTCACCGGCATAAACTGTTTACAGAGAGTTCATCTAATTCACTCCATATAAAAAAAAAAAAGCAGCAACTAACTTCTCTGACTCCGGCTCTGCAAAATAAAAGGGCATATAAAAGTAAAAAATATATATATACATACGAGGGGTCTTTAAAAATGTTCCGCACTGTTTTGTATAAACCCCTTGGAGCGGCGCCTTCCGACCCCTTAAGGGGTTTAGAATGCCGGGAGGTAAGGTGTGACCACCTTGATTGACTGTCACAGCGGTCACATGATGGAAAAAGCTCCTGATCGCAAGGGCATGCGCTCTCGGAACAGCGCTATTTGCACTAATGCACGCAAATATGCGGCTTTATATATGTATCGTTTTTTATCATACCCACTCCCACTTCACCAACTGGACCATTCACAAAGCGCCACAGAAACGCAGTGGGGAGCTGGCTGTGGCACGACCGGCTCCCATATCCGAGATGGCAGTGCCAGGGACCTGCGGCTGTTAAAAAAGAACGGCTGTGGGAAGACACTGTTGGACCCTGTGCACTGTTAAGACCCATTTCACAATGAACACCGCCCCGCGCTAGCGGTAAAGCGTCGCTCATTTTCACTGCGCTGTGTGGGCAGGAGTGGGGTGGGGTGTAGAAGGGGTTAACAGGGGGTTAAAAGTGCCGCTGCCGAAGCACTTTTGAGGCGTTTCGGCAGCCCTGCCCATTGATTTCAATGGCAGGGGCGGTTTAGGAGCGGTGTGTACACCACTCCTGCACCGCCCCAAAGATGCTTCTAGCAGGACTTTTTTTTCCGTCCTGCAAGCCCACCGCCCCAGTTAGGGGAGGCAATTTACAGGCGCTATTTTTTGCGCTAAAACGCTTTTAAAGCTACTTCAGTGTGAAAGGGGTCTAAGGCCCCATACACACGATAGAATCCATCCGCTGAAAAATCCCAGCGAATGGGTTTCAGCGGATAGATCCTATGGTGTGTACACTCCAGCGGATCTGTTTCCGCGGATATTTCTCCCCTGGGATGGATTCCAGCAGATCAAATATTTGCTGACATGCTAAACAAATCTATCCGCTGGAATCCATCCCAACGGATGGATCCGCTGGTCTGTATAGACTCACCGGATCCATCCGTCCGAAGGGATCCCCCGCATGCGTCGTAATGATTCGACGCATGCGTGGAATTCCTTATATGACAGCGTCGCGCACGTCGCCGCGTCATAATCGCGGCGACGGCGCGACACGTCATCGCCAGAGGATTTCAATGCGATGGTGAGTACACTCCATCGCATGGAAATCCGCTGAAATCCTCGAGAGGATTTATCCGCGGAAACGGTCCGCTGGACCGTATTCGCGGATAAATCCTCTCGTGTGTATGGGGCCTAAGTGCTTGCTAGGCTCCATTCACATCTAGTAACGCTCCCACGTTGTGTTTTTCAAGCTTTTTTTGTACATTTTTGGAGCGGCACCATTCACTTGAAAAGTGCACCAGAGTGGCTTAAATACCTTTTTTTCCCCCAACATTTATGCACTTTTCGTGCATTTTGTTGTACAACATTTTCTAGGGGCATTAGGGGTTTGCGTTGTTCGTTTCAGCGTGTTTTTAGCGTGCATTTTGGAAATTTTTCGATATGCTCAGGTAGCAATGGGGCCTAAAAGTCAGCAGTCACAGCATTTGTAGCTGAAAAAAAGGTACTGAAGTTCCTCTTTATCCAATTGTCTACGTTTATAAACATCATGGCAGTCAAATGGTTAAATCCAACTCACAGTTGTTGTCTTCAGTTAGTGTAGCTGAGGATGCAGCTCTACAAACAAGATCTGTGTTTGAATAGCTGCATTTAATATCCAGGCTCACATAGATCCCTGATGTATCCATAAAGAGGACCTGTCACCTGCTATCACATAGAGAGCTAACAAGCCCCCTATGTGATGGCAATAAAGAATTATAAATATTATATAATAGAATAAATAATAAAAAAAGTGTAAAAAAATTGTATGAAATAAAAACAGTTTGTAAAAAATTTAAAGCACTCCGTCACCCCCGCACACACCCCATAAAAAAGCACAGGACGACGAGTATATCTACGTAACATCAATTGCTTACAGCTAAAATAATATAACTTTCTGTGAAATACAATACGGGGTTGCACAGAAAAAATATTTAGGACAAATGTGGCCCTCCGGGCTAAGACACATTCTTTATACCTACCGCGTTGTCTTAATTTACCGTATCAAGAGAGTAACATTCCGTCCCATGGGTCGGGAACATAGACAAGGAAATTAAATAAAGTAAAAATGAAAATGATCACCGTGTCCACGGTTCCTGGTCGTTCTTTTCCCATATTAAGGTGTATTAAGAGATAGGGGGTGCAAGCTTACATCCTTTGGGTTGACTTTGGAGGGGGTCACAAGGGTATTCTTTAGAAAAAAAAATGACCTCCATAGGAGTGCGCACATGGTGTGCCAGGTGTGCCTAGGCATACCCTAATCACCCAATGTGGTGCATATTTCCAATGTTTAGACCACTGATATTTCACCAAATAAAAATAAAAATTCTCCTTATTTCTTATTTCTCCTAAAAAAAAAAATATTGTAATTGCCCTATTGACACCAATCTCTGCCCTTATGACACCGTCCACTTCTCTACTGACACTGTCAGTATATATACACATGCACACACACACACGGATATGTGTTTGAGCTTTGGGGTGCACACCTTAATGCAATAGGCTGCGCACACCTATGATGACCTCTTTACTTTGCACCAAGGAAACCATGACGCAGGAGGTAGGTCAAGCTTTAGGCATTTTGTGCCCACCATGGCCGATGGTTCTTTAGTTGTACAATAAGACATCTACTAACCACGGGTGATCACCACCCAAATAAGGCAGTTGTAAGCTGCCTTGTTTTTTTTTTTTTTTAATCAAGTGTGAGGGGTTAGCTCGGTAGCGGGGTGTGTGACCCCTTGGTTGGGTTCACCACACACTGAATTTCTACAGACTGGCAGTCGAAGACGGTTGAAAACAAAGTTTCTGGTTTATTTTTCCATCTTGCTGGAAAACAATTGCAAGCATCCAAACAGCATAAACAAAATCAAACTTTGGCCACTCTGGGCGTCTACCTTCCACACAGGAACCTATCTATGAAGTATAACACAGCCTACTGCTGGGTAGACAGTGCTGGTCATACAGCACAAAACAATAGTCTTTTGATTTTTATCACACAGAAAAATCAATCCTCTCCTCACCTCCACCGAAGACCTTCTGGCACTGCTCTCCTACTCACACAGCCTTAGGAGTGATGCAGCCCATTAGTGGTAATCCTCTGGGCTACTTATAGAGGCATTAATTGCCTCATTCTGAACAGCTGGAGTCTTCCAACGGCCCTCCAACCTTTCCTGGCTATTTCTCGCAGCCAACGCCTAATAATGATTGGTGTATTGTCTAACAAGGCAGAAATGTATGTCCCGTCTGGGACAACACCCACAGATTTACCTGACTTCCTGTCACACAAGACAGTAGCATTCCGTCTCATGGGTCGGGGACATAGTCAAAATAAATTAAGTCAAGTAAAATGAAAATGATCACCGTGTCCATGGTTCTTGCAAAAAAAATTCCCGTAGCCACCCAGGCCATATAGAGATGTATTAAGAGTCAGGGACTGCAAGGTCACATCCTCCAGGGACATTCTCTTGAAATTTTTACTCTGCTCTCGAAATGACAACAAAAATGGAGGAGCATCCTCCATTGTGAATTCTTTGCATTCCACCAGGTAATATCAAGGAAACCATGAGGCAGGAGGTGGGTCAAGCTTCAGGGCATGTTGCGACCACAAATAAGAAATCTACTAACCACAGGAGGTATCCACAGATGGTCACCACCCATTTCAGCCAATTGTAAGCAGATTTCCCTAGCTAGTAGTGTTTGGCACCGGGAAAAAAAAACTTTAATCAAGACGGTAACATTCCATCCCATGGGTCAGGAACATAGTCAAATTAAGCCAAGTAAAATGAAAACATCCTCAGGGGTGACCTTGGAGGGGGTCACAGGGCATTCTCTTAAAATGACAAAAAAAATTAGGGAGGAGCAACCATTGTGACCTCTTTACATTCCAATAGTTATTATCAAGGAACAATAATGCAGGAGATGGGTCAAGCTTCTGGATAGTTGTGCCCACCGTGGCTGATGGTTCTTTGGTTGCCCAATAAGAAGTCTACAAACCACAAAAGTCAATTGTAAGCATATTCTCCTGGCTAGTTGGTAGTGGCCCCAGGGTAATAGCCCGTGCTATTACCCTGGGGCACACGTCTTCGTATTTACCTGCAAGGGTCTGTTGGTCCCATAGACTATATTGTCCTGCTTGGCTATTTATATAAATAGTACCTGGATCTACGCTTTACAACTGCTTGTCTATGACACATCGTGTTCTGCCCTGGTTTCAAATCCTTTAACTGGATTTTTAGATTGGGTCTGCTCCTTGTCTACGTACTGGTGATGCCCTCTGTTCTCCCTCTTCTTTGGCATGTTTGGATCCCTATCTTAGGCGCAAACCAATTTCGGCAACGGATTCTGGAGACCTTCCGATACATTTGGATTTTTCTACACCCCCTTTTTTTGATACTTCTATACGCTTTTGTGGAATGCTCTGCAGATACCCTGGATGGCTGTATCCACTATGGTGCTATAGATTATGAAATATATCTTTACATTGTTAAATCTCTTCTGCTCTTCCTGAGGAAGCCCAACGGCAAAACGCATAGACGATGTACAGAGGATATTGTCCATATTTATTATTCAATCTATATGTTTTTTTTATTATCTTTATTGTTCTTTGTTAAATGTATATATTTTTGTAATAAATTTATATTTTTTATATACTTCCGCCTTGCCTCCAAAGTCCGACCATCAATTGCTTTTTGGGAGTAATTGCTCCCCCTTTTTTGCTGTCAGAATACAATCACTGGCCATTGAGATTCCTTCCTCCACGCTGTTGAGCCTGTGTATGGCCAGCTTTAGCCCCTCCCCCATTACATAAAGTATCTAAAGGCTCCCTTTTAATGAAACGGCTTACTCTGGTTTCACTGCACACTTTGAGTTTCTTACAGAAAGTCAGATAGAGGACTTCCAGAATCATCTAAATCTTTCCACCCAATCTTTCCTGTCCCCGACCTACCCCTTTTATTCATTGGATTTTAGTTCTTTCAATCATGGAGTCTCATCATCACATGTGGGTGTTACCTAGGGTGGTCTGTATGCAAATTGTGTCTGTCTAGGAACTCCCACTCCTCCAGACTGCTATCCACCTGTCAAGGCATTTCGATATTTATATAACTCCTCCCAAGAGCGAGCCCACTGCTTGCATCAGAGCTGAGGGTTCATGAAAGGAGCACTGAGGGAGGGTGCTGTGATGTTTTCTATGTAGAGTACTGCCAGCCCCTCCCACCAGCCCGTTTCTCCCGCTGCCGTCTTCTCCCGGAGTCGTCTTCTCTCTCGCCGCTGCTAAAAACAAAAAAGTCCGCTCTTGTCCTGAGACAGTCTTCCTCCGTTGTGATGTCCCCGCTGTCTGACATCTCTTATATAGCCATGGGGCGTGGCCATCCAATGACGTCACCAGGAGAGCTGCCTCTTGAGAGGTCACAAGGGGCGGGCTCTCCGGGTGACATCATCGGATGGCCACGACCCATGGCTATATAAGATGCCAGACAGTGGAGGACGTCACAACCAAAGAAGACAGCCTCAGTACAAGAGCGGCCTTTTTTGTTTCACGTGGGTAACCAACGGCGAGGAAGAAGACAGTGGAATGGGAGAAGACAGCTCCGGAAGAAGACGGCGGTGGGAGAAGATGACGGTGGCGGGAGAAGACAGCTCAGGGAGAAGACAGCTCAGAGCTATTTTTTAATAAAGGACTTGTCAAACACCGGCTTTTGTACCGATACCCATTCACATATTTTGTGAATTTTTTTAGCCGCCAATTTTATTTTTATTTTTACAGCTGTCAATGGGGAACCCCGTTGGCAGTTGATGATTTATCCGTTGTTAAGGATGCGGCGGCCAGCTTACCGACCCGCTCCTTAGCAACCAGCTATATATAGTGAATGTAAAAATGCACTTGCGCTTTGGATGCAAAACGCTGCATTTTGTGGGGAAAAAAGTTCCCCGATCCTTTCCAAAAAACACAGAGTCACAAAAATGCATTGATGTGAACATGTTCCATAGGAACCCATG
This sequence comes from Rana temporaria, assembly GCF_905171775.1. Taxonomy (NCBI): domain Eukaryota; kingdom Metazoa; phylum Chordata; class Amphibia; order Anura; family Ranidae; genus Rana; species Rana temporaria. Next base: position 13,046,210 of record NC_053495.1, read on the forward strand.
TTAAAAAAAATTCTCTGGATTTCTGCAAAAAGCATCAAAAACTCATTCTTGTGAATGGAGCCTCAGAAGCTGATTGGCTAACATGTACAGCTGCACCAGATTTTGCACTCTCCAGTTGTACTAAATCAACCCCGATGTGTAAACCGTACATCTTCAAAAGTCGCAGTCGATCGCATTGGACCGAGCTACGACCGCCTGCGGTCTACAGGCACCTTAACGCTCGTAGGCACGAAGCCAACAGTCACGTGCGAGAAAATTAATCGCGGTGGATGTAAGCACAGGGGCAGCAGCGCCCCCCTTCCCCGAGCAGCTGCAACAATCGCAGGCTTGACACAGAATGCTTGAGCTGTACAGAAGCATGAAGCTCCATACTTAGTCACCGAAGGGTGGGTGGGTGTGCAGCTTCATCCTCCCCTAGACACTCCCTCTGGCTCTGTCAGCAGTATCATGTTGCAGAGTCCTTGAGCCTCAGTCAATGTGAACAGTGCTGTCTAAGAGGACTGTTCAACCCTTGGACTATACAAGCTAGGGACTCCTAGGACCAGAGCGGACTACAGGAGGAGGGGAGGCGGTCAGCCTAACTAGAATAAAACAGAAGAAGCTGTCACTCTTTAAGAAGACCCTTTTTTTTGCTGCTTAAGCCACCATGTCAACTGTACAAGTCATCTATCACCAGAAGATCCATAATTACCTTCTAAATTCGGTTTTCCCCAAAGACGACATGCCAGCTGGTGAGTTGCATCTGCAGAAAAAATTCAAAAAATTCAAAAAAATTGTTACTTACACCCTGAATGTTGCATTACTTGGAAATTGGTATTTTTTTGATGTGCCTTGTATACATTGTATCACTTGACCGGTTTGGTAGAAATAGACGGTGACAGCCTATGATGCATTAGATTGTAGAAATATATATTTTTTTTGCATGTGGTCGTGATTCACAAGATCCTGACAGATCATGACAGCCACGGTTCAGATCCATATTAAAGGAGAATTTACAGTGATTTCTGTGATGCATGAGAGTGGGAGGCGGTGGGTTAGGTAACCACCGGGGACACCTAGCTGTGCAAAGGGAAACACACACCATCTGGGCTATTATGATATAACACCGGTTCCTGGTGCTTTATTTTTATTTTTAAAAGCACCGGCTTCTTCGGTAGCGCCGTACAAAAAAAAATTTAAATTTAAAAATAAAAAACCCAACACACCCGTGGCCCTAGCATGGGGGGCCCTATGCAAAGATTTGGTCGATACCGATTTAAAACACTTTTTTTTTTTTTTTTCATTTTTAAACCGAAGAGCTTGCAATCATCAGTCACATGATGACATCTCTGTGTGCACTGTTGACATGTTGAAAATCGAATTTAGGAGAAGGGGGGGGGGGGGGGGGGAGGACCGGCCTGAAGGTTGCTGACCTCTGACTTATAAATAACAAAAGGGGGGTGGGGGATGGAAGATTGCAAAATCTATTTTTAGCCGGCTGCTGTGCCATCTCACTGTACACTTTAAATATTGCCAAACGCAGGAGGCGGTTTATTTAGAAAGCATGAAAGGGCTTTAAAAAAAAATTTGGGTAAAATTTTTTGATTTCAATTGCTACGGTGTTAAATATCCTTAAATACAAAAAGGATTTATCGTCGTAGATTTGGAACGCAGATTCCATGCCGGGGGGGGGTTAGCCGGCGGACGCTATCGTGGAAGATGTAAGATTACATAACATGGCCGTTCTCGGGGATTCTAAAGGAGAAAGATATTCGTGACCTATAGAATTGAAAAATGTAAAAAAGGTGGCTGTTGATGCATTGTACGTTTTGGTTGGAACAATATTCCCCTTTGGCTAAGGAGTGTACGGGAAGCTGAATTCTTTTTTTTAAGCATGCGAAAAAAAAATGCTATCTTCAGCAACCTCCTAAAAATACTGCGTCGTCGTAGATTGCTGCGCGAGGTAAACGTATATATCTGGTAGCTGCCGTCCTTCGCCGTGGAGTGGCGGAATTCCTGAATATAAATAGGTGGTAGATCTGAGCCATTTTGTAACTGCGTAGTAGCTCAGGGCGGTATTAAGAGGGAATTCTGTAGCGGGGAGGCGATGAATCGAGCACCATAAGAGGTTAACAGAATTTGTATGAGCTGGCTGGCAAGAAAAATGTCAACAAAGCGCTCGCGGCTGGCGCCTAGTGGACGAAGTTCAAATCAAAACCACACCAGCAGCAATTTGCTGGAGAGAGAGAAAGCGGTTAGGCAGCTGGCTTAGCATGACACACAACAAGGCGCGCCAAACAACAATACAACAACGTGAGGAAGAAACACGCATGCTTCTTTTTTTTCTTTAATTGGTCTCGGTTACGCTGGGTGTTCACCCGTGCAGGTTTCGATGACTTGCGGACTCTTTTCTAAAATTAGAGGAGTGGAATGCCAACGGCTCGCAGGAGATCCTGACCTAAATAAATAGGAAACGCAAAGCTTAGTTTACAAACTACATAAAGGTGAATCATACTCAAGGGGAGGCGTGGACTTCGCGAGTCATATTTTACATAGGATTCCCAAATTCTCCACCCTAGAAACGGGGTAAAACTACCCCTTGACCACTTCTTACCGGTGCACTTAGAAATGTGCCGAACATGATGGTAAATCAAGGCAAGGTGTTGCGGTCGGTGTCCAGGATGGAAGGAGCCGCTGAATTTATGATTAATAATAAATCCCCTTTATCTTATTATCCCAACTTTATTTTTTTTATTATTGACCCATGTACCACAAGAGGATGTAAAAAGCAGTCAAGAAAAAACACAAACTCATAGAAGTTGTGCACGTTGTGTTGACTTGCGTCACAAAAATGGCATCTGCTGCGTCCCGAATCCTGATTGGGCACGTCTAAACCATAGCTAGCAATTTATCTGTAGCAACGATGCCTTAAACGTGAAAGCCTACCACCAGCATGGCCTGGAGTGACTAGGCTTACCCTAATTGTTTTTAAACCAAGCCTCTTGGGCAGCCTTTCGTTACCAAAGGAACCCTTAAAAATGTTCAGGTCCCAAGGAACCCTTACTAAAACCAATAGGCAAAATGCCCCTTATATTGGTGGTCAGTAGGAAGAATCCCCCCTTAAAGACAGTAAGATATTTGGTGTTCAGGTATTGGCTTTGCCAAGTGATGTTGGCCCTGGAACTTTGAAGGCACCATCAAATGGTGGTCCATCAGCCATGGCTCAAGGAACCCCTAACAACCTCTGGCTGAGAGTGGCTTCTCTTGACAGCCGATTAGATCTTGC